>NC_090923.1:1286220465-1286529848 GCF_040938575.1 Ambystoma mexicanum | reverse complement strand
AAGGAAGGCTGTTCTGACTGCTAACCCCAAGAAGAGCCATCTTGTACAGTCAGCCCTCAGGTACCATGGGTTATTTGTTGGGAATGGGTTGGTGCAGCCCCAATTGGAAAAAGTAAAAGCCATCGAAGAAACATCTTCCCCAAAAACCATAAAGGGATCTTTGTGCGTTTCTGGGGGTTACTTGATATTACTGCAGATTTATCCCTAGATACTGTTAGGCAAAATCCTGTGCAGTTTCCTTGGGGACCACTGCAAGAAGATTAAGACTACAGGAGAAAGCAGTAAACCAAATAGGTAGCAGTCTGTACCACCCAGAGTTACCTGGTAGCTGTGGCTGAGCAGTCAGACCTCTCTCAAGAAGAGTAGGGCAGTATATAGAGTATACACAATAGGGCTAAAAACACAGTAGAGCAAACAAACACTGACCAGAGCTTGGTATCAAAAGTTTATAATTATTTATTTAAAAATACACATTAGGCAATACACTAGCACTCTAAATCAAAGGCAAGTTAAAACACAGTCAGGTAAAGTATAGACACCTCCCTTGATAACTATTAGACAAGTCAGAGTTAAAACACCACTATTTGTTAAAACAGATGTGAGCGCGTAACCTAGATGGCACTCCAATAGTTAAGTTAAAGGGAGAGAAAAAGGCAGGGCATAAAAATAAAACAGTTCCCAACACTTTTAGACGTTCAAAGCAAGGGAGTAAAGGCAGTATACCCTGTAGAGCCAAAGTTCATAGGCCAGGCCCACTTTAAATGGAGCAAGGCGAAATGTGCCCAAGATCACACAGTTTAAAATGCACTAAAATTCTTTTCAGAATGTTCAAAAGAGGTTGGGGTGGGTCAAGGTGTAAAGTTAGAAGGTATGGGGCCAACCCAGTTGGAAAGCCAAGAATTTAAGGGTCACCTTGGGCAAACCGAAGAAAGGGAGGCCAGACAGAACACAGTACCTTAAAGAGAGACGAAGCTCCAGCGGTGGCAGTTGTTCCTGGCAGTGGTTGCAGTTTATTGTTTCGACCAGGGGAAGAGAGGATCTCATCGAGGAGGAAACTTGGAGTCGCTGCACTGCCCAGGGATGAAACCAGCCGCGGAGTTCGTCAGTTAAAAGGTGCGTTCCTTTTCTTCGCGGTCAAAGTGGTGAAGCTTGGCTATCCGGCCGCCGGGGTGCTTGGCACGGGCGATTCGACCAAGAGATGTCTTTGGAAGGCAAAAGGGGTGAACTGGTTGATCCCACCAGCTCAAAGGAAGAAGACTCGTCCATCAGAAGATCTTCTCTTGTCATTGGGAAAGTGGTGAGTTCGTTGCAGCAGGGCTCCACCTGTGGTGTTGTTGTTGCAGATGGCTCAGCTTCTTCCCTCTTCGGATTCTTAGGTCCTGTGGCGACTTCTGAAGTTCCAGTGCCAAAGGCCCTGCTTTTATGCAGAAAAACCCCCATTCAACAGCCTAGCTGTCACTCACACATGCTAAGTGGTGAGCTGGGCGGCTCACCACCGGGCCAATCAGAATAGAGTGCGACTTGGGTTGCTAAGGCAACGCAGTCCAGGGTGCCAATTCCCCTCCCCACACATCCTGTGGAACCCAGACAGAGTGGCACCATTTGGAGGGCTTCTGTGAAGAAGCCCGCCAAAAAGTGGAACAAAGGACTCGACCTTGGTTAGAGTTACAGAGACGGACACCGATGCCATTTTAGAAAAGAGTTCTGGCGAAAAGACCCAACCGTTGATTTAAATAAATAAACCAGCGGTATCTTTAACATTGCACCAAAAGGTGGTGTGTTTAAAATCAATGGGAAAATCCCATAGGAAATATTCCGGAGGAATATTTTGCGTGGTAACCACTGCCACCAGCCAGAAACTCGACAAGGGGGGACTGGACAGTGCCCCCTTGTTAACAGACCCGGGGCAATCAAATTAACCCCTTCCAGTACGTCCACAATATGATGGTTTGTACTGGTTCTGTTCACAATTTTGGACTAGTAAAGTCAATGGTGACTTTACATTCCCTGGGAGACAGAAGTCAGTCCCAGGGTATGGAGTCTATGTTTGGGGGTCACTATGACACCCCTGTGTTACTGCACTGAGGGTGCTGTGTAACACACATGAAAAACAGATGATACCATATGGAGTAAAAGACCCTATAGCCCATAAGCACATACAAAGTCAAAGACATACCTCAAATCATGCCTAAGAGTGGGAGGAAAAGAGTCTCACTCTTAGCAGGAGGAAAAAACAAACCCCAAAAATCCGCAAAGCTGCTGGGGGACTCCCTAGGTTTGGGAAATTAGCCTTAAGAGAATTTTCCCTAACAGATACTATGACCGCATGTCTAACGGATGAAGTTAAAAATGCAGAACCACAGAAACCTAGATAGGAGAAGTGAGGTCAGGACAGCTTTGACATGCTAAAACACATACTCTGCAGTGAGCTGTTCTTAAGGTACCCAATTGTAACAGGGAATTTTTCCTGCAGACAGAAGCATCTAAAGTAGGTCTTGGCGCGGTTCTGTCCCAAGAGAATGAGGGAGTAGAGCACCCCATCCTGTATATCAGCCAGAAACTCTTTCCTCGTGAGAAGAACTATGCCACTATTGAGCTAGAGGTTTCAGCAATAAAATGGGTTAAAACATACTTAAGATACCATCACACAGGTCGCAGGTTTCAGTTGGTGACTGACCATTCACCTTTGACTTGGCCAAGTCTGAGGAAAGACGCCAACCCTTGCATTATACAATGGTTCTGAGACCTCCAACCATGTTGTTTGTTTTTCTATTGAGCATAGAAAAGGGAAAGAACAAGAGAACATACATTTCCTAACTAGATTTCCCCTAAGTGCAGATGATGAAGGCGATCTTGTTAGGGGAAAAGTATATGATTCATGGGATCACATCACTTCTCCCCAGGGGGAACCCATCCCTGTGAGGCTAAGGAGGTGAGCCTGTTACACAACATTCCCCCTAGGGATAGCAGAATTCTGGACCTCACAGGGAGAGACTCCTCTCATGAAGATGACTGTCCCATGATGCAACTCCCTAACCCTCTTGCCCTTACTACCATAAAACCCATAAAGTCTGCTGAGAAACAATCTGAAAGCACTACTTTATGATATGATATTGCAATACTCCTTCCTTTCTTCCTCTAAGAATTGTTACCACCAGGGAAGACTAAAACAAACATACAGTCTGAACTCAAGTCATCTTCAAAGAATACTGTGAAGAAGATTGGTGGAGTTATACAAACTACTCTTTTGTCAAGTACAGAAGGTACTGGGAAGAGGTGGCCCCAAGGAGGTGTGAAGAATACACAATGGACACAAACAAAGGACTAACTCTCCACTCGGGAGGACCCAGCTGTACGATATAATAATGGAGAATTAGGAGCGAAGCAGGCATGAAGCCTGGCAGACCCAGGATGTTTGAAACAAGAAGCTATGCCAGGGAAGCAAACCTCCAGTTGGGACGACGCCGACAGCAGGCTGCAGGAGTCCTTCGCAGGCTGATGCAGAGCAGGCCTGACTGTAAGCTGGGAACCAACCAACGGTGACGTAACCTCGAGTTAATGGACTGTGCGGTACCTTAACTGCGCTCACGCCGCCTGATCGTAGAGACCCTGCAAAGCCAAAGCGCGGCAGCAGAACGAGAAGCATGTTCAGCAAGAACACAGTGACCCAATACCCCAGGAAGAACCAGTGACGTGTCCCCATCAGAAAAGAAGTAACACGAGTCACGGGAGAACCGGTAGGGGATTAGGGACGGGTGCCAAAGGGTAAGGAAGCTACAACAAATTCAGAATGCAGCAGCAAGACTACTCCTTAGACTCACTAGGAGTGAACGCATCACTCCAGCACTAAGAACATTGCATTGGCTATCAGTCAAAAAACACATCTTCAAAACTCTCTGCATAACACACGGCCATGGAGCAGAATTCATACAGGAAGTAATCACCATTTACAAACCAACTCGAACACTAAGATCCAGCACCGACATCTGCCTCGAACCAAAACAATATGCGGTGAAACTATGGAACTGGAACCCGCTCCCAAAAGAAATCTGAACAGAAGATCACCTACAATTCAGTAAGCTATTAAAAACATGGCTCTTTAACGCACCAAGCTGAAGAAATCAGAGAGAAACCCCACCACTGCAACGCAAGAAAACACTACGAAACTGCACCACCCAAAGAAATATCCTCCACTAAACCGAAAAGGGACAAAATAAGCTGGACTGTTAACAGAAAAACATCCCAGACAACCCCTGACCAATCCTGCTAATTACTCTCCAACACTCTGCATACCCACCACCCAACCCAGACTTTAACCACAAAACACCAAAACTACAAGCACTCTACCCACTCTTCACACACCCAGCACGAACATGAAACACTTGCATACAACCACACACAAAACATCACACAATGCCAATCAAAGAAAACCATACCAGCACACAGGGACTGATTTTCCCGAACTGAAGCTACCAACAGCACTTCAAAGCTCTTGTGCGCTTGTCACTCTCATCCCTACTAACAAATCAGCCCCCCTTTCCCCCCCTTTCAGCGAGTGCCTGAAGACCATGTAAAATGGCAGCAGTACGTGGTACAAGTCACAATAACATAAAGAAGGTATCAGAAGTAATCTCCCTCGTCTCAGTCTTTATCCCAGAAGTACCGAAAGCAATAGGAGTGATCCCCCTCGTCTCAGTCTTTGTGCCAGAAGTACAGAATGTAACGAAGGCCCCAGGAGAAATCTCCCTTGTCTCAGCAGTTGTGTCAAAGGTATTGAATGGTAATCTCCCTCGTCTCCAGAGCTGTGACAGAAGTACCAAGTGTGGAGATTACATCACAAGTGATCTTCCTCGTCTCAGCTGTTGTATTAAGAAGATTAAAAGAGAACAACATATTAGGAGTAGTCTCCCTCAACACTCTAGCCTCAAGAGGGAGACCAAGGCCAGAGAGTACCACAAGAAAATGCTCCTTTGTTAGAGTGTTAGAAGGAACCAAAAACACTATTGGAATAGTTCCCCTTGTTCTTACCAACAGGAAGAAGGTAAGGAATAACTGTATATTGGAAACCAAAGGAGTGTACAACCTTTGAGCAAGCACTACGAGAACCCTGGGAAGAATTGCAAAGGTTACTAAAAACTGTTGCAGGAAGTACTCCAAAGATAGCCAGTGGTTGAACCAACTGAATCAGGAGAAGCAAGTCATTCTCCTGGGTTTCCATATAATTGTTGAATCAGAAACTAGAGCAAACAGTTATCAAACAGCAGGCAAGAAACGGTACAAGTTAACCAGGAGAGGATGCAGTTGCTGAACTGTTGGACCAGGAGAACAAAGCCATGTTCCTGGTATTCTCTACAAGTGCAGAAAGTGAACTGTTACCAAAGACTAACAGAAACATGCACATAGGGCTGATCCCATTGACTGAGGAGAAGGGAGTCATTCTCTTCAAAATATTTATGTTAATGCATTTTTATTAGTGGTAGGGCTAGAGAAGGCTACTTTGGATAGAGAACAGATATTTTGCGTTTGGAAACCAACTTGACGACAAACACCCTAGTTATTCTTTAGTGGGGTAGGGAAAAACCTACAGGGGTAGGGAAATATAGGCCTTCTTCATTATGATTTAAATTAAGTTCACAGTGGAAATGTCATCCCTTTGTCAGACTCCTTACTCCAGCACGCCACAGTTCTCATACCTGACAGTGTTGCACAAGAGTGTGTAGCCTCCCTTTACAAAACCCTCACACCTATTATTAGAGGTGGAGTATTGTTAAATCAGAAGGATGGTTGTTTGGGCTTCGAGAAATCTCTTTACCTTCACCACAGCCACATCAGATGTCATTAGCTCTCATCTGAGCAGGGCCAAAGAAGCACATTTCTTCTTCCCGCTGCCAGCGTGTAATGATGCCACCATGTGGAGAAGGAACAAAAATGAGTGGTGTTGAAGTTATGATTTTCTACCGCGAGATATGGGCTGCTGCTGGTACTGGAGGACAAATTGTTACTTGTCGACACTTACCAAGTGATACCAAGAAATCTGGTATAAAAAAAAACACGCACACTCCTTCCTCCAACATATCCCCCAATGTAGATGCACCATTACACCCACACATGCCAAAGAAATAGGAGCATCTCTGTCGCTAACTCCTTCTTGAGGCAGGAGCCACAGTAAACTTAATAATAATATTAATTAGCTGAAAGGGCTCTTTCAGTTAGTTAGTGAAGGAGGCAGGATAGGGCTGTTGGTTTATTTACTTGGCACCCTCTGACCCAGCACCTGGGCCAATGCCTACCATGGAATGCACCCTCACTCCAATACTGCTAAAATGGAAAGTATACATCCATTTCATGGTTTAACCGACTTGGAATTTATCTCAGGTTGTCCGAAATTTGACATGTCAAATTGATATCAAGGGCATCATTATAGTAATGTGTGTTCCCCTGCACACATGGCACTTTCATTGGCTTTGCAGAAGGTGCAATGGCCATTGCCTAATACAGTTACAAGGAAATTACGGTTCTTGGTGTTCATTCTGAAGGGGGCATTCCCTCAATTCAATGGGGGTATGTCCAATGCAAATAAGGAAATCTTATTGACACGTGCATTCTTTAAATGACTGAAGCATACGCATAGGTAATCAGGTCCAGAGCATGTTCCCAATTTAGGAGGTGGCACACATGCACAGCAAATCCTGACAGTGCCCTGGAAGAGGGAGAATTTAAGGGAACATCCAATGGCTCCCCATATTAGAACTCAGTTACAGATTGCACTAGCCACCCAATGGTGGACTGTGCCCCCCATTAAATCTACACTCTACTTTGACCCTTCATAATGCTCTCTGTGCAGAAGAAAGCAGAATGACATCACTAGTGAGACTCACAGCTGCTGGTTTAACAGAAATCAGCTCCCAAGTGCCATGTGTATGCTTAGGAACAAACCTTCTTAGTACTGGCTGCAAAGGCACATGCTGCTGCTTCCAAGCCTTTGTTTAATTTACCAGACCCAGTCTGGGAGATTCGTTAATCGTGACCCATATCATATACATGCATACTCACTCTTCTAAATGGTGTTAGGGTCACATTTTTAAAACCTTAGCACTGGGACAAAAGTAGCACAGGGACTAGGAGTCATCTTTGTTCAACCTCAAAGACCTATCCAAAGCCTTCTCTGCCTCCTAGATTTTTTGGTTGGATGGTATCCTTCAAGCAAAGCTTTACAAGACCAGCATAGCCATACTGTTTACGACCCACAAAAACCTGAGATAATGTATCAGCCAACCTCAGATAAGGGTAATCTCTTGACCTAAAAATCCAAGTACTGCAACCCATTGATTGGATGCATACTTTTTATGTGACCAGGATTTGATTAGTGAGAATACGTTAAGTATTTACCAGGGGCTAGGTCAGACGGTGCCAAGTAAATAAACCAAAGGCCCTACCCCTTCACAAACTATTTGAGAGTTTCTCTCCCTTCGCCAAGATTGATTTGGTTATCAATCTTGCTTCAAGATGGAGCTGGCTGACAATAGCAGCGAGACACAGGGAATCTCCCCTTTCTTCCATGTGGACATTTCTGGCAGTAGACAACACCACGGACTGCCGAAATGGCTCTGGCACCCGCACACAACCAAACTGGTATTTTATACCCCTGCTGACCTTTCATCCCTTTTACTGCTAAACCATTTCTTAGTTATTCTTAGTAAATACAATTGTAAAATGCAATCACTGTAATGTACAGAAGACAAGAATCATTTGAGGGTAGTTAATATTTTGGTTTTTTAGACCTGCCTTGCTTACATAATTCTGATTATGTCACTTCTTAAGGACATATAGGACATAAGCACAAACAGTTCTAGCACATGGATGTCCTTACGGATAGCAGTATAGGATATGTTTTATTCCTTTATTAATATAACTGCCTTATTTCATGGGTGGCTTTCAACTGAGCAATCAGGATGTCTGGAGGTCAGAGGGTGGTGGGAGAAGTTTAGAGGAAGTTCAACTTCTCAGACCCTTGCAACATTTTAGATGGTTTGATTCCAGAAAAAGTGGGGTGGGGAGTGAGTTCCACAGCTTGAAACCAAGAAATAAACTAATTTGTTTTTATACCCATGACAGTTCAAAAAAGTTATTACATACAAAATGTGGAATATATATTTACCAATTTGGAAAGGCTTGTTTTTGCAAATAAAGCACAGTCTGAAAGGTTCCTTTAAAAAAATCTAGAAGACTAAATCTGCCATTTTTTTACTAGGAACACTAGCATATTACGACCATTCTTTTTAAGGCCTACAAAATGTACAAGAAACGAGAATGCTCCGTCTATCTTATTGATCTTCATTACATTCATTTATTGAACCAGTCAATTACAGAGGAGGTGGATGCCTGTGTCCTCCTCATTCTCTAAGGAACTTCGTGGGTGTTTAATATGCCTACCTGTTTGTTGGGGTTGGATACCAGAAATAGAGGTAAAAGTAGCGGGGTATGTTTTTCTGCTCTTTTGGATTAGCTAATAACACAATCCCAAGTAGAGAGGGAGGTCCCAGAGGAGAGAGGGCCCTAACTTAGTCAACGTTCTGTACTGGGATGGAGTATATACTAACAATTATTGATCCTATTTATAAAAGTTGAGCATGTCTGTTAAGATGTATTTCTGAACTCTGACCTGGCGGGCAGAGGTTCAGAAGGCCAGCCTAGTTTCTTGGAACAGGGTAACCTTCTGGACAAGCCAGAACAATCAAGGTAGCAATGGCGGCGGTCAAGACTAGGTCTCAGGAGGGGTGAGGTTGACTGAAAGACCTCAATGAGCACACAAAGTAAAGGACACTTACAAATCATTCCCAGTCAGGTGTAAAGAGAGAGCGCCCGAACCGGAGTACACACGGTCACCGTGTAGAGTCTGAACCAGAGTACAAGTGGTTACGGTGTCGCCCAGTCGTGGTGATGAACTTTGCAGGTGCCTTGCAGCCTCTGTGCCCTGAAGCCTGCTACAGTGAAACTGGCATGATCCATCCACCAGGAGCAGAGAAATCGCCACAGTCCCGTTTGGGAATCAACGCTGTAACTTCGTCGCTGAAAGCCGCAAAGCCGCAAAAGTGCCGCATTTGAACCTGCAACCAAAGTGAACTCGACTGCCAAAGTTTGATCCGGAGTGCGCCAGGGGTCGGTGAGTACTTGCAACCCTTACCGGTGACCCCCCAGCGCATACACCTGTTTTTACGCACGCGTGGCCCCTGAGGTCCCCTCTCCTTTCCATAGATAGCCTGAGCTATCGATCCATTCCCAACTCTTGGAACTTGCTCTGGCCCTTTGGGTGGACCATCTACGAATAGTGGGAACCTATTCTGCATCACCTCACCCACCTTCCTGAGCTGCTACAGACCCTACAAGGGACCCTCGATCGCCCATCTGCACTACCGTGTGCGTCATTCCCTTTCTAGGATGTGGAACCATTTCCTCTTTAGGCCACTTGGTCTTGTATATAAGTATTTTAGTAGAAAGGATTGTGTTGGTTTAAAAGTTTTACTATTAATAACTATTGTGTTGACACTCAAAGGCCTTGAATAAATGGATCTGTATTTTTTATATATATACACCTGACTGGGAGTGATTTTTAAGTGTACTTTACTCTGTGTGCTCATCGAGTTCTTTCGGTCAACCTCATCTCTCCGGAGACCTAGTCTTGACCGCCGCCATTGCTACCTTGATTGGTCTGGCTTGTCCGGAAGGTTAGCCTCTCCAAGAAACTAGGCTGGCCTTCTGATACTCTACCCACCAGGTCAGAGTTCAGAAATCCATTTTAACAGTGTCCAAATGAGAATTTTCAATTTGTGTATTATGCTTTAAGACATTCTAGGCATTGTGCAGAAAATAAAATGGGCACGTAGGAACACAGTGATTTCTACTTACTCTGTAGCTTCCCACCTTTATCAAGCAGCTTTTGTGATTAAGCTATTTCAAAACTGTAAGCTCCTGCAACCCTGACAGCTGAAACAGAAACACCATCCCTAGTAAGTGACAACCCGGAGTGGATTGAAAAGTTTATAAACCGGTATATTTTGTGCTATGATGAACTTGGTAAAGTGAGCTGGCACAGCACACGTACTCCAATGACCTACAGGCACAGTAGCTGGATGAACTAAGTCATTGGGGGATCCCCAAATTGATTGTTAGTTTGGAACAAACAATGATGTAGCCAGAATTTCATAGGTTACAACCTAAACACTACAACTGCCAGTTTCTTGGCTTTGCCCCAGTGTGCTTGTTCCTTTGCCAGTCTCACGGCTCTCACACATAGTTTGCTTCATGGTGTCTTCGCTCTTTCACCACCTTGCTACTCTCTCGCAATCTTTCTTATTTGCTTTAAATTGCATTATTTCATATGGCTCGTACTTTGCTTTTAATGGCCGATATCTGAATTTAACACACCTTTGTCATCAGGACATAGCTTTGCCAAAAGTCTTCATTCAGTACAGTATTCAATAGTTCATATTTGGTCATTTATTCATAGTTCCTTCAAATACTGCACAGTTTAAAACAACTATTATCAACGTCCATGGTAGCAAGTCTGCCTTCCTCAGCCGTGTTCTTGTTTCTTTAATTTACACAGAGACTTGGCATGGTTAGTATTTGCTTTTATTTACCACTTTAACGTATAACTCCACATCAAAACAACGGACTTCCAACATCCCTACAATTTGGAAAGAAAACTTTCCTATGCTTCCTGCATGTCGCACGGCTTGCTTTCCCGCTTTCCTTAGCTTCAACACATTCAATTGGAAGTTTTACAATTAAACAGTTAACACACGGTAAAAGTTGCCTGCAAAGCTCTTCAATTGATTCAACAAAGGCTTGCTACTTCTGAGCTACTTGCGTGTCAATTTCATAAAGCTAGAAGTGTTCAATAATACTTGCGGTTTGCTTGCAACTGTTGCAGCCGACATTCACACTCTGGAGCAAAGCATATCAGTGTCTCTCTCCGAGCCGACACTCATCGACTCATGCTCGTGTTCCTGCGACAGGACTCGGCTATGCACAATCCTCCTCTACTGCTCAATTTTCCTCTGCTCAGAGGGGTTTTTCACACTACCCCTTTGACACTCCGGGACACACGTTACTTGTAGAGGTAACAAGCAACCTTCTTCTTTATGGGAAGTGTCTTTGCCAGTACAACTTCACGCTGCCTCATCCTTAAGCAACAGACTCTGAGCTAAGATGCCAGTCTCAAGACCCAGCCTCATACGGCCCTCAGTCTCTGGGCACTGCCAGAAGGTCCTGCTCCCAGCTTCGGTGTCTTTTGCTTCTTTCCCAAATTTCTTCTTTCTCCCTTTGATTGGGGAGGTCTTGTATACTGTTCCTGTGAGTTAATGGTTCTCAGGCGCAGGTAATTGACTACAAGTTTCTGACTATGGTCAGGGCCCTTAGGCTGACTTGCCCGGTTGTTCCATTTGCATGCCTCTTTAGGCCTCTTCTTCGTCTCAGTACCAGAGTGGTGAAATTACATGTTGGTGTGCACTACTCCTAGTCGCCTCTTCCTCGTCCCAGTACTGCAATGACATGACTGAGGGGAGAAGAGGGGAAATGGTTTACAACAGCCTATTAAGGCAGTAAGGTTGGCTCTCACAAGGAAGGGGGGCATACCATGTCTCATCTGAGGCCCTCTCCCCAATCCCCATGGACCCTCCACCCAGGTGATCCTCTCTTGCATCTCCACCCCCAGGGACGGGATCCAAGAGTGATGGCTTTTCCCTGGCCACCCGAGAAGAGGACCCAAGGGGAGTAGGTGTGAGGAGGCCTTCAGGTTTCTCACACAACCCACCACTGTAATGAAGTACAAAGAGTAAGCAGACTTTTGGATGAAGGGGCAATCTGGGTATGAAAACTGTGGGATGTAGGCAATTGTCTTTGCAGCAACATTCAAGTTCAAAACAGTTATGGGGTGGAGTCTTCACTGTCAATAAGGCCCTTAAAAGAAGGCCACAGGTGTTGAACAACTATATATGCACACCTTTAATTCGCTTTACAGGAAGACAGTATCAATCCGGGAGTCTGGGCGATTTCGGAGGTATCAAGTCAGTAAGCTAGTGGACTGGAACGCACATGTAGTCCAGTTTGACAAAAGGTTGAGGCTTTAAGAAGATGGGCAACATCGGGTGATGTTGAGTCAGTGGAGGTTGGTGGCCCGAGATACAGAGAAAGGGGTGATTTGGCATCAAGCGGATATGATTGGGTTTGTAGGTGCTTGTGGTGAGATCGAAAGGGCAGCTTTTCTTTAATCATGGCATACAGGGGAAACTGTTCAGGGTCTCGGAGAAAGAAGTAGGTTCTTCTGTCCTTCCCAGCCAGGAAGGATACCAGGGACACGTTCAGGCTGCTCCCTTCGACAGGTATAGTCCTGGGTACCAGTATCTAGGCAGCAGGCAGGTCTTGTCTAACAGCAGGTCACTCAAATGTTCCCCTGAAGTGCCTGGCTGGGGGCGAGGGGTGGGTGCATGCTCCTTATAAGAAATTCCTATCTTCACCCCCATGACAGGGGGCATTGGGCAGACACCAATAAGGCTCCAGTGAAATACTCATTCTTGAGTCCAAAGAGAATTCAACAAAGGGGAGGGTGGGTCTCACCCTGTTACATAGTCATTTTGCCACAGTGGATTTGTCCATTTTTTAAGCCTTCTGTAAGGGGCTAGCCTCAGCTGCTGTAATAGAGTGTTGCCATCTCATGTCAGCTTCCAGAGAGCCTTGTCTGCAGGTAGCTGGGAGCTGGGACTGGAAGGAAACATGGCCTAGCCATTTACAAGATGGTGGAACCCTTGCCCTGGATGCAACTCCTCGTTTGGACTAGTCTATACACCCCCCTTGTCACTCTAAGATTGGAGATTCCAGTAATGTAAACCCTGCTCACAAGCGGGTGTGACCGCCCTATTGTGCCGGCAGAAGTTCCTTTGTGACATTAAGCCCCACCTTGCCCCCTGGGGTATGTCCCGTTCCTCTGGAAATGGGTCAAATCTTTCCAGGCCGAGAAAAAGGGAGGCTTCAGGGCTGTGCCAGCATCTTGTGTGTGAACCCCAACCCAAACCGGTAATACACAAAAGCTCTGACAACAGTAGGAGGCATAGGAACAAGTTGATAAAATGACATCAGATAGGGTTGGTAAAGTATAACTATATTTCCTTGTAGGCAAGTATAGTAAACCAGATATAGCTTATGTGCAAGCAAACAGCCACCACGCCTTAAGCATACTGTTATATTTTTTCTTTATCATTGGGCCCACTGCTATGGACACACATGGCTGCTGGAAAATTTTAGATTCCAGCAGCCTGTTCTAGGGAATGTACCTCTGACTGTCATGTTGCCAATATACATGCCGTGTCAGTAGACTGGGCCCAGAAAAGAGAACACGTGTACTATGCTTTCTCTGTATGGCACATTTAGAAAGTGAGCCCTGATTAGCAGAGCATACTTTCTGAGAGAGAGAAAACAACATAATTTTGAGCATTAACATATTGCATAAGATGTGCATAATGGACCCTACAACTGTACTGAGTTTCTCCTGGGATGGATACAGTGACTTAAACTAGCACCTTCCACAGAGTGTTGTGCCTCAGAGTACGACTAAATCCCATTAAAAATGTGGTCCAGCTGTAACATAGTCATTGACAAATTCCTCCTTAATCCTAAACTCACCAGGCCTCTGCTTATTCTATGCCATTGCAGAATTCAGGTCTGCTATTAACGGTACTACTATACGGGTTATAACGAACACTTGAATGCAATACGATTGTTCATGTTTCACATCTGTAAAGACCACGGTCTGCCCAAGGGCCATTGAAACCACAATGCTTCAAAGCCACATCATCCTAGGACCACCCATTAAACGCGTGGGCAGATATTGCTGATTCAGCTAAGCGGGTAGTGTTTTTTTCTCATTAGTCATGTGCCCTGTTAGCAACTTCTGAGTGAGTTTGATCCCACAGGCCATGGGTTTGTTGTTTCCAGGTGGCACAAGAGACAGTTGGCAGTTACTAAGATTTGGACCACTGATTACCTATCCAAGCCTGGTGGGTTCTGTGCCACCATTGAAAAAATCTGATGTGGAAGTGCCCATTAGTAGCCAACATTGAACAGTTGAACTTCGTAGGTATGTCAGTTCAACCAGAAAGGGATTGACGGTAGGTCAAAGGGGCTCTATATTAATTCTAAAGAGACAAGGTGATTCAGTCGTTTGATCTGACAGAACAACGTCAATTATTGTGAGCTTAATAACATAGCCTCCTTTTCAAATCTTTCCTGAATGCTTGATAGATTACTTTGGGGATGATATATTAGATTTCCACGTTACCAGAATGAACATTTGTAGCACAGATAGAACATCGGGAACGTTAAAATAAAACAGAAATAAATGATCAATACTACCTCCTGCATTATACTGATGAGAGCGTCGCCCATCATTCCCTGGCGCATATCTTTGATCTTGGACAGAACATCCCTGAATCTTTGATATTCACAAAACAGCATTTGCACATCACTGCTGGTATATATCTGCTCCTGCAAAAACCAGAAGGTAAATACTTCACATATTTTGTAGCATACAATTTAAAATACCTGGACAAGACGGCTACGAATTGTCTCCCAGAAAAAGAATAAATGACATTGGTTATGCTGCCTTGTGGACAATTCTCAACCACTTCCGATGAAGGTAGAGCACTGCAGAGTGCAATGCATAGTGCTTCTAATTTTGAGTACATTGTGCTATTCAGCATATGCAAACTTGAGGTCATCAAGTAAGAGATGTGAAATGCAGTCATAATGAATCTTGATCCAAGAGCTCCTCTCTGGGTCACAGTGAGTGTATGGACACTCTTCTCGTGGATTTGCAGACAGGGGGCACAGCAAATGTGTTTGTAGATGTTTATTTGTTGTGTGGTCTGCCAAGTCCATAATGTAACCTACATGTAAGGCTCAACGTATTTTGGGGCAGATTCATACATGTATACAGTTAATGTTGGTGCTGTCATAAAATGGACATGGACTAACAGACTAGACCAACCTGGGTGTATGGTTCTAAGGTGCCTTATGTCTTCTATTATAAACATTCTGTAAATCAGTTTAATCAGACCACTAACCTAATCCCCTCTGCAGTCGTTTCTTGATTGGCCTGTCCACTTTCCACCCAAACCTTAGAATGGTTTTTATAGATAATTAACAGTTCCAAACAACATAGAATGTGCCCTTCTGAAACAGTAACAATGGCTCGTCTTTCCCTACGCCATTGGACTCTACCAAACAAATCTGTGTCTCCTCCTTTCTCCAAAGTATGCATCTGTAATCACAAATGTTCACATTCAATAAAAGAAATGGTTTGCAATTGAGAAGAATGTGTAAAGTTCATAAGTATTTGGGATGTGCCTCGCCACTCGGTCTATAGGGCTGTTGCTCAAACTCCTTTCTGTGTCTTGTTGCTTGTTGGATACAACCACCTCCTGTCCCACTTGCAGGTCATTTAGACATTGCTGTGTTTCTGCCATGAGCTGTAAGTATAACTGGAGTTTCTCTATCACTTTACAACTGAAGTAGCTGGGCTTGCTTGTCCACGCTTTTGCGGGTGGATTTCAGATAGCCTTATCACCAGACTCCTAGAGTCCCGATTTCCGCCCTCCTCACCACCTCTTTACTTCTGTTCTAAAAATGCTCCTAATCAACGCCTGCCACATGTTCATTCCTGCTCTATCACCCACCTCCTTCCTGCCGACTACCTCCTTCTCTATGCTTGGGGTCTTTCTCCAACCACCTCCTGGTGTCTCCTTAATTCCATGTCCTGATGTTTCACTCCCAATATCTCCTGAGGTGTCCCTCCTGCCACCTGTCAATGTCCTCCTTCAACCACCTCTTGATGTCTTCCCCCCACCAACTCCTAATCTCTCCCTCCTAAAAGCTCTTGGTGTGTTCTTGCTACAACATCTTGATCTCTCCCTCGTACCTCCTCAAGATATTGTCCTTATGCTTCCTCCTCATTTCTTCTTCATACCACCTCCAGATGTCCTCATCCAAAACCACTGATTGATGAATACACCTCCCCCCCTCTTCATTTCTCGCTCATGCCACCTGCTGGGGTCTCTTCTTCCCATCTTGACCCCAGCCATCTCCGTGCTGTCGTCTTTCACAGAAAATTCCTTTCAAAGTCTCCCTCCTGAACTGCCAACTGGCACGAAACACCCATTTCAACCTCCTCCTAATGCCCACACCTCTTCCTGGGTCGTCCCTTTCATACTTTGGTGACTCCTCCTCTGGGCACAGTCCTGGTGAAAGGGTCAACACCTGTGTATCATTATGTTTGATGCAGTGTAATTGGTTACAGTGTAACTGCTTTTCTCCATTCGGTGTAGCATATATTCCTGTACGAGGTTTGCAAAGAGGCTGGACTATAGCTTTAAAAAGCCAGTCTGCCATTTGGATTCCTTATTGGTACAAATTCGCCCATACAAGCCGTGTACCTCGGCAGAGCCATGTCAGCAGTGGGACCCATGGTAAGCAGCTCAAGTGCCTCAGGATTATCATAACTTTGGAGAGAGTGGAACTCTGTCTAATGCTGAGCCTGCTTTGGGGAAGGGATGCACTGTCCCACGCAAAGTCGCCATTCTTTAGATAGGGCCCTTAAACAGCCAAGTAATATTTTGATCTGGCGTGTGCCTGTTCTCTGCCCAACTACAGGGGCTAAATATGGGTGTCCAGCGAATCCACCCATCATGCTCCCATTGCCATCATCCACAAGCTTGGGGATGTCCCAGGCCCCTTGCTCACCCCACTAAATGTTCCCAGAAAAAGGCTGGGAACTTTGTCACAGTTTATGCGCTATGCCATGGCAGTTATGCCATGCCCAAGTTATGACTATGTGTGGTCTTACATTATTACTGGACCTTTTATTCACAAAAATAATATCCACATGGCTTAAAACACAATGTGTGTCAGTATTCACAAAGGATAATGTGGCATTATGTGTGAATAACTTACCAATGTGTACGCTTACCAGTAGATGTAGAACACAATTACTGATCTTTGGAAGAAGCAGAAAGAGGGCGTGGGAGCATATGTTTGCGAGTTCCAAGAGATTTCTAAAGAAGCGATCTTTCAGGTAGGAGGCAATCCAGGCTAGAGCAGATCTGTGAAGCCTAAGGTGCTAGAGAGTAATTAGGAGAGAGGAGTGTTTGCCCAGTGTCGAAAGTGATACAGACGGCCAAAAGGATCAGTATAGAAGAGAGTTTGGAGACACGAGCACAGAGAAAGGTGGAGACATGCATGAGCACAGTCTCTGGAATTTTTACTACAGAAGGTAGATTCAACTGCATCTCCAAGGCCATTATCCACAAGGTACTTAGTGACCTGGTCAAATACCACCTGGGCAATAGTTCACTTGGACATTTGTATCAGCAGAGGGTTTCTCCAAAAGGGTTTGGATAGTTGCAGATTTCAAAGTGGCAGGTAACGATTGGCAGGATGTCAAATGTCAAACATTCTGAGTGTACATTAACAAATGAATATGAGATGCAGAAAGACATTCTATTGCGACATTGGCAAAAGATCTCACTGCAAGGTGGAGACCCAAAAATGGAAAATAATGTGCACAGTCTTAGTTTGAGCCATCACCTCACCTCGTTATCTGAAGAGTAGCAGTGGTACCGCCCTTCAACACATTCCGCAAGAACTCTTAAAGTGGCCTGCATTCAGGAACACAAAGAAAAATGACAGGTTAAGGTCTTCAGTTTGCTATTTTTCCTCAAGCAACAATTTTTAAAAATGGAACTTAAACTTTATTTTAGGATTGCCACAGTTTTTATTCGCTTATAGTCAGTGTGATGATGTCCCTTGGATGGCATTGGGCACAGACAGTGCATGGCTCTTAGGGGCCGGAGCCCCCGCAATGACCCAAGGGGCCTTGCAATGCGGTCTGCTTGATTCACAGGGGACCATCACAGGGAAACTAACCATCCCACAATTCCTCTGTTTCTTGACCAACGCATAAAAATTATCAAGCGCCTACTTTATCCTCCTAGGTCTACAGAGTCTGCCTGGTACTGTCCCCTGAGCATGGTCATTTATACCCCTCCATATATCCCCGACCCTACCTCATGTCACTCCCGATGGTTGATGGGCTGGGTTGATAGAGGGGCGAGTGCTCTTAGCCTTCCCTTTACAACTCTTGATGGGAGTGGACTTATGAGGACTGTGACAAGCAAACTCCTCATGGCATTTATTTTCAATTAGGGGAGGGTAGTTTGTGGTGTCTAGCCAAATGCCACTGTCGACTAAAGAGGCAAATGGGCACCGAAGAAGAGATAAAAGGAGACTGGATTTTGGGTTCCCCTTAATTTGCATGCACGTGTCGTTATTGGTGTTCTGGGATCCTTTCAATTCATGAATGGGTTATCCGCACCAGCTAACCTTAATTTGAGTTTGTTAGTGCGTCTTCCTCTCATTCTTGTCTGTGTTATGTAAGGGAGGCATGGTATCACAAGTATGACACTGACGAGTTACACGTTTCAAAACCTTTATCATCTACCATCAAATAATAAAGAACACAGTCCTAGTCAGTCTTTGTCAAATCAAAATGAGCTATACTAACAACAACTAATGCCTGCTTCTGCACCAAAGTCTCTTCACTATTCAAAGTCTCTTATTTCAGAGGGCCTGATATGACAAACACACATTCAAAGTTCCTTTCTCTTCAGTATTCTCATATGCACAACTTCTCTGGTGATTCACTGTTCACCCCGGGTCCCCTTCCGCTGGGCCCAGAAACACTTTTACATAAAACCTTCAATTGGTCTCGGGCCAAATTTATTTAATTTTCCAAACTTTCTTTTCTATATCAAAACTGAGGACTTTCGACTGTGTGCAGGATTTTGCTTGACCCGTGGCAGGACCACTTCGATTCACAATTCTTTGTTCTCTACTTAATATGTCCCTTTTAACTTTCACTTCTGCCACTTCGAGGCTGAACACCTTACAGGACCTTCAATTGAGCACCTATGCAGCGCTTGTCCACTCTGTCAAAGGTATCGTATCAATGTCTCTTTAAAGTTCAAACACTCATCAGCAGTTCAACTTTACTTGCGTATTTTATCACCTGCGTTTTAACAATGTTCGTTCTAGCGCTCGCCATACAATGTTGCAGCTTGCAACCTTGGCTCCAACACAGACCGGTCTTATATCAGTCTCTCCAAGTCACCGGCTGTGTTGATTTCACAGACCCTGCTTTGTTCTTCTAGCCAAGGACGGTAACACGACAACTGCTGCTTCTCTCCGCACTCATTAGTGATGCAGGAGGGCCGCTGGTATCTCTGACACACAATACAGGATTCTTCAGCCTCGTTTCCTGGTTTTATGCTTTCTAATCTCGAGGGCTCTTCAAAGTAACAGTTTCTTGCTGGAAAGGTCAAGGGAACATCCCTCCTTGCGATCCCCTTCTGTTTTGCAGTCTTTCTTCTCTCGTTCAGCTGCCGTCTCGAAACTGCTGTTCCCTCGTCTGCTTTGCCTCGCTCAGAGTGTGGTTTCGTGCTCCGCCTTTTATCCATGTGGGGAAGCTTAATGGAAGTCATGTGTGATTGATGGTCAGTAATTGCCTGATCTCACCTGACCATTGTATTGGGACACGTCTGGTATACTGCTCGGGTGTTAATCTGTTTTCACCCAGAGCAGGCTGTCGGTGTGAAAGTGTATGTGCAGGATAGGGGGTTGTGGGATAGAGTTCCTACGTATCCTATCTGATATGATGGGGTAAAGGTGATACAGGAAAGAGGGCTGGCGCTTCTCACCATCTGGTGTCCCACACCCACTACCCAAAGACCCCTCACCCAGGTGATCCTCCCGCACTGGTCCACCCCCAGAGTCTGGATACAAAGGCGATGGCTGTGCCCTTGCCACCTGAGAGAGAGATCTGCAAGGACTAGTGGGTGCGACACCTTCTGGTTTCTCACACGAGTCAGCTCTCCTCCCCACATTGGACAGCACAGAGAAAGGCGGCCCCCGTAGACAGGAGGACACACTCTGGGTCAGTTTATCAAAATAAAGGCAGTTCAAAACGTGGGTCGAGGCCCACCTGGCCTTCCACGTTAAAGTCACTTATTCCAGCGTCCCAAAAGTTCTTTCACAGTTCAACAAAAAGATCACGTAGGTCTCCGTCAGCCGGCTCGGACTTCGCAATCACAGCACTTGCAGGGTTCCCTTCCCCAAGCATAATGCACATTCATTAGGGGTTTTCTTCCCCTAACTTATCACCCTTCTGGTCTCCCTCAGTCGGGCTTGGACCTTTAACTGATGTCGAAGACTTTCAAATGTGCGAGGCTTTTACCATAAACTTCTGCAGGACCATTTACACTTTCTCTTCTGCTCACATTCTTATGTTATTTGCCCCAGTGTCTCTTGGTAGTTCAATATCATGAGCACAAAAGTTCAAAAAAATCTTTCTCTTCAAGCATTCACCTTTACACTTCCCCTTTAGCCAGGGTTAATCTTGACCATTGCGCATTTCAGAGTGTGTTCACTTTGCTGATTTATAAGACACGCATTAATTACCGTAATTGCATTTCTGATGGATGTATCTGCTTAAATTCACATGCTGTGCATATAGTCTGACATCTAGTGGTTATTGCATCTTTCTTTCGAGGATCCAAAGGGGACGTCGACATGGGTGTGCCTGTAACACTAACCCTAATGTGACGTGTACCCAAAATCCTGCACGCTTCGAGGTCCCTCCGATTGTATTTTTTCTGCTGTGAGGGAGCCTTATGATTATCATGAGTGAGTACAGAGAGAGAGAGGTGTAAGATGTCTATGTTACTTCTACTCCAAGAGGGGAGGAACGGTGGGCGTATGTGAATCTAAGCAGATACAACCATCAGAAATGCTGTTACGGTAAGTAATGCATGTCTTCTGATGTTTATTAATCTGCTTGGAATCACATGCTGTGCATAGACTAGCGAGCAGTACATAGAGATGGTGGTGGGATGTGTGAAGGAGCAGTAGCGGAAAGATGTCTTAGCACAGATTGTCCCAGCTGAGAGTCAGACCTAGAGAGTGTATCTAGGCAGTAGTGTTGTGTAAAGGTGTGTACAGAACTCCAGGTTGCTGCTTTACAAATGAACTCAAGAGGAATATTTTTAATGAATGCTATGGAAGCCCCAGTATAGAATAGACTGTGCTCTAGGCTTGCAGGGCAGATCTCTCTTGGCAAGAGTGTAGCACAGTGTGATACAGTTTACGATCCACTTTGAAATGGCTGATTTAGAGACAGGGTCCCCTCCTCTATCAGATGCCACTGAAACGAAATACTGGTTTGTCTTTCTCAGTGGTTTTGCTTTCTCCAACTAATAGATCACCGCTCTCCACACATCAAGAGTGTGGAGGCTTCTTTCTACCATGTTAGTGGGGTTCTATTGATTGGTTCACATGGAACTTTGAAATAAATGTAGGTGCAAACCATGGGTGAGTGCGCAGGACCACCTTATCCTTGTGAATTGTGACAAATGGGTCTTGAATTAAAAGGGCATACAGTTCACTAACTCTCCTTATTGATGCAACTGCCACCAGGAAGTCAGTCTTGTAAGTGAGTGGTTTAAGGCAAGCCTTATGCATAGGTTCAAAGGGAGGTCCCATTAGTCTAGTCAGTGCAACATTCAGGTCCCATCCAGTAGCTGGGTTCGAGATAGGGGGATGAAGTCTTTTAACCCCTTCCATAAAAGCCTTGATCCCTGGAATTTTCAACCACAAAACATTTTCTGGGACGTGGTGTAAGCTGAAAGTGCAGCTAAGTGGACCTTTAAGGAATTAAAAACCAGGCCTGAATCTAGTAGGTGAGTCAGGTACAGGACAATATGTGTTGGTGAGCAGTGAGCAGTCAATAGGATTGATGCTCTTAGTATTGCATCAGATGAGGAAGCTTTTCAATTTGTTAGAGTAGCAATGTCTGGCGTTAGGTTTTCGTGCTTCTCTAAGTATGTCCATGCATCTTTGAGGAAGTGGAGGTATCCGAACTCAATGACCTCAGGAGCCAGGCTGCTAAATTGAGAGTTTGCGGGCATGAATGAAGTGTCTCCCCCCTGTCTTGTGACAGCATATCGTACGGGCATGGCAGCTTCCTCGCAGGTGAGACTGATTTTGCCATCGGATGAGAGAACCAGGGTTGGCAGGGCCACCAGAATCATCGTGACTGGTTCCTGGTGCATCCTGAGCACTATCTTGTTGAGTAGGGGAGTCGGGGGGGAGGGGGAGCGTAGACACATTTCTCTGACCATGTTATCCAGAGACTGTTCCCCTTGGAGCAGTTCTGCAGGTACCTGGAGGTGTAATCTGGGCATTGTGCATTCTCCAGAGTTGCGAACAAGTCGATCTATGGGAAGTCCCAGTCTGCGAAGACGTTGAGAACAATGTCTTTGTGTAATTGCCATTCGTACTCTACGGGTAGCGGGAAGTCTCTACTGAGCGCGTCTACCAGAAGATTGAGATCCCCTGGAACATGTTGTGACAAGAGGAACATCTTGTGTTCGAGAGACCATTTGCAGATGTTCTGTGACAGTTTGGATAGCCCTGGAGAGTGTGTGCCCCCTTGCTTGTTCAGGCGATACATGGCCGTGGTACTGTCTGTGAGGACTAGGACTGTCTTTTCCTGGAGGTGTGCTTGAAAGGACTTCAGGGCTTTGAACACTGCTAGCAGTTCCAACAGGTTTATGTGGTTGGATGCTACTGTAGGGGACCAAAGGCTGTGTGCCGTCTGACGAAGGAGGTGAGCCTCCAACCCTGTCAGATGCGCCCGTGGTGAGAGTGGCTTCTACTGCAAAGGTGGTGAAGGTCTTCATCTGCAAGAGGTTTTCCCTTAACCACCACTGAAGAGAGAGAACGAGGGCTGCTAGGACAAACACTAGATCGTCCCATTGTCTGCTGGCCGGACACCATTGGCTCAAGAGTCAATCTTGCATGGGGCGCATGCGCAAATGTGCATGTGGGACTAAATAAATGCAGGATGCCATCATCCCTAACAGTCACATGGCTTTGCGTACGGTCACTTTGCGATTGGCTACATAGTGAGGGAACTGGAACAGCAGCCTTGTTGGGGGAGAAGATGGGTCGTCTTTGGTCCGAATTAGAGCCCCCAGAAATTGCTCGACTTGGCTGGGGTCTAGGCTGGACTTTTTCTCGTTGATCGAGAATCCCAGACTGAAGAGGAGATCTACTGTCTTCTGGGTATTTGATAGGCATGTTCCGGACAAATCCCCTGTTATTAGCCAATCATCGAGTTAAGGATAGACTGGAATTGAATGCCTGCGCAGGTGAGCTGCTACTACCGCCAGTACCTTCGTAAACACCCTTGGGGCTGAGGCAATGCCGAAGGGGGAACCTTGAACTCAATTCTCAATCTTAGGTACTTTCTGTGCGCTGGCAACATTGAAATATGAAGTATGCATATTTCATATCTAGTCTTGCCATGTAATCCCCCAGCGTCAGAGGGATTACTTCCTGCAATGTTGTCATTCTGAACTTGTGTAGCTTGACAAATGTTTTCACTGGGCAAAGTCTACCACAGGGTGCATGGTTAGATCCTTTTTGGGTACAAGGAAGTACACCCTACCAAATACCCTGGTTTACCTGATGAATGGGGACGACTTCTGTGGGACCCTTTTCTTTAAGGATCTGCACCTCTTCCAGCAGAATCTGTAGGTGTATTGGCGATAGGCGTCTGTCTTGGTGGACGGTATCTAGGTGGCCGGTGGAACTCGATACAATAACCGTGGGCAACATCATTGAGCAACCACTGGTCTGAAGTGACCCCCTCCCATGTGTGAAGAAAAGATGTTAAACTTCCCGACCGGGGAGGCATATAGGGGGACCCGGACTGGTGAGTCACTTGGGAGCAATGGCCGGGGAGCCTCTTGGGGTGGAGTTTCTGCCCCTACCTTTGCCTCTTCGTTGGCCCCTCTGCTGGTATTGGCTGGTGCCAGCTTCGCCTTGTGCGGAGAACCATGGGGTACCTCCTGTGCCATACTGGTTGTGTGGAGATCGGAAAAAAGACTGGCCAAAAGGAACGGTAAGAGTTTCCTCCCCTTTGTTGATAAGGTCTAGCAGTGATCTGATTAAGAGACTTAAGAGTATCGTGCTCTTTCTTCGCCGTCTCCAAGGCATCATCCACAGTCTTGCCAAACAAATGTGTGTCTTTCACCGGTTTGTTTATTAAGGAGGCCTGCTTCTCCGGCTTAAGCCCAGAGTTCTTAAGCCAGACATACCTTTTGAAAAGAGTGCCTTGGACCAAAGTTCATCCCGCAGTCTCTGCTGCATCCAATGTATTTTTTAGGATGTTGTGGGTTACCCGTTTCCCTTCCGAGACAATCGCCAGTAGGCATGATCGCACCGGTTCACGGACTTCTTGGAGGCCTTCCTGAAGCAGGTTCCACTGCACATCACTATAACTCACAAGAAGTGTTGAATTATTAGCAATTCTTGTCGAATATGCTGCCGAAGTGGTGATGCGTTTGCCAAGCGCGTACACTTTTTTGCAGTCTTTGTCGGGGCGCTTCTGTAGTAGTTCGTGGCACCCCAGCCCTCTTCCTGGTGGTAGTGACAACCAGGGAGTCTGGAGTGGCATGCCCTCGGATGTACAATGGGTCCGAAGGAGAGGGGCGAAACTGTTTCTCCACTGAAGGATTGACAGCCCTTGTAAGGGAAGGGGACAGCAAAGAAGGTGTGAGGCGTTTGATGGAATTTAACAAGGGGATTGCCTGACCCGTGGGGGGGTTTCTCCTTCAGAATTTCAACAAAGTCCGTGTCTTGAACAGCCTCCTGCGTAGCAATTTGGAAATGGTGTGCAGCCCTCTTCAGGATTGCATTAAAAGCCATCTGATCGTCAATAGGTGATGCCTGCCTCTGTGGAGGCGAGGATGGAGGATCCAGACAAATGGGGTCTGGATCAGGAGTATGAGTAGGGGAAAGCCAAGGTGCTTCCTCTACAGGCTGATCTCACCCAAATCTGGCCACTGGTCAGGTGTGTCCTGGCCAAAAGGATTGTCTTCCTGGCCACAGAGATCCTCACAGACCTCTTCAGGTTCCGAGAACTCAAATTCTTCTTCCTGTGGAGTATGGCTTGAAAGCTTCTGCACCTTTGGTAAACTAGGGCAGGCATCTTCCTCCACAGGTCTCTTAGGGGTTATAAACCTTTCAGAAAAGTCTACAAACTGTGAAATATTGTCCATATAGCTCTCAAATCTCACTTTGGTCCACAGGGATGAACCAGAGGGATCGGGGGGGCAGCTCTCAAGGAGGACAGCGGTCCTTAGAAGAAAGGGAAAGTCGTAGAGAGGGGATGGGACCCTTCTGAATATTCCTCTCTGTGAGAGGGTGTGCTTCTTGGTCTATTCACCTCCAAAACAATAGCTGCAAGACTCTTGCGTTGCTCCGGTGGATGAGAGGGAGATTTTGACATGTCTGTAGGTGTCGTCGTGGTTTTCGGCTACGCCGAAACCTTTGGGGTGGACGCACTTTTAAACAGCGCATCAGCGCTCGTGTTTTTTTTTTTTTTAGAAGAGACGCTCTTATGGGTGGAATGCCCAGACGCATGGCAAGACAGATGCAGGGAGGGCAGCCGATCGTGATAATCAGTAAGGCACCGTCTCGGCAGGACTGTTGGAACCTGATGCTTCCTCAACGTATCCATCGAGGGAGCCCATGGGGTTGAATGTTTAGCCTTTTATGGTGCGGGTGTGCCCCTGTCGCTGGGTTGTGATCTCCCCATAGCAGTGCCAGCGGCCTGCCCATCGGTGCCGGAACGGGCAACTGGGAACCGTACGGTACTGTGGAAAGGTCTATGGCCTCCACATCAGAGCCATAGCTGCCGCTAGAATCCTCGCTGTCGGCAACGGTGCCTACGGGGGAACCACATTCAGCCTGCATCGCGTAGGCCACCCACCATTTTGTCTGCCTATCCTTTAGCATCTTTGGACGGAGAAGTTTGCAAGACTTGCAAGACTCCTCATCATGGTCGCAAGCTAAGCACCTATTGCACTTGCGATGGGTGTCCTTCCAAGGGTATTTTCCATTACAAGACGGACAACATTAAAAGGAGTCCTCTCCATAGCAGAGGTAAGGGGTGGCAGCCAGACCATAAAGGGAAAGAGGGGGAAAAGGAAATTCTCAGAGAATCAAACACCGGGCCCACTCTCCCCACTGTATAGGCCTGGCCGGAGGGCCGATGCCACGTGGTCAACAGCGTCGACCGATGCGCCAGTCGCCGAAAGCCTAGATGTCTTAGGCGAAGGGGTCCACAAAGCAGCCGTTGAAGATAAAAGTCGAAGACTAGGCGACCATTGGTCGTGGGACAAAAATTATGAATTTGCAATAAATCTCGAGCTCCGCATAAGGGGACCAACTAGTGGGGCAGAAAAAAACAATCTGAGGTACCTCGACGCGCGAGTGATTTTGGGTACACTACACATCACGTTAGGGATAGTGTTACAGGCACACCCATGTCGACGTCCCCTTTCGATCCTCGAAAGAAAGATGAAATACTCCCCAATAAACACTAGCTGTCTGAGTATTTGCACAGCAAGTGATTCTAAGCAGATTAACAAACATCAGAACAAAACATTTCACGTAGACTTTCGAGTGGGCTACGTCCTGTCGCCGTACCACTCCACTACTCTGTATCACTGGCTTCACAGTTATCAGCCACTTAAAAGTTAATCACTGGTTAGCTTTCTTTCGCATCTCATCAGCATGTGTGCAACCTTCCCTTGTGAAAATACACTGTTGTGGCTTAAATCTTTACTTGACACAAACCGGCCTTTCCTATCTTTCACCAACTCACTGGTTGTGTGCGTTCCTTTCTTGTTTCTGCAGCTTTGATTCACGACTCAAGGTTAATACCACAGGCTTGGCCTCGCCTCCCCAACTGTGTCGTTCACCCAGTGGGTCGTTGGCATCCTTGAAACACAATGCAGGTTTTTTCTTCTTTGCAATTTGGCTTTCTCTGCATCTCCTTAACGGCTTCCCGGAGGCAACGTCCTCTTGTAGGGATCTTCAAGGTTTCCCTACTGTTTGCACTAGTCCCTCGATTGATCATCCTGCTCCAGTAGGTTCGCCTTCGCCCTGGAAGTTCTGCTCCATCTCATTTTCCCCTTTGCTCAGAATGTGGCTTTATGTTCCACCTTTTATCCATGTGGGGAGAGCTAATGGGCATCAGATGTATGTGATTAAAGTCAAGTGCCTGACTTTGCCCGAGGGCCGCCTTATCTCAGTCCAGGAAAGCCATCTTTTCTTGGGCCAGAGCTTCCGCCTTCTCCCGGGCAAGGCCGCCTGCCTTCCCCCGGCCCAGGGCATCCGCCTTCTCCCGGGCCATTGCATCAGTTTAATCTCTCTCTTCCTTCTTGCCATTTCTGTAGGCTAGAATTGAGCACTTATGGGTTCCGTTATCAGGACACTGCATCCATACCTTTCCAAGTGCACATTCTCAGATTCTGCTGGAGGGCTCTACATGGGGAATATCACGGGGTGGGGCTGGACAGCTGAGCCTCCTGTCTCCCTGGAGCATAACACTGAACATGGGCCGGTGAAGTAGTCACAACTCGACGCCAGCATAGCATTCCCATGAGCACTGCCCAGGCTCAGCCCGAGACCCTTCCTTGAGCTCTTCTTGGAACTGGGTTTTGAACCAAGTTTTTTCTTCTTGTGGGTATCCTCTGACTGAACATTTATAGGGTTTCTCAACAGACTGGGTGGTTCTCCCTGGCTGAGTCCCCTTTTGCTCTCAGGCTCTCACAATTTATTTTTGAGCTTAACATTCCAGGTCTTCCTTAATTTACTTCTACTTATATATCCTCCATCTCTAGACAGAGGCTACCCTGTCAAAAACCTCTAGGGCCAAGGTCTATAGTGTTTGTCTCTCTCGATGGTGGCACATAGGGGAAGGGTGGACATCGTGTCTAGTCAGTGAACTTCTTGGAGTTTAACACAGGGTTCTTTTGTTGGCCAGTCCACACACTCTTCCCTTTTTGTAAGGTCAGTCTTCATGTCTGCTGCACTCTGGCTGGGTTGGCAGCTTTCTTCACTGTAAGGGGCAGTCTCTTTTGTAAGCCACCTATCTTCATCTTAGGGTTCTCTTTTCTGAGTCAGTTGGTGTGGGCCGTCCCACTACAGACCAGAAGGTTTTCCAGAATATATCACCTGGATTTTTTTCTGAGGGAGTGGAGTGCATATGGCTCTATTTTTCTCGGGATGACTGCTTAGACTTGTCCTTCAGCGTTCCACTTCTGACACCACATGTGCCCAGTCCATAGGTCAACTATCACGGTGCTCCAGAACTTGGAGCAGGCACAGAACTACAATTCAAGGTTTTTTAATCATAAAAATGCTTAGAAGAAAAATCTAATATGCCACAATGCTTGTAAAATGCCAGCCAGAAGGTGTCAGTATGGTATTCTGAATGCACCCCATTTCTTTAAAATGTAGTTCTAGCATTTATTTAAGGACTTAGACTAATCCAAGTGAATTTGCCTTCTTTAACTTGGAGATTGCGTCTTTGATTTTCACAAGGCAAAAAAATAAACATTCACAGGGATCTACTATTTGTTGAATCTAAAATAAAAGCATGTCAAACAATATAGATTCTTTTTCCATTTACGGTAAACAAGTTTATGTCACAGATTTAGACAGACTCAATTAGTAGATGTTCCACAATTTAAGGTGATATTGGCAATGCCTTGACTAACATTAGACAATTCTACAAGTGACATGGCGACATGTTCACTCGTTTTTGGTTCTACAGTTTCCACCAAGTCTTGCTTGAGAGAAGGAGTAGAAACTATGGTAGGAAAGAATCCCTGTATAGGGTTGTGGCTAGTGGTTGGATTAAGTTTTGGTTACCAGGAAGGTGTGGTGATGTGGGACAGGGCAGAGACCTGTCCTTGTCAAGAAGGGATGGTGACCCTGCCCAGCCTGGGGTGGGAGGCCCAGCAGGGTTGCCAGACCCAGTCCTGTCCTTTCTACCTGCACCTGCATGTTTCAATTGGACTGCCACTTCTTCTTGCCCTATCTGCCTGTGCTGCACTCTGCTGGCCAGTTGCTGCCTTGTCTCATAGGACTACCAGATCCAGCATGCACAACAATGGAGGCAGACCTCCAGATAAGTGTCATACTAGGCCTATTTAATCTTTCTATGCGTACCATTTATTCACCAGTTGAGAGCAGAGATCACAGCAAAGGGCAGGTGACTTGACAGACACCAGAATCCATACTTTAATTCTTATCTGCATGGATGAAACTGCAGGCCATGATGAAGGAGTGGTCAAGACATGTTTCTCTTCGCCTGTTGGAGCACACAGTGAGATGAGAAATGTTTTCTTTCTTTTCAACTGCTGCTGTGTTTTGTGTCTGGACAGGGGCATTTTGCATGCCTATTCATTTTCCTACCATTTTATGTTCGTTGCAGTAATAAGATGGGAAACTTAGTTACAATTGGGAAGTATATTTGTAACAAACAAATTATGCTTTTTTCAGTGAATGCATGCTTGTATTTTTCGGACTATCTGTGTTGTGTACATTTATGATAAAGTTGCATCTTTGTGGTGTGTTCAGAACAGTAATGTGTAGGAGAACTTTTTCCACAAATGTATAATTTGTTCAAAGCCAAATATCTTTGCTACACAAGGATATTTATTATTTGTTCTATTCATTTTTAAGTTAAGTAATGTTCTGGTTGCCTGTCGCATACTATTTATACTCTTGCTGAGGTAAATAAGTTTTACTCTTTCATTTTGTTAAAACAGTGTGTAAAATACTCACCATATTAAAACCTTACCTTGAGCACGGATTAGTATTCAATGTACCTTAACTTGGAGTCAATGTGGAAAATTGTACTATAAATGCTCAGCAGCACAGCAGGGCCCTTTCTCAATGGCGATTGTCATTAAACCAACAACAGGGGCCACAGCCACATCCTTCTTCAAATATTCAAGACTACACTTAAAACATTCAAAACCGGACTCTCCATTCAGTGCAAGCGAGATTACAAGACACCAATGAAATGGTTGCATTTAAAATGAAATAGCAACTCAGCAAAATCTGTCCCTGTAGGGGAAATCAAGATGGGTATTTACATTTGTATGTAGCGCTTCATGCAGGATTCATCCAACTCCTAAGCAGTGTGAATATTATTACCTCAGTCGATAGTTTAGTGACCTCTGAAGGATGTAGGGCTTGCTCAGGCCAGCCAACATTTAACCATGAGACGAGATGTAGATTTTAGCATTCAGCACTTGCTTCTCTGTGCTATCACATTACAACACTGGGAAGGAGTTGGATATCACATGTGTATGTTACAGGTGCGGTAAAACAAGAACACCACATTTCCTATCCTGTGCTTTGAGGGCAGCAACAACGGGAATAAGAATATGCAGTATAAAACCTTCAAAATGCGAACCCAACTCGCATTCCAGCACCCCAGCCTTCTCTAATGATGTTCACCCTATGCCTCTGTGCTTACAAGCCCAAAAAATCAGGACCGCAATGTTCAGTGATAGCAGCTCACGACTAGCAAAGAAAGGAATTCTGGTTAAGTAATTTCAACTGCAGCTTCCCATGATCCTCCCGATCTACAGTGCCTTTTTGAAAAAGACAGGAATAATGATAAGCACATATTGGAGAATTATGCTTCATATGCTCGTTTGTCGCACCTGCTTGTGCTGAATGTCCGAAATTATTGGTGTTATCTTATTGGGCATTTGTATGGGGCCTTTCACCATTGGATGATCTCAATGCACTGTGGATTGGACGCCCTCTGGGACTGTAGTCCAGGTCAGTGGAGAAAGTAGGGTGGTAAGTAGTGCGTGTGTGCACTCAGTATGTGTGCAGCTAGACAGAATTTTGTGGGGTTTAGGTGGAAATGCTCTAAAAAAGCATGACCAAAAGTTCGAAAAATGCTACCACCAAAGGATCGAACACCGAAAGTTCGATCCTTTGGTGGTAGCATTTAATATAAACGGGGGCTGCGGGGTTGTCCCCCGCATTGCCCCGCTCACTATACTTTATGGTATAGTGAGCGGGGGCTGCGGGACACCCCCGCAGCCTTCTGTTAAAAAAATAAAAGAGAAGAAAAGGACCCTGCAGCCAAATCACTGGGATTCATTTTGTGGTGGGTAGCTGTATTCTTTTTTATTTTTTTATTTTTTTTATTGGCATTTATGCACGACAATAACAGTAACTGTTGGAACCGAGTTTGTTGACATCATGATTGTCCAATTAACATTTAACTGTTGCCCTCCCTCCCCCCAATCCCCAATCAATAACCATGAACGGTGGTTTCTTGAGCTCAACAAATTAGTCCAGAACTATGGGTGATATGTTATAAATCCACGTCCCCTACTGGGGATGATGTTACCAGAGCTTGAATTCACAAATGGTGCATCCTCACACTGTCGGTTAGGCAGAATCCTGTGCCGTTTCCTTAGGTAGCACTACACAAGATTAGGACTACAGGTGAGAGCAATAAATCCCCTTTGGTATCAGCCTGTACCACAAAGATTTAGTTGGTAGCTGTGGCTGAGCAGTCAGACTTATCTCAAGAGGGAGACAAGCAGTATTCAGGGTTTACACAATAGGTCTACTGTACTATGGTACAAGGAAACACTGACCAAAGGTTTGTATTAAAAAGTAGTTATATATTTATTTTTATACACTTCTAAGAAAACACATTTATCACAGTCATCAAGCAAGTTAAAGTCAAGGAAAAATATACACACTCCCAAGTTAAATTGTAGACCAAGTGAACCAGAGTGAAAACTGAGCAAAACGGCACAGTGTAAACTACACACAAGGGATCCTCTACCAATTGCTCACAAGGGAGGGAAAGCACAAGTTATTTAGAAATAGCTACTTACACACCATAGCAACACTTACCATAAGTTTGTGAACCAGATTAAATCAGACAGTGCATTAGTATAGCATATACTTAAATGAAAACTGAGCAAAATGGCATTTCACAAGTTTTAGCGATGGGAAGAAAAAAGTAGTTCTAAGAAAGGGTTGCACCACACAGTTCGAATGGAGAATCAATCTCGAGAAGGCAGATCTAGCAAATGTAGCCAGAGTCAGTAGGCCTGTGCCAGAGTCAGTGGTACAGGGCAAGGGCCCAGGAGCAAAATGTTCTTGTACCTGCAGTCAAGTCTTTGGTTAACGATTTTGAAAAGGTGAATGCAGAGGGCGAAAAGACAATGTTAAGAGAGAGGGGCGGCCAACCCAACAGGTAGGTAAAGGATTTAAAACACCTTTAGTGCTACTGCGAAGAAAGGGCGCCCTGGCGGAAAAATGTACCTTAAAATGAAGAAGTGGCTCCTGCGGTGGCGGTTGTTCCTGGTACTTCCTGCAGTTCGGGTGATCCAGCAAAGGAAGAGAGGCTCTCGTCGTGGAGGAAGGTTCGAGTTACTGCACTACCCAGGGATGAAACCAGCTGTGGTGCTGCCCGATGAATAAAAGGTATGCTCCTTTAAATCGGAGTCCGGGTGGACTGGTGCCTGGCTATCCGGCCACCGAGTACTGGGTACTGGCAATTCGACCAAGGCAGGTCCGGGAAGGCGATTGGCAAACTGGTTGGCCCCACCAGCTCAAGGGAAGAAGGCTCTTGCAGATGAAGATCTTCTCTCGTCGTGTGGAGAAAACTGGTGAGACGCTGCAGCAGGGCTTCACCGGTGGTTCAGTCGTTGCAGATGTCTTTGTCTTCTCTCCTCTTCGGCTTCTTAGTTCCAGTGGCGCCATCTTGCTCTTCCAGTCCTCAGGACCCTGCTTTTATGCAAAAAGATCCCCATTTATACAGCCTAGCTGTCACTCACACAGTGGAGTGGTCATCTTGGCAGGAGACCCTCCAGCCTATCAGGATAGAGTGTGACATGGGTTGCTCAGGCAACCCTGTCCAGGGGTCCTACTCCCCCCTCCCACACAATGGACCCACCCCAGACTCAGTGGCGCCGAAAGGAGGGCTTCTTGGTGGTAGCCTGCCAAACAGACGAACAAAGGATCCCCGACCTGGGTTAGGAGTTTAGAGAAAGACACGAGAAAGAAGTTATATTAAAGTTCTGGCAAATAAAACCTACCGGAGCAAAGTTAATATTAAAATGAACCAACGGTATGTTAGAGGCTGTCAGAAAAAGTGGTAGCCTCGAACAATGGGAAAATCCCATAGGGAAATATTTGCGGCCGAATATTTATGGTAGTAACCACTGCCACCAGCCAGAAACTTTTGAGAGAGGTACTGTAGGGGACCCTCTCGAAAATTAACATAGGTGAAAAACTATTAACCCCTTCCAGTACCTCCATAGTAAGATGGGGTGTACTGGTTTAGTTCATAGGATTTGACTAGTAATGTCAATGGGGACTTTACATGCCCTGGGAGACGGTAGTCAGTCCCAGGGTATGGAGTCTATGTTTGGGGGTCGCTACCACACCCCTGTGTCACTGCACTGAGGGTGCTGTGTAACATGTGCATAAAGATGGTCCTATGGGGTTGAGAAAGATCCCGTAGGCATTAAACACAGAAATAGCCTAGAACACATAGCAAAAATGTCTAAGAGGGGGGGGGAAAAAAAAAAAGAGTCTCACTCTTAGCAGGTAAAAAGAAACAAACCCTTCAAATCCAGCAAAGCTGCTGGGGGACTCTATAGGTAAGGGAAATTAGCCATAGAATGAAAATTCTCCCTAACAGTGTCTCTAAATTTCACCACCTTGAGGTGGATGTTGCCCTCCCCCCCCCTCCTGCCTTCCCATCCCTCCCTCCCTCCCTCCCCCCGCCACACCACAACCGCCCCTCCCCGTTACCCACAGGACTGCTCATTCCTTCAATGCACTTCCCATCCCCATTTCTGTCTCACCACGGCCCACGCTGCTTGGACGGTGCCTGGGTCATCATTCACCAGAGCGGTCAACTTATCCATGAGGAACATGTTTTTCACTTTGTTCTGCCATTTGGTGTCACTGGGTTCTTCTATTTCTGTGCCAGGGCTACCCTCCCGGCCCTTAGCATGGTTTCCCACATTCTGGGGCACCTGTGCATGTCCGAATCCTTTGGGGGGAGACCCAGTAGTATTGTTAATGGGTTTTGAGGGAGCCGTTCCCCCGTGACCTCTGCCATCAATCCCCTCAAATCTTCCCAGTACTTTTGTATTTGCAGACACTGCCACCACATGTGTCCCCTTGATCCGACCTGCCCACATCCCCTCAGACATTTCTGGGAAACCCCTGTGAATATTTTGGATAATTTAAGTGGGTCTCTATGCCATCCCTGGAGAATTTTAAAGGTTATGCTCCATGTCCGCCGTGAATAGATTCCCATGGAAAGCTATTTTGAAAACACTGTTCCATCTCCAGTCTCTGCGCTAGATTGCTGGTATTTATTATCTTGTACAATTTCGAGACCTTCCCTTTCCTTGAATTCATAGTGTCAAATACTTTTTCAAAGGGGGTCAGATATCTCTTGAGCTTTTGCCCCCATGTCTGGTTGGATAGAAGACCCCCTCAGCCTGATGTATTCGAATATTGAGATCATCCCTGGGCCCAGAGCCTCCACGCCTCCACCACTTCCTCATATGACAGGAATTCTCCCTCTCAGAACAGTTGACCCACTCTTTCCATACCTTTGTCTGACCAGGACTGTGCATTCCTGAATCCCCTGTTTCCCAGCCTAAACACGGGGCCCCATAGCGAGGCCTTTGGAGAGGGCCATGTCGACAGGTGTTCGGTTGGTACCCCTTCCCTCCACAGGCACCACTATACCCCCAGGGTTGGATGATTCATTATCTTGCTCGGGATGGCCTTTCGGGGGGGCCAGAGCAGGTCTCGAGGGTGGGTGTCCATGTCCTCCAAGTAAGTCCAATATATGCCTTTGTCATCTCTCATGGGCTCCAGGAGGACCCAGAGCTGTGCAGCACTAAAATAGTGGTGGAAGTCAGGCAGACAGAAGCCCCCTTCCTCCCTAGGGAGGGTGAAAGTAGTTCTCTTGGTCCTTGGGGTCTGGACAGTTTCTGGAGTTGCCTAAATATCCAGTCTGGAACTCTCCTGGGGAGGGGCGTAAAGAGATATAACAGTCTCTGTAATACATTAATCTTTACTGCGGTCATTTCTCCACACCAGGACAAAATCATGATACCTCATCGTTTGATATCCGTCTTGATCTCGGTCATTATAGGCTCGTAACTGGCCAATGCCAGCTTTGAGAGATCTCTAGTAAGGTGAATGCCCAGGTAGCGGTTTGAGACTTTGTTAACTCTAATCCCCAGGAACTGTCTAGGGGGTCCAAGGTTGGGTCTGGAGCACGAATGGAAAGTAACATGGATTTTGATCTATTAATTTTCAGCCATGAGAATACCCCAAAGGTTTCTATTAGGGAAAGGAGGGGTGGCAGCGACAGGTGTGGTTCCACTAAGTATCCCAAGATATCATCTGCAAACAGAGTTTGAATTCCACCTGACCTCTTTGAATTCCCCGAATTCCTGGGTGTGTTCTCACTGCTATAGCCAGGGGTTCCGTTGTAAGGGAATATATCAAGGGGGACAGTGGACATCCCTGTATTGTACCCTGTGAGAGATTAAAGGAGGCCGTAAACTCTGTTTACTTGCACTTCAGCTGTGGGGGCCCTATACAGCGCAGCTACCCACTTCTCATTTGTTCCCCAAATCCCATCTTCTGAGTAGCATTACGTACCTCCATTCCACTCTATCAAATGCTTTCTCCGAATCGAGGGAGAGCAAACTCGAATCTAGGTTAGACATCTGAGCATAGTGGTTCAGGTTTATAGTTTTCAGGATGTTGTCTGAGCCCTGGCGTCCTCTTATGAACCCCACCGGGTCTCCGTGGACCAGTGACGGCATGATCCCCTCCATCCATTTACCTAGTACCTTTGGCTAGGATCTTGACATCAGTATTACGCAACGATATCGGTCTATAGGAGGAGCATTCAGTTGGGTCTTTTCCTTCCTTAGGTAGTACCGCTATGATGGCTCCCATCGTTGTTTCGGGTAGGATATCCCCCGAGAGGACTGCATTAAACACTTTGTTAGGTGGGGGGCCAGTGTGGACCGAAATGTTTCATAAAATGTCATTGAGAACCCATCCTCCCCTGGCGTCGTACCTCCTTTCATACCGTTAATTACCTAAATTTGTTCCTTTTCCGATATTGGGGCCTCCAAGTTGTCAGCCGCCTACCTCGCTAGGCCTGGTGTCAGTGTTGTCTTGAGGAAGTCCTCAATTTGGGAGTCTTCACCCCCAAATTCAGACTCATAAAGCCTCTCGTAGTAATGCCGAAAAGGCATCGCCGATACGCGGGGTGTCGTGTCTCAGTGCCCCCGCATCGGTTTTCGTGGCTTTCACCATCCTGCTCTTCTGGGCCTCCCTCAGTTTCCATGCCAATATTTTATCTGCCCTGTCCCCCTTTTCATAATATTTTTTTTTAAGGAACTGGAGGCTCCTCTCCGTTGTATTCAGCAGAAGATCCTTCAGTTGGATCTTTTACTGGTCGAGTGCTGCTGCCTGGGCTGGGGTGATAGAGCTGCCCGGAGAGTGTCCGTGTGTGTGTGTGTCCGTGTGTGTGTGTGTCCGTGTGTGTGTGTGTGTCCGTGTGTGTGTCCGTGTGTGTGTCTGTGTGTGTGTGTCCGTGTGTGTGTGTGTCCGTGTGTGTGTCCGTGTGTGTGTGTGTGTGTCCGTGTGTCCGTGTGTCCGTGTGTCCGTGTGTGTGTGTGTGTGTGTGTGTCCCCATTATCATTCAATGCAAAATATTCCACAATGTTCTCTAGCACACTCTTAGCGGTAACCATATCTTTCAGTAGAGCATCGTTGCACTTCCACCTACCCTTCTGTTGTCGACCCCAGCCTCCCATCAGGGTGATCCTTACCAGGTCATGGTCGGACCAGGGGACTGGGTCTACCCTGTGGTCCGTCACGTGGGGAAGGAGGGTGCTGTCTATCAGGATATAGTCGATCCTTGAGAAGAATTTGTGTATCCTGGAATAGTATGTGTACAGGGGGGGGTAGGGGGTCTCCTGTGATCATGCTCGGGAGCATATCTTCCAGTCCCAGCTTATGGTTAATCTTACGGAAACTTTGTGAGGTGGAGTCATCGGCCACCTGGGAGGGGGAGGGACATTCCTTTCCTGTCTCTCGAGAGATCTAGTACCATGTTGAAGTCCCAACCGCCCTCCCAGAATTAGGCCTGACCTTCGTTTGGTCAATATATCGCTGCCAGAGTTAATTGGGTTCCCTGTAAACTACCTTTGATGAACAAATAGCAACCCTCTGGATCTTTCTGCGAGGCCTCCATTTTGAAACCCAGGTCTTAAGCCACAAAAATTGCCACGCCCCTCTTTTTGGATTTGTGTGAGGCATTAAAAATCTCCCCTATCCCTCTCCCTTGAATACTCAGCTCTTTCCCCCTTGCCCAGTGGGATTCTTGTAGGAAGATCAGGTCTAGTTTTCACCGGTCTAAATTCCCTGCTTATTAGGGATCTTTTAGTGGGAGAGTTCATTACTCTTGACATTCAGGGAGCCTATTTCCAGCATAGGTAAGTGATCAGTCATTTCTGGGTTTAAGGTTCTCACGGTCCATCATCCCTGGTTTTTCTCCCCATTCTATTTCCCATTGCCATCGTTCCACCATTGAGAACCACTGCTTGCTCGAAACCATTAATAAACTGTTTGCTCCCTCCTTCCTTCCCCCCTTCCCTCCTCCCTCCTGAGTGAAGCGTGACCCCAACTGCCCCCCCTCAAATCAATACACCCTGTGTCCCCTGCCCCCCTCCCCTGGTGCCCAGCCACGTAGTCTACCCATTCCTGGTGCTTGACTGGACCACCTTCGAGCACCTCTCAATGGATCGACCTCATATTTTGAACCCCCACATTCCCCCCCCACCCCTCTGGTCATTGTTTTCCTGTTTTTTCCCTTAGTAGAGGTTCTCCCCATACTTGCTGTTCGTTGGGGGACCTAGCTGTTGGGGAGAATTCTCCATAATGGCTAATTTCCCTTACCTACTGAGTCCCTCAGCAGCTTTGCTGGATTTCTGGGGTTTTTCTTTCACCTGGTAAGAGTGTGAGCCTTTTTGCCACTCTTACATGTGTTTTGCTGTGTGTGTTTGTACCATTTGTGTGATCTTGGGCTCTGGAGCCTCACCTACTCCATGGCCATCATTTTTTGTGTGTGTTACACAGCACCTTCAGTGCAGTGACACAGGGTTTTCTTTCAGACTTCCCACTGACTCCATTTTTCTGCGACTGACTACTGTCTCCCAGAAACATGTAAAGTTGCCATTACCTTTATGTAGTCTCTTTAAACCACAGACCCAGTACACCCCATCTTACATGGAGTATTGGAAAGGGTCAATTTTTATCCCTTTTGTCTGTTTCTCTTGGAGCACTGTTTCGCTCCCTTTTCATCAAGACTTGGCTGGTGGCAGTGGTAGCTACACTATTTTTCATACCACGGTTATCTTAAATAACCACGGTAATGTTTTAGGCTATTTTATTAGCCTCAAACATAAACCCGCTTGACCAAATATATTTTATTTTGGCTCCGGCTGGGTTTATTCGCCATTTCTTTTTGTAAAAGTCTTTCTTGTGTTTTACTCAGCGCGCCAAACCTGGTTTGGTCCCTTTGTTTGCCGTCTTTTTTCTCGGGCTTCTGCACAGAAGCCCTCCTTAAGGTGCCTGAAAGTCTGGGTAGGCAGGATGTGAGGGAGGGGTCTTGGGACCACAGCCATGGGTTCCCATGGTAACCCAAGTCGCACTCCTGTTTGATTGGCTGGGTGACTGTCCTTGCCAGGACAGCCACCCTGCTGTGTGATTGACAGCCAGGCTGTATGAATGGGGGAAAACTGCATAAAAACCAGGTCTCTGGGACTGGAAAGGCAGAGTCGCCAATGGAATGAAAGTACTGACGAGGAGTTGACAAGAGGACCCCTACAGCGACTGAACCACCCGGTGAAGCTCTGCTGCAGGTCCTAATCTTCAGAATCCGAAGACAAGAGAGGATCCTCCAGGAATCTTCTTCCTTTGAGCTGGTGGGACCAACCAGTTTGCCCAAACTTCAACCCAGGACCCCTCCTCTGGTCGAATTCGCTGTACAGAGCTACAGTGGGCCGGAGAGCCAGGAAGGTCGGACCCTGCTTTGGTTTTAAGGAGCGCACCTTTTATTTGTTGCTTTGCTCTGCTGCTGGTTTCTTCCCTGGGTAGTGCAGGACCCTCCAGTCTTCCTACTTTGTGTCAGTCCGACAGTCGCTTCAGGAACCGTGAGCCTGCAGGTACTACAAGGAACGTTCGCCTCAGCTACAGCTCCCTCTCTGTTTTAAGGTACTGTGCAAACCTGGTTGTTCATTTCGTCCAGCCGCGGGGAAAGTGTGTGAAATCTTTCTCCAATCCGAGGGCTTGTCCTTCTCTTCTCTTTGAACTAACTTTTCTGCTGACCAACGCCGTCTGGAACTCGTGGCACAAACTTTACCACAAACTACCCTTAACTGTGTGATCTTGAGCAAAAGACTTTTGACCTAGTAACTTTGGCCCTAAGCCTTTTTTACCTGATTCTATCAATGTAGTTCCTCTTGCTCAATTGCCCCGAGTACGTACTTGTTGATGTGGTTCAATTTCTATTAACTTTGTCTTTCCCTCCCTTTTAAATTGCTGGAGTGCCATTTTGCTTCCACTTCATTTTCTGAGCTTAACTTGTCTGGAACTTATTGGGAGTGGTGTGGTGTATTAAGAGTGTGATTTTTAAACTGCTTTAACTTAGTGAAATGTTATACAACTGAAGAGTAAAATAAATGTATATTCTTTTACTTGAAAACCTTGAGTCCGTGTTTGTTTGAATCATAGTAATTGCTGTCCTTTGTGCAACTATTTGATACTGCTCACTTACTCTTGAGATAAGTCTGTCCGCTCAGCCATCGCTACCACTTTAACTGTGTAGTACAGGCTTGTACCAAAGATGAATGTGTACTGTCACTTGTAGTCTTAATTGTGCGTGGTGTTCCCAAAGGGTACTGCATATAATTCTGCCTAACACTAGCCCCCTTCTGGTCTGAGTCCTCAAGTCCGCTTCCTCGGCCCCTGTGGGGTTTCCTGTCATCCACTGGAACCTCTCGAGCCCTCGTCGCGGGGAGCAGGAGGTGTTCAGCTTCTTAAATTTTCTAGCGCCCAGAACTCTTCTCCTATCTCTTCGGTTTCCTCTCCCTTCCGTTGCCCCCGCTGCCTCCCCCGTGGGTGGTCTCTGGTCGCTGTCGGCTACCACATTCCCGGATCGCACCTCTGATGTCATCCTCTGTTACCAGGCACGATCGCTGCCCCATGTACTCGAACGAGAGGGGAAAGGGATAGCCTCACCAGTATCGAATCCCCTTCCCTTTTAGGCATTGCGTTAGAGGGCGGCATAGTCTCCGGCTGGCCAGCGTGAAGGCGGAGAGGTCTTGGAAAATAGATATTTGTGCGTTATTGTAAGTGATGTTGCTGGCTTTCCTGGCTTCGTCCAAGATTTTCGTCTTCTCTGCATAATAGTGGAAACGCACCAGGATGGAGCGGGGGCTTCCAGCCCTGCCCTGTGCTCTATGTGCGCTCCGTTCCCAAACAAAAGGCGAACCACGTCCTTGACCACATGACATAAGGTCTCTCTCCGTCTCACCATCCATTTCCAGAATGCCAAAAAATCAGAGGTTCTTCCTTCCTTCCCTGTTCTCAAAGTCATCCATCCAAAAGGAATCTCTCCATCTTTCCTCTCCAGCGCCGCCAGTCTAGTGTCCATTTGCGCTTCAATGATTGCCGAAGATGATTGGTTGGATTCCAACTGTTGTAGCCTGTCCTCCACTCTGTCCACCCTCTGATCCCTTTTCTCACATTTTTTGGCTTATGTCAGATCGCATGTCCCTTATTTCCTGCAGCACGGCTGCAAAGACCTTTTCCATGGTTGTGGTGTCCTTCATGGGTTTCTCGGCTTGTTCCATCCTATCATCCGTGGTCAAGTCCCCTTGAGGCCTCGTCACCTCTCGTAATCGGAATTCCTGGAGGGTCTCCTTCCAGTTCATACGGCTCCAGTTTGGCAATTCCCTGAGTGTTGGGTGTCTGAACACTGAACGGGCTGGGCGGGATGATCCCCATCACTCGTCAGGCCACCAGAGTCAGTCTGTGTCACAACACTCACCCTGAAGATAATTCCCATTGCGAAGTAGGGACTATCAAGGTAGGCACACGCCCCAGTGCTGGAACCTGGGGGTCCTCACCTTGAATAAGGGATCACGATGGAGTCTGAGGCCCTATTGCGGTAACTTAGTTCACAAATTGGTGTTCCCGAGACCTTTCTTGGCTATGAGGGTTTCCCTTTTTGCCGGAACTGGTCCTGATCCCCTGGCCTCCACAAATTTGGTCAGTGACCCTGTCCGTGGGCACTTCCACAATCCCTTTGGGGTGGGGCATTTCTCCTTTGCCACTCCCGATTCTGGTGTCCAGGGGCCAGGGTTAACCGATGTGTAATTAGGGTCCCCTTGGGCCTCTGTATCTCCTTGAAGTCCTGATTAACTTATGGGGGGAGAATATGGAGGTTTTGGGCCAGCTCTTCCATCAAAGGGGATGTCTCGTCATTTGATGATCCCGCTGTCAGGCTTGTTGTTCTTAGGAGGGCACACGCCCCAGGTTAATTCCTGGGAGCCACCACTATTATGGTAAGCAGGTTCAGGGGTCCCCGCCATCGATGATTGACCGGTTCCAGTGTTGCCCTGGCCTGTGTCCCGGGGGACCTCTTTATTTCTGACAACTCGTCCTCTCAAAAGCGCCTGTGGTCCACCCTGACTCTGGGTGGGGTGGTTGGGGGGGTTGGTTTATTACTTCCAACCCCCGTCCCAGTTCAGTGGCTATAGCCACTTGGCATGCCCTTCTCCCCTCCCCCCCATCTGCAGGGGGTATCGCTTTCTTGTAGGTGTGCTTCAATATATGTTCTGCAAGGTAGCACCCAGAGTTTGTGGGCCTCCCCTTACCCAGTTGAGCGAGCAAGTCTGTTTGGCCCTAGAGCGGCCCGTGTCAGCTGGAAGCGGTGGATTATCGGAGTGGGGAGGGGGATTAGCTGACGTGCATATCCCTGTAATCGCCACTACTGTGCTCCAGGTCTATGTGGCTTTTTGTGGGGGCTCCTCAGATCTTTCTCAGCGTCGCCGTAGCATGTGAGAGACCCTATTTGGGTCTGCTTTAACTGTAGGCGATGTTACTCTTGTGCTGGGTGCCCAACGTACTTGTGACTCTGACCTGATGAAAAGGGCTGGCGGCCAGACTAACACGTGCCTATACCTGTCCCAAAGGTCAGACTGCAGCCCTAATCCCATATGCCTCTGCCACAGGGCAAGACTGTCACACAGTTGCAGTCCCCGGGGTCCCTGTCTGTGTGTACTGGGATCTGAGAGCAGGCCTCCTGCTCAGCTCTTCAACGTTCTTGCATTTGCGTGATATCACAGGGACACTCCAGTCCCTCCAGGCTCAGTCCCAGGCATCAATCCGCCTTTCCTCTCCTCACGTTCGTTTATTTTGTATGCTGTGCCCATGTGGCCGGGGCGACTGTCTCATCCAGCGCCCCCCCTCCCACTTTTCTGGATTCTGCCACGCCTCTCTCCAAACGCCTTGTGGCTTCTGTTCCACAGCTCCCGCTGCAAACGTTCTCACTCGCACCAAAGTCGGGTGAGGGACTGTGTCAGGCACCAGTCGGGATGTCGTGGGGGGGGGGGGCACCCACTCACCCCTCGCCCCTCATACCCCTTGGCAGGGTCCTCCGTTTGCTCCCCTCCTTCAGGCCTCATCCGAGGGATTCCGGGTTCCACGTACCGCCTCCAACTTCCGTAGCTCCCGCAGCAGAGTAGCTGGACTCATTTCCCACGATTACGGGAGCGTTTCTATCCGCTTTTTCTGCTAGATGTGACCCAGCGTGACCACAACAAGTTTGGTGCTGGCGGGGGGGGAGGGTCACAAAGCGGGGGCTCATGCCACTTAACGGACCTGGGCAGGGGGAGAGACACACTCACACTGTTTCCATGAGCACGCCCCCTGGTGGCCTCGGGTAGCTGCATTCTAAGGCTAGGAGTAGTGTGAAGGTTGGGCGAGACCAGTGGTATGTGGGCAGCTAGGAGATATTGTCTTGGGAGTAGCTGCATTCTAGCAGGTGTGGTACTTATATATGAGATTATGTGTTCAGCTAGGCCGATTTTATCGTGTGGGAGAACTGTGTTCTAAAGATCATTTGTCACACCACTCCCCGCACAAGCTACTACTCTTCCTACAAAGACACGGCCCTCCACGTCCACAGCCTCTTCTCAACCAGCACCCAAACACACACGTCCCGACAGGGGTACCTTATTGCCTTATCAGGTGTCACGCTATGGGGCACGGCGTGGCATGCTCGGCAGGGCTGGAGTTTATCGCCCTTCATGTTTGTGGCAAGCGAACTGGAGGCTTCTTCATCACAGAAACGCACGGAGGACTGCGCGACCTAGCGCGGCTCGGAGCACGTGACTCGTTGCCTAGCAATACTGCAACGCTTGGGTACACGTGTCACGTGACAGTGGTCACGTGTTTCCTTTCCATGGATAAAAGGAGTCCGGTTACGGAAAGCGTTGCTTCACAGCTGTTCTCTCTGGATCACGTGTCGCTTGCGCTTCGTTTCAGGACTCCTTACTTCATCTGACCTCGGCTTTGTTCAACGGACCGCTCAGTACCTAACCCTTGTCTGCTTTGGAATCTTGGATTATTTTGTTGACAAACTATTTTGCCCAACGGATTGCTTGTGTCTTGGCCCTTTACTTACCTTGGAATTTGGATCCACTGATGCCGACCTACGCTCTGCCCTACGGACTGCCTTGTGTTTAGCCCCTCGGACTGCTCTGGTACACTCTATGGATCATGTGTTACATCAGGACTCCGGTCCTGTCTTAGGTGGTTACCTGCCCGTCCCTGCTGCCACATCTGCCCGGACCCGCTGCCACTTTCTAACAACTGGCTAACGCCTACGTTTGTTTCCCTGAGACAACGCTCCAGTACTCACAGGTATTTAGTGCCCTGGATGTTTTCACTAAGATTACTACACTCTGTACTGTTACATAACCTTATACCTTCCTTTGCAGCGCTCCAGGGGTTTTTTCCGGTTGTTCCCGAGTCCTGGCTCTACGGACTACCACCTTTGGCCCTAAACATCACTCTGGCGGTATTACCGTGATTGTCAGTCTGATACTTGGGAACAGAGGGATAGCCCATACTCTGCACGACCAACAGCTGCGTAACACATTGAGGTGTGCATGGTGATGTACAATTATGCGTGCAGCTAGGTTGAAATTAATCATGGGAGATAGCCGCATTCTATTGTTTTATGGTGCATATTGGTGGGTATGTCTAGTTGGAAGAGGTGCCCTGTTCACAATTTCCTTCCTGAGCCTGCCGAATTAACTTTTGCTCCCTATTATAGAGGTTTGGTGCTTTAGTTCTCCAAGAACCTCTCGATCTAGAGTGGACTCAATTCTGTTTCGCCAAGCATTGCTGTATCTCTCTCTAGCTTAACAATAAAATCAATGATGAGTATGGCTGTTTCCCAAACCTGCTGGAGCAGGATATTAGCTTCCCTATACTTTGGAGTGTTGAGTGCTTAGGTCTAGGCACGGCAGGGGCTGCAAAGCATGGTGGCCATTCTAGTGTTAACAGTCCTGAAGCATTACTGGGCCAAGCGATTGCAGATCTACAGTCCACCATCCCTGTGGCTACCTGAGCGGCAATTGCTCGTTGGTTAACACCTTCTCGATAAACCAACCCCAGACTCTACCACCAACTCTGCTCTCAGCAACCTCCATTTGGCCATTACCAACAACCTCGACATTCTTGCCCCAGTCATGAGGATTCGCCTGAAAACCACCTCCAAGAGTAATATCTGGGAAATTCACTATACGAGGATCTCATGGTTCATCTTAAATGCCCAGACGTGGGTCCCTTGCTCACTGCACCATAGGGAACCAAGCTGCACCTCACCGAGGAGGCCCAACAAGGCCGAAACATGTCTGGGGTTGCTTGTGTTTCCGTGCAGAGGGGACCTGGCCTAGCAGTTCGGGCTGGGCTGCTACCATTGGTGGCAGTACCTGACTGATTCGTGTATGGCTGGACCCCTTTTTCCAATGGTGCAGACGGGCTAAAAAACGGTGGTGTGGAAGATTGCCCAGAGTAAGGCCAGTGGTTCAGATTTCTTCCACCCATCACTTTCGTGGTCACTCATCTTAAATTGGACAAATAGGCTGAGCCAGTAGATCCTTGCAAGTTGTGGCAGTGATGAAGAAACACTACTCTCAAACCCTATGAAAACAAAGAAAGCCTTAGTCACAATAGACTGAATTAGGACAATTGATCAAATTAGGTCCTCCTCGGTTGCAGCTTCCTTTTCCTCTAAAGATAAGAAACTTGGTTATATCCCAAATTATCTGCTGAAATTCCCAGAAGCCAAGGTGAGACAGAACTTCCTCACAGTCCGACTCAACTTGGTCCAAACAGGATCAGTGCTTGCTCAATGGGGTTGTGAGGAGAGAATAAAAATACTATGCCTAGAATGTAACGATCCAAAAAAAAAAAATCAGACAGTAGATCATTTGTTTAGATACTGCCGGGGGAACTGGGATGCCAGAGAGATATACTTAGGGCGTTTTATCATTTCAACCGGTCGGTTATCTTCCGAGATGTTCTGGGAGAAATTGATTGCTGGCTATGGAACAGTCCTAACGACAAACGGAATTAGAATGTTACAACAGACAGCGTTTATCCCGTTGAAATTGTAACGCTTACCTGGGACTCCGTGGGAGCGAAATGCCTTCTGAGCCAGAGGATCTGTTATTTGGGCACTTTCTGGACTCTTTTTCTGTCAAAACGACAACAACAATAGAACTACTGTAATTTCTATTTTTCTGGGAAAAAACTGTAGCAGCGCGCCTTTGATAATCCCTCCCTTCTCACCTGTGTTTATGTTTGGTGGAGCTCTCCATCCTGTATTATACAGGGGCGCTTTGTTTTAAAAACTTTAAACTTGAAAGGCTGCAGTCTTCAAATGATTGTCAGAATAATGTCCTTGCATTTCTAGAATTATCTTGGGGAAAGTATTTGATGAAAAAAGATTGTAGTTCGTCAGATTCTGAGCAGTCACTACTTTGGAGAGATCTCTCTCATATTTTCCCTTTTATTTTGCAGGTTCTTAGTTCTCCGAAAAGGTTAAATGCTGCAGAATGGCTGCAACTATACTCAGTTTGAGGAAATGTTTAACAAACGTAAGTTCGTTTTAACTGAGTAATTGCAGCCATCAGAGACGAGCGTGGTAATAACTAAGTGAAGAAAACTTGCTGGAACTTCAGGTAAGCAATGTATATAAAACTTCTTTCTACAAGTTCATTCATGAATGAAAATACCTTTTGTTTGCAGGTTTTCGGAAAGCTGTATATGAAATACCTTCGGACAATGCAGAGTCTGCTGAGGAAACTTCTGAATGAAGGCACTGCGACCGCAAAGGAAGACTGCTGTGAAGAAGATGTTGCGGCTGTGAAGAAACTTCTGACAGAAGATGCGGAGACTATGAAATAAACAGCTGACCGAGAAACTCTTCGGAAATACTTTGGTAAGCCTTTTAAAAAACAATGGAATTCTGTTGATTTTCTGTGGAAACTAATGTCTCTGAACTTTCTTTTCTTTGACAGGTTCTGTCAGGGGATCGCTGGTAGCGTTACCCACTGTCAGTGGAGAAGACGCGAAGCGAGCGCTCCAGCGGAGGCGGGGCTTAAGTAGCTCCCTCTGCAATAGGTGTTCGGTGTATGAAAACCAATGTAAGCGCTATGTGAGCCTATGGGTGCAATGCTGTGAATGCGACAAATGCCATTCGTGCCAGGCTTGTAGCCACTGTTGACCCACTGACTGATGTGAAGTTCCTTGCTTCACTGGTATACCTGAATGGGAACTGTGCTCCTTTACTGGGATCATGACAGAAATATTGCAAGAATTGATAATTTCTTTAGCATGTCTCAGAGAGAAGGAAATTTGTGATTCGTGATTTGAGTTTATTGATATTTTAAGAATTTGTATGCAATATGTATCATGATGTGTTTGTATTGTTCTGTTTTGCGAAAAAACAAAATTTGGTTGAAACAACAAATAATACCTGGTATGCCTCTGATCTTGTAAACCCTGAAACACAAGTGCAGAGCTGCGGAACAAAAGTGGCAAACCTCAGGCTCACCCTCTGACAAACTGGCCTGCCGCCTGCTCCAAAGGCAATACAGACTCTCCATCCATGCCAAGCAAAGTGCCAACATCCAGGCACGGGTATCTGGCGCATCCAACAACACAGCTAAACTCTTTCAAATCCGCAAGGAACAGGCCAACCCTTCTGCAATCTCCTACCCTCTTCCGTCCCAGGCCCTCTGCAACGCACTGGCCACTCACTTCACCACTAAAACCTTGGACACCTTGAGCTCCCTTATTACCCTCCTATCCAACCCATCCCTCACTCCATTGCCTCCGATGGCTTCTCACCCCTCTTCTTCCTCCATCTCCTCCTTCTCGCCCGTCACACCTGGAAAAGTCACCAGAGTTGTCTGCTTCATGAAGGTCTCTTCCAAACAGGTTTCCCCTTGCTCCTCCAGAACCGTCAAGGACAATATTGGTTCCTTTGCCCCCGCAGTCGCTGATCTCTGCAACCACTCTTTTTCCACTGGATCTTTCCCCTCTTCCGTCAAGCACTCCCTTGTGCGCCCCCTCCTGAAAAAACCTTCAGCAGACCCTACTTGTCCAGCAAACTACCGCCCCATTTCTATCACCCCCTTCCTTAGGAAACTGCTGGAGAAGCTGGCCTTTCTACAACTTACCTCACACAATGAACTTGTTGGTAGCCTCAACGACCATCAATCTGGATTCCGAGCATCCAGAGGCACGGAAACTGCTCTTCGGAAACACCCGTGAAGAACTGCTTGCATCTCTGGACTAACGCTCCAGCTGTCCTCATCCTACTTGATCTCTCCTCTGCCTTTGACATGATCAACCATTCTATACTCATAAAACGGCTCTATGTTATCCTTGGCATCTCGCAGCGGGCACTCGGCTGGCTGACCTCCTTCCTAACTGACCGTTCGTCCCAATGCATTTTGGGCACCTTCTCCTCACCTACTTCCTTCTCCACCTGTTGCCTCCCACAGACCTCAAACCTCTCCGCCTACCTTGTTCAGCTGGCACTCCTCATTTCCTCCTCAGCCGATTTCCAGTGCTACGCAGATGACACACAACTCTTCTTCAAACTTTCTGCTGACCCTCTTGCATCGTCCATCATCCCCGTTTGCCTATCTGCCATCCAGTCCTGGTGCACCTCCAACAATCTCTGCCTCAATGCCAGCAAGAATGAGATCCTTCCCATTGTGACCCCTGCTCCCTCTTTCTTCCCAACACTGTGCCCATCCTCTATGGGCTCTATCCCCCTGCTCCTACTGAAGCCAGAAACCTTGGGAGTCATCTTCAACTCCTCTCTCTCCTTCATCCCTCACACTCAAGACATTGCCAAGAAGAGTCGAAGTCCCACTTTCAACTCTTCTTTCTCAAAGAAATTCTCCCTTTTCTCACTTTCCCCCAGACGCTCAATGTTACCCGAGCCCTGGTTCTCTCTAGGATTGACTACTGAAATAGCCTTATCCTGAATTTACCTTCTTCCACTCTACGACCCCTCCAGCTAATCCCGAATAGGGAAGCAAGACGTAGCCTTGGCTTTAAGCCCAGGGACCACATCTCCTGCCTTGAAAACTTCACTGGCACCCGGTTGTTGCGCAGATCAAATTCATATCCCTCTGCATCATCCACAAGGCTGTCTGGGGCTGGTGACCACGCTATCAGCAACTTTCTCTTACTACTCCCTCTAGACCTCTACGTTACTCTGGCGTCAACGCTCTGTGTGTAAAGCGTTTTGCTAAACAGAGGGTCGGAGGACGATCCCTTTCTTCAGCTGGCTACCTCTTATGGAACAGCCTCCCACTTCTTCTTTGTCTTGAGCAGGACTTCCACAAATTCCAGAAGCTCCTCAAGACATTCCTCTTCACTTCCTCCTTCCCTTCTTACCTCCTCTGCTAATCTCACAGTCACTGTGATTGGTGACCAGGGCCCTTATGTATCCTTAGAGGTCCTGACCTCCCACACCCAATCGCCCCAGCCTCTGCCTACCTCTCAGCACCTGTTTCCGCACCAATCAGCCTTCGTCCTATAGGCTTGCACTCCTCTACCCAATGCGACTCCAGGCCGCATAGCACTTACCATACTAAGCACTTCATCTGCTGCTCACTCACAAGCACGGTCACTCTAGCACATACCCCCACTCCCACTTGCCCTATTCTCACTGCACTTGAACGTTCTTAATACCCACAAGGCATAGTAGGTTTGTCTTAATCTCCCACTGTATTATTGCTTCAATCCCATGTTCCCTCCCGGTTGCCGCGTGGGCACTTTGAAACGTAATTGACTTATAAGCGCCTAACAAATGCACAATAAATAAATAAGCAGTTAGATCCTGTTCTGTGGGAATTACAAGTACTTCTCAAATACGTGGATTGGTACTCTATGAACCTGAAAGGTCCAGCGTCAAGACAGGCCGTGCTACTAGTGCTGTGCATGCCTGACATTTTTAGGTGCAGCGGATGGCTGAGTATTCGGTTTGAGTTGTAAGCAACAGCTCATCATTGTCACTTGCAAGCGCTGGCCTCGCCAGAGTCCTCACCTGATTTAAGAGCGTAGTACATTGCCAGTGAAACCAAGGCCAGCCCAGTCATAATGTTAGAACATAAGTGCTAATAGGTCCAGGGTTCCAAGTTCTGGCTATTCGTTTACAGCGGATGGCTGAGTATTCCCATTGTAGTTTATGGTTTGATTTGTGAGTGACACTGCATCATTGTCCCTTTCAAGAACTGAACTTGCCAAAGACATTACCTGATCTAACAGCATAGTGCATACCAGGTAGAAGACAAAGAGCCAGCCCAATCATAGCAATAGAACATAAGTTCTACTGCCCAGGGTTCGGCGTCCCGGGCATTTATTTCCAGTCAAAGGGTAAACACAGTCATCACATTAGTGCAAAGGTGCTACTGGGCATTCATTGACCAACAAGATCATAATGTCAAACACAAATTTGACTGGTAACCGGGTTCTGTGTCCTGGGGATTCTTACCTGTCCCTAGTAGCGGATTCTAGGCCATTTCTTAGCCGCGGGGAGTGGGGGGCGGTTTCTTTCGGGAGGCACAGCTTCGCAGAGGGGCAAAGGCCAAATTGGTTATTTGCACCATTTAGGGGATGAATCAGGTTTTGAGTGCTTTCTGGAATGCCATGTAGTCTTGCATGTTTCGAATGAGGGGGGCAGTGAGTTCCACATTGTTGGTGCCAGTGTTGAGTAGGCTGACCCTCCGATCCTGGCTGATTTGGAGGCAGGGACAACTAGGAGGAGGGCAGTGCTTGACCTTAAGAGTGCGGGTTGGGAGGTACGGCATAATCTTTTCTTGGTAATATTTGGGGCCGGCTTTGTGCACAGCTCGGTGAGTAATATACAGGATTTTGAAGGTGGCCCATCGCCCAATCGGGAACCAGTGTAAGGTGGGGAGAGCAGGCGAGATGTGATCCCTTCGTCCAAGGGCAAGGAGGAGCCTGGCTTCAGAGTTCTGGATTCTTTGGAGTTTGTTTAGTTGGTAGGTTGGTGCACCCAGGTAAAGGCTGTTCACATAGTCAAGTCTGGACATAACAAAGAACATAATTGCTGCCAGTCTGTTTGGGTAGGTTAGATAAGGGAAGATATGTTTCAGAAGTGGGAGGACTTTGATACATTGTTAATGTGGTGTGACAGAGTTAGGCCAGAGTCCATAGTGCAGCCAAGGATTTGCAGAGGTGGAGCTGGGGGTGCCAAGGGAAGGTGGCCAGGGAGACAGTTTTGGGAATAGAGCCATTTTACCACACACCATGGTCTCCGTTTTCTCCGGGTTAAGAAGAAGGAGATGGTTACTCGTCATCCAGAGATCATTGCCTGTCAGGCATGCTGCTAGGTCAGGGTGAGGGTCGGAGGTCAATTTGGGAATCCTCAGGATGATTTGTGGGTCTTCGGCATAGTTATAGCAGGTGAGGTTGTGAGAGTGATGAGCCTGTGTAGAGGGGACATGTAAAGGTTGAGGGTCAGAGGCAGGCACCTTTGGGGTACTCCAGTGCTCACTAGGTGTGCAGTGTAGAGGAAATGGGGGCAATAAGTGATTTGCTGTCTGTTAGTGAGGAATGAAACAATCCAGTTGAGCGCTGAGTCTCCGATTCCTAGAAAATGTAGTCCGTCGAGGAGGATGGTGTGAACAATGTTAAAGGCTGCTGAGAGGTCAAGACGAACAAATGCAGTGCATCCTTCTGAGTCTGCAGTGACTTTGAGGTCATCCCAGATAGAGATCAGTGTGGTTTCTGTTCCCTGCCGAGGACAGAGGCCCGATTGCAAGGGGACTAGGAGGTTGTAGGGTTCGACGAAACAGTTGGGCTGGGAGTCTGCTGTGCAGTCGATGAGCTTAGTCAAGAATTGGGTGTTGGAAATGGGCCTGTAGTTGATTGGTTGGAGAGGGTTGAGGGATGGTTTCTTTAGAAGGGGTTTGACATACACGATTTTCATAGGTTCTGGGAAGAATGCTGGAGGTAAGGGAGTCATTAAGATGGAGCTGCACATGTAGAGGTGAAGATTTAGTTGAGGAGTGAGGTGAGACAAGGGTTGAGGTGGGAGCTGGAAGGTCGGCTGTCAGACAGCAGTTTCAGGAATTCCTGGCTATTGAAGGGGCTGAAAGAGCAGAACGGAGGGATATCTGCGTGCATTTGGGCTGATTCTTGAGGAGAGGGTGTTGGACGGGCAGTGAGGTTGGAAAGTCTGGCGTGGAGGATGGCCGTCCTGTATAGGGCTATTTTGTGGAAGTGTTCAGAGAGGGAGTTGCAGAGCGTTTGGGAGGAGGTGATCGAGGTGGTGGTGCAAGTAGGGTTCAGGAATTCAGGGATGATACTGTGGCGCTCTTTACTGCTGCTAAGGCAGCTGAAATTCTCTTATTGTATTAGGCTTTCATGGCTTTGCAGATCTATGATATATAGTTGCGGTGGTGTAGGGCGTTCACTGAATTGTTTTGAGGGGTTCTTTAAGATACATGGGTATTTGACCAGGCAATTGCGAGGTCAATTTCCACTGTATTTTTGCTGGTCCACTGCAAACACCTTTCAGCAGCAAATGATGCATGGTTAAGTTCAAGTACCATGGCATAGGGTGTAAATGGCGAGAAACTGAAAGGAACAAAAACAGGAACACAGAACGCAGTAGACATTGAGAAGACAAACCCAAGACCCCTACGCAGAAGATAAATGTGGGTAAGCAATATGAAAAAAACAGATTACAGGTCAAGACGTGCAACTGCAAACACAAGTGAATGTAGTCACATTCATGATTACATCACATTCATGATTACAGTACACATGCATTGTGCAGAATTTGCACAATTTTGTTTGTCTGCTGCTTTCAAACAATTAGTTCTACCCTCACCCCTGGGTTGTGGAAGTTCCATTAGCTATATACAGAAGTGAGACAGAAAGTAGCAGTACCACATATTTCAGTTGTTCATAATGACACTGCCCTGCAGCCTTTGCAATTTAACGTGAATAAAAATGAAGGCTCTGTATTAAAAAATAAAAGCGACCAAATAATTTAAACAAGGCTAGAACATTCAGTTGACTGAAAAATCTCTGTACTTTTTGTCAAAATCTATTTACCCTACTTCATGTCAACAGGTGAAAGTGACAAAGACAGAAACATAGCAGGTCATACATTGAAACCCAACATTTCAACTGTTAAATTGTCAACTGTAAAATGGATAAAAGGGGGGAGGAGCAGTGAAGATGACATAACAAAGAAGAAAGTCAAGGAAAGCAGAGGAAAGGGATAGATCAAACAAGAGGCAGAAATGGAGAAAGTGAGAAGAAATCAACCACATACCTGGGCTCCAGGACTTGCACACTCATATGCCACAGTGTGGATTTGAAGCTTTCTCCCCAGGATGCATTGTTCAAAGTAATCAGACAGCACATGAGGAGCTTGATCAGGACTAATAGAAAAAAAGTGAGAGTGAACATTTCTCCAGAAAGCATGAGCCAATAAGTCAATTATTTTTAACGTTTCTACTCCATAGGAAGAAGAAGCAAGACACCAGCCTAGCTAAGGAACGTTTAACTTCAACAACATCTGTTGCCCTCTTGCAGTGAATTGTTGTCAAGTTAGTTTCTATAGACCCAACACTTGCATTTTTTAATTACTTTTTTTTAAAATATTTGCTTTTTTTCAGACATATTTTAATTGAGGTTTCTTATACAATAGGAACCCACACATTCCCACCCTCTAATGTAAAATCAACATCCTTAAACGACAGAGGGAATAAATGAAATTCTCTGGGTTACATTTCCAATATTACTACTTTTTCCACAATGTGTACAGCCATGACCTTTGAATTACATCTTAAAAATCGCTTTACCACTTCATTAAGTGTCTCTTCACATGAATTCACGTCCATGTCCTTAAGTTAAATAGCATAACATTCAACCCCTTGTATCGTCTCTGCTCCCCCGCCCCTCACCTACTCTCCCCCTTCAACCCGCCACCTAGTTGTTTAATACCTCAGGTGCTTTACCTCTCTCTATCCAGTTCACCCTACTGCCAAACCTCCCGAAGGGTCTGTGCTCCCCACCCCTCATTTACCTCATCAGGTTCCCCATTTCTCTGTGAAAAAGCCCCCATCTTCCTCAAAGGATCCCATATCGTTGTGTACTAGATATGTCAACTTCTCCTTTGTATAGTTGTCCCACATCTTATTTAACCACTGCTGCTCATCAGGTACCAACTGGTTTTTCAATTTGTGGGCCACTGCCAACCTGCACGTCCTAAACATGGCTTCCCACATCTTTGGGAGCCCAAGCAAATCGCTGCCCTTTGGGGGAATTCCCAATAGTACTAGTAAGGGGCTCAATTCGAGTTGTACCTCAGTCACCTCTTTTACCCAGCTTAAGACCTCTGCCCAGTATATTTGAATATGAGGACAAGACCAACATACGTGAGCCAAGGACCCTACCTGCCCACATCCCCTACTACATAAGAGAGACACCCTCATACATTTTTGACAACTTCAACGGGTCTCTACGTCAACCGTGTAGCACCTGAAAGTTGTGTTCCATTGCATGAGTATTGAGATTGCCATGGAACGTTACTGTATACATCTTTTCAGAGAGACTCCAGGATTACCTCGCACGCCAGTGTATCCCAGTAACTTTTAACGTTTTTTTCTGCCATCTACATAACTTGTAATGAGGACGCTATTGTTGCCGATTCATAGAGTGACTTCTCAAAAGCAGTAAGTTCTCTATCTAGGTAAGCAGTGCATCCAGGTTCTGTCAAATGTCCCTTCAAGCATAAATACTCAAAAACACCAATTGCATCCCGCCCCAACATCTCACATACTTCATTGTAACTCTTAAAGTTGCCTTTCAAGAGCAATTGTCCCACTCTTTCTAAACCTTTATCGGACCAATCTTGGGATTTGCAGAAGCCTGTACAACTCAGGTCAATGGAAGGCCCCCACAAACAACTCAGAGGGGATGGCCATAAGGACAATTACTGAGTCTTACACATTTTTTCCACACAGTCCAGAGAACATCGAAAGAAGGGTGAGAAAGCACTTTGTTGGGGACCATCCTCACTGGAGACCAAAGCAAATCTCTAACCTTTTTGGGCTGGGCTACCCAGTCCTCCAAGTAGGACCAATATGTGCTGAGGTTATCTCTCATGTGTTCAAATGGGATTCTAAGTTGGGCAGCCCTATAGTAGTTAAATAGGATCAGGAATCCAAATCCTCTTTGATCTATCGGAAGGGTCAGTGTTGCCCTTTTAATCCTCGGTTTTTCTCTTGCCATTTGAATTTATATAGCATAAAATCCATCTCCCTAAAAAACTTGCTGCTGGTGTTGTCTGTCTCACAGTAAATAAGAAAAGCAGTCAGGGAAGCACATTCATCATTACAGAGGCCATCCTACCCGACCACCTCTTAATGTCTGTTCTCAAAGTGTCGACAATAGGGTAAAAATGTAGAATGAGTAGTCTAGTTAAATTGATAGGAATTTTGACCACAGGTACGTAATAGCCTCCTTCTCCACTTTCATTCCATGGATTGCGTTCCTGTTCACCAAGGTTGACCGATTCTGCTTGATCAGGAGGACACTTGACTTGGCCACATTAAACCTCAAGCCTACAAATTCTCTGTACCTTCTCATAGTCTCCATCATTTCCTGAAAGGATTCGGACAGTGCCGACCAGGTAGCCAAAAATATAGTCTACAGATAGGATTCCGCCACACATTATCCCTTTAATATTGGAATTACTCCTGACTACTACACCCAGGGGCTCAAGGGCTAGAGCACAGAGGAGAAGGGACAGTGGGCATCCCTGTCTTGTGCCCTGTGATAACAAAGGGGTCTGTAAGAGTACCATTTACCTGAACCCTAGCAGTTGGGGAACCATACAGTGCGGCCACTGTGATGAATCAAACAGAGTCATCATGGATTCCCTGGCGGTAGCCTCCTACCATGTGGTCAGGGGACAGCAGTCACTACCTGATACTGACCCTGGGGCGATTATATGAGGGAGGATCCCATGGGAGGAGACAACTACCGGGGAGATGTCATGACTTCATTGGATTAGACATGATATGCCGCATTTGCCCATGAAGAATACCCCTTGATATCCAATACCCTAATGGCCTAATGCCATATATTCTTTTCCCCCTTTAGGGAAAGTAGAGAGTCCTTTTCCCAACATCTTTTAGACCAACCTTTCATTCCTGGTCTAAAATGTACAAGCTCCAATTCCCCTTCTTATGGAACTAATTTGTCATGTGGAATTATTGAGGACGAGTTTCCAAATGCTAAACATCAGTTAATATCAATGGACTTTAATTCCCAAAATCACCTAACTACTGAGACGAGGAGGAAGAGGGAATTGATAAAGAGCAAGAAGCACAAGGAGTTTTCTAGTTACTGGATGAAGACACCTGTATGCAAGACCTTTAAAAATGGTCACCGAATTAGAGAAAGGCGAAGCTCGGGAGCCGGTGTGGCTTCTCCAGTGAAGGCGCACAGAAGCTGTAGGCATTAGCCTGCATGCAGAAGCTGTAGGCACAAACCAGTGTGCAGAAGCTGAAGTGGCAGAGCGAAGGAGCTCGCCAGCAGGGAAGGAAAGGAATATGATGCGAGAAAAGCGCACATGGAAACGCTGGAAACCACAAGAGGAACCCTGGTCGTCCGGCAGCCAAGAGAAGCAGCGAAGTCCTTGCCGGAAGCCAAAGAGAAGTCAGCATGCACAAGCGGACCGGCAAGAGAAGCCAGAGCCGCCCAGTCTGTGGAGCAAGCAGCAAAGGAAAGCTGCGTAAATGCGAGTCAGACTGAAGACGCCACACAGAGCCGGTGAGTCCGTCAGAGCAGAGTGGGGACCCCAGACGTTTAGGCGACTGCACCAAAGAGAATTTGAACATTGTAAAGAAAGTCAAATGCTTGAAGGATTGTTTGTGCAGTGAAAGGGCAGAGTGCAAATCCGTACCCCAATAAGAAGCGAATGCAAATGTGGGGAAAGCTAGTATCATTTTAAAGACATTTCCCCTTTCACTTTATTATTCTGTTTGTAGTGTGAGGGTCAGGATAGAATGTTTGGACACAAGGTAGTCTTTTGATTTCTGACATTCCGACACAGACAGTTCCTTAGTTTTTGGTTAGAGGTAGAGAAACTCCTCTTAGTGCAGGGACAGATAGGCATTTTCACCAACCTAATTCATTTAATCAAAGTCGTTAACCAAAAACATAGCAACTTTGTGTCTGGCTTTTTATTTCTAACCCCTCACAGCACCCACCTTTGGAAATTCGATCCCAAGCCACATCTTGCATGAACTTGCCTGAGGAACTGCCATTCCACTCGGTCAAACGCTTTCTCAAAATCAAGAGAAACCAAGATAGCATCCGCCCACTGTTCCTGCGCCAGATTTATTATGTCCATCTTCTTTCTGATGTTATCTGAACCCTACCTACCTCTTCTAAACCCAACCTGATCCCCATGAATAACAGATGGCAGTACCCCATCTAACCAATTTCCCAGTATTTTGGGGCATTTTTACATCAGCGTTTGAAAGGGAGATGGATCTAGAAGACAAGCATAACTTGGCGTCTTTTCCATCCTTGGGATAACCACAATTATGGCTCCCAACATGGACTCTGGGAGTGTACCCCTTATATTTCGATGAACACCCTTGCCAGTATTGATGCAAGCACTGAATGAAAGAATTTAAAGAATAGAACAGTGAATCCGTCACCTCAGGATTTCCCCACTTCATATGTTTGATTGTCGCCTTTACTTCTGCTCTCTCAATTTCCAGGCCCATATACTATCCGCCTTCCCCCGCCCTCTTTTCATTGTATCTTTGTTAGAGGTATTGTAGCTTCCTGTCGGTTTCTTATATGTGAAGATAGCCTTCAATTCCGCTTTATAGGTCTTAAACTCTTTTGAGCTTGCCGGGTTTATGTAGTTTGTACCCGGGCCCCCCGGGTGGAGTGCTGCAATCTTACTCCTCAATACTGCCTTCCTTGCATTTACGCTTGTTTTGTTTTTGCGACCCAATACTGATGAGCTCTCTCCTAATTGTGGCTTTAAACCCTTCCCAAAGATTGGGGGTTGAAACCTCCCCATTGTCATTAAACTGAAAGTACTCCTTAATACTGTCCAGCAGCTTCTGCCCCACCTCCCTGTACTTCAGAAGGAAATTGTTGCAGAACCAACACCCTCTCCTTTCCTTCCTGTCCCCACTACCACTGAATCATGGTCAGACCATGGATTTGGTGCTAGGTCTACTTCCTGTACCCATCCTCTAACAGTGGAATCAACCAGAAATTACAAGTTACTCATCGTAGTGACTAACGTACTCCTAATCCATAGTCCCCTTTCCTCCACACTTCATGGGGCATCCCTCGCTAGGGACTGGAAGAGAACCCTTTTTCACACAAAACAGCATTTCCCCTTTAAATTTAGCTGTGCACAGAGGCGTGGTACCAGGAGCATGTGCTCTCCTGACTCTGCCCTCCGGCGCCACACCTCAGCACGTGTCGGCTAGATTAAGGTACTGCCTGTCTACGCTTTGTTAGGGGGGTGAGGATGAAGGGTCGCATGGAGGAAAGGCGACTATGAACTAGGAGTATTTTAGTCACTACAGTGAGTAACTTGTAATTACTCCTACATCCCATCCCCTTTCCTCCATACTGCATGGGCGATTACAGCTGATTAGTCCTTATGGAGGAGAGATATTTACAGACTTACGAGAGCAGATTTTTTTATCACTGCTTGCCCAAAAACCATGTCCGGCTGTGCCCGACTGTGCACTGCTGTCCAGACAATAGTGCTTGCCAAAGGCAGATTGGGAAGCCCATGTAGCCGCCCTGCTAATGACCTGCCAAGGCACTTGCCTCTGGAAAACCAATGCAGTAGCCTTTGCCCTGACTGCACTGGCATGAAGATTTGCTGGCAACTCCTTGTTCTGCCCTTTGTAGGCCTCCAATGGTTGCCACCATCCATCTTGCTATAGAAGCTTTTGGGGCCCGACAGCTAGACTTTGAATCCCCAAACATGATGAACAACCCATCTGACTTACGAAACTCCTTTGTCCTGTTGAGAAAGAACTTCAGAGCCCTTCTCACATCCAGCCAATGCAAGATCTTTTCTGTCTCAGATTTTGGGTTGAGAAAGAAGGTCAGCAACACAATTTCCTTGTTCAAATGGAAGGAAGAAATGAGGGGTGGCTGTGCAGCACCACCTTTTCTCTATGGAACGTGGTGTATGGTTGAGAGGCCACAAGAGCCTGAATTTCACTGACCCTGCGTGCTGATGTGAGAGGGACTAGGGCTGTCTTGATGGTCACTACGTTGATCCGTCCTAGCCATGGGCTCGAATGGTTTATGCGCTACCGCGTTTAGCACCACATTGAAATCCCATACCGGGGGAGGGCACCTGACAGGAGGGTACAACCTTGTTAAGCCCGTAGGATGCCTCTTGACCACCATGTTGGAAGTGGAATATGACATGGTGTCTAAATTTTTGTAAGCTCCAATAGCTGCTAGGTGCAGCACATGTCAACCTGCACGCCCGACTCAGCAAGGTGGGCCGAGAAAGACAGCACATGGTCAAGGGTGCAAGCTGTAGAGTCTAAGCCCGAGTCATTTGCCCAATAGCAAAACCTTGTCCATTTGCTCTAGTATTGACTCCTGACGGAGTCGCTCCTTGCCTTCTGGATGATCTGCAAATTCTCTTGACAGCTGCAGGTGTTTCAGCGTCACCTTCTCAGGAACCAGGCCACTAGGGCTAGCTTCACCGGAACTGGCTGAACCACCGCGCCCCCTGCTGTGCAAGGAGGGGTTAGCCTGTGATCGGGAGAGGAGTGGGGCCCTGAGCCACCAGCCTCTCCAGATCTGAATACCATGGTCTGGCTGGCCATTAAGGCACCACTAGAATGAGCCCAAGGCCCTGCGCCTCACTGATCTTGCAGATGACTGTATCAAAGGAGTTGGCAGAAACGCATATGCCCACAGTTTGTCCCATTGCAGCTGGAGAGCATCCCCCAGAGAGCCGCTGCTCCTGCCCATCTAGGGAGCGAACTACTGGCACCTCCTGTTGTGCTCTGTGGGAAAAAGGTCTACACTCGGATGGCCCCATGTCTGAAAGATGCTGCACAGGACCTGCGGGCATATCCGGCACTATTAGTTGTCCACCCCCAGTCTGCTGAACCTTTCCGCTTCTACACTGGAGTCCACCAGAAGATGGATCGCTGATGGATGTTGGGCGCAATAGCCCATTCAGAAATTTGTATGGCCAGCCTGAATTGGAGAGGGGAACTGGTACCCCCCTGATGTTTGATGTAGTACATACAGGCAGAACTGTCTGTTTGAATGGAGACTCTTTGTTCCTGGCTAGAGGCAGGAATACCCACAATGCTAGCTATATAGCCTTCAGTTCCAGAAGGTTGATGTGGCTGTCCTTGTCCAACCATAGCTCGTGAACGGAATTGTCGCCCAGTGTGGCCACCCACCATGATCATCAACGCCGGCTGAGTCAGTCACGATCGTCAATGCCGGCTTCGGCTGCAGAAAAGGCATGCCTACCGATAGATTGGTCTCCTGTTTCCACCAAAACACATCCTGGTGAAGGTCTGTCGGTATGGTGACTGTGGTAGCCTGTGAGCCTGTCTCTTGTTTCCAGGAGGCTGCCAGGTGCAACTGAATCCTCCTCATCCTGAGCCTTGTATACGGAATAGCCAGTAGACCTATGCAGCCAGGAGCTGGAACCACCAGGCAGTGGGGGCCATCCTGCTGAGGAAGTGGCCAATGGCCGCCCTCAGCGACCTGATCCTTTCTGCTGTAGGAACATTCTTCTGTTCTTGCGTGTCCCACAGTAAGCCCAAGTAAACCAGTGCCTGGGTGAGCTGTAACTGCGGTTTGTGCTGGTTGATGGAGAACCCCAGCTCATACAAGATGTCCATAAAATGGTGCGCCGTAACCTGGACCGGGTAAACATGGGGGCCCTCTGACCGGAGGAATGAGGCTGTGGCGTTCATCAACCTGGTAAATACCCGCAGGGCTCAGTTCAATCTGAACTGTAGCACCTTGAACTGGAAATGGCAGCCCATCACCATGAACCAGAGGTACGCACGATGGGCTGCCAAATCGGGGCGTGAATATAGGCATCTTTGAGTTCCAGGGAGCATGGCCATTTTCCCTCACACAGATACTCCGCAGTCAGTAATGGCCTGACCATCTTTAATTTTTGAAGGAGTAAGTATAGGTTTAGAAAGGACAAATTGAAGAACCACTCTCAGGCCTAACTGGTTCTTTTTCTGAATTGCGATAATTTGCAGATAGAATCTCGAGCCTCTCTGAAAAGGTGGGACCTCCTCCACCACATAGCGGAGCATCAATATTTCCACATGAAGAGTAGGTGTCCCACTGGGGCAGTGTTCTGGGCCCTACCGGACCCATGTCTGGATTGTGTGTAGCTAGCCCCAGTATAGCGCACTGACAATGATGGCACTGGGTAGGCTGTGCATCACGGCATCTGCAGCGTGTGCATAGGCGACCATTCCACCCGTGGTGTGAATTCCCGGCTGGGCGCAGGAAGCTCAACTCCCTGTGTGCCCTCAGATTGGGATGGGAGGAACTGAGTGTCTGCTGGCATGCCTGCACAAGCAGGCACCTATTTGCCCTTGAGCGTAAATTCAGTATTCGTCTGCACCTCAGGCGTGGACCTGGGAGGCTCGTCGCCCTCTGGCATAGACCTGGTAGTGCGTCTGAATGAAGGCGCACCCTCAGGCCTAGACCCGGTAGTAGAGCAATGCCCCTCGGGACATTTCCCAGTACTAGAAGCTTTTGGTCCATCATCCCAGAGCCCGGGAGGATCCTTCGATCCCTCGGTCCGCTGACCGATAGCTCTAGGAGCCTCGGGCCCGTGACTGGTAAGAGGATCTGCACGATCCCTCCCATTCGGGTTCTTCGCACGAAAGTAATCGCCCTTGCAGGATGCTTTGGTGAATAAAGTAATTTCCTTGGGCCTTTACTTCCTGCGTACGTAATCCTTCAAGTGTTTGGGAGGAAATCTGGAGAAGAGCTCCCTCCACCTGGCGAGATGGTTTTTCAATGACCTAGGTGTGAGAGAGTTGAACGTTGAACAACCTTCCCAGCCGTGGTCCTGACCAAGACTGCAGACACAGCACATGGGAATCCGACGCAGGGAATGATCCGTCGCAGGAAGGACATCCACTTAAGCCCACCTGGGCTGACATGCACTGCGGAGGGCAAGGCACTGGAAAAGTGTGAAATTGTAGAATCAAAAAAATTATAATTATGGAACACTGGTTCCCAGTAGAAAAGCAGGCACGTGAGATTATGAGGGAAAAGGCCTCAACCACCTGTGCAGGTGAAGCAGGCCCGATCCAGTCGCTCCGCAAAAGAGGACTGGGTTGTGGCGCTGGAGGGCAGAGGCAGGGGAGTGAATACCCCTGGTACCACGCCTCGTCACACAGCAAAATATAAAGTGGAAAGGCTTTTGTGTGTGAAAAAGGGTTCCGTTCCCGTCCCTAGCGAGGGATTCCCCAAGCAGTATGGAGGAAAGGGGGTGGGACGTAGGTGTATGAGGTCTATCCAGGAGTATGAGTCACGTACTGCTGAGTAGTATGTATGGGGAGGATTTCCACTCCCAACTGGTTGCCATGCTTCCTCCACCCCCAAATCGCGGTTAGTGTCTCCAAACCGTCAGGACACTCCCATCTGACCCCAAGGAGTCCTTCATACGTTTCCTGTGCCTTACCGGGCCCATGACCATATTAAAATCCCCTCCTATGAGCAGGGCCCCTTCCACAAATAATTTTATTTTCTGAGCCAGTTCCTCCTAGAAGATTATCTGTGTGGTGTTCGGGCAATACACCAAGCCCAATGTAATCTTAGAGCCCTGATAACATCACCCTTCATAAATAGGTACCTTCCCTCTGGGTCCCTCAATTCCTATTTCACTGACAATCTACATTGTTATCAAACCACTATGGTGACTCATTTCTTTTTACCCTGCCCTGAGGCACTGTATACTTTCTCAATAACCTTCCCCCGTAATGATGGTTCATTTGGGTTTCCTGGAAACATTGGATGTCCAAACGATGCCTCCTGAATTCCTGTATTGTCATGGATCTTTTGGTGGGGGAATTCCATCCCCTTATGTTCAGCATCGCCAACAGTAGAGCCATTCAGGAATTATTCATGACCTATTCCACCATAAACCCACCCTAGCAGAACCCCAATCACCCCCCAGGCGACCAGCTCGCAACTGCCCACCATCTCATACCCCCTGCTCGCACACCAGCAGACGCCCCCCGCCCCTCTCCCACACCTTACCAAGCCTAATCGCACATCTGCTCAGACCCCCCTGGATTCCAACTCAACCTTGTTACACCACCTTACCACCTTCCCTTGTTCCCACCATCACCCCTCAAACTTTGCTCCCCATCTCCTTTTCAATGATTTGGCCCCCCCTATTGGAGTGAGGTAGCACATAACCAAACATGACAAGTGATACCCATCTGCCATACAATCACGACTAAAGACAATCACCTGCAAATTGGACTGAACAATCCTGAAAAGGCACAGAGGCGATAGGTTTAACACTGTTAGGCAGAAACCTGTGCAGTTCCCATAGGGACCACTGCAAAAAGTTTAAAACTACAGGAGTAAGCAGTAAACCCAATTGGTAGCAGTCTGCACCACCCAGATTTACCTGGTAGCTGTGACTGAGCAGTCAGACTTCCCTCAAGAAGAGTTAGGCAGTATATAGAGTATACACAATAGGGCTAAATATAAAGTAGCACAAGCAAACACTGACCGGGCTTTGGTATAAAAGTATATAATTATTTATTTAAAAACACACTTGTAAAAATACACTGGCACTAATATGTCAAGCAAGTTCAAACACAGTCACTATAAGTATATACACCTCCCTAGTTAATTATTCGACAAGTCTAGGTTAAGACACCACTTATTTAGCAAAACAGAGGTGAGCGTGTAACCGTAGATGGCACTCCAATAATTTGTTTAAAAAGGGAGAGAAAAGGCAGAATAGGAAAAACACACAGTACCAACACTTTTAAGAAACCACAGCCAGTCAAGAAAGGCAGGGTCTACTGTAGAGCAAAAAGTTCATAGGCCAGGCCCACTCTTGGAGAGAGCAAAGCAGAATGTGCCCACGATCACACAGTGGAAATGCACTCAAAGTGTTTGCAGCAAAGTCAAAAGAGGTTGGATCAAGTCAGAAAGGTAATGTTAGCAGGTCCGAAGTCACCCCAGGTTAGAGAGTCAAGGATTTACGTGACACCTTGGACAGTCTGTTGCAAGGGAGACCAGGCGGGACACAGTACCTGAAATGGTGAGAAAGCTCCAGCGGGGGCAGTTGCTCTTGGCAGCGGGTGCAAGTCGGGCTTCGTCCAGGGGAAGAGAAGATCTCGACGTGGAGGAAAGCTGGAGGTCGTTGCACTGCCAGGGAAGAAACCAGCCGTGGAGTTTCCCGGTTAAAAGGTACTACCCTTTTATTTGCGGTAGTGGTGAAGCGTGGCTATCCAGCCGCCGGGGTGCTTGGCACAGGCGATTCGATCACAAGACGATCCAGGAAGGTGAAAAAGGCGAACTGGTTGGTCCCACCAGCTCAAAGGGAAGAAGACTCTCCTGGAAGAAGATCTCCTATGTCGTCGGGGAAGTGGTGAGTTCGTACAGCAGGGCTCCACCGGTGGTGTCGCCGTTGTAGATGGCTCAGCTTCTCCCCTCTTCGGATTCTTTAAGTCCTGTGGCGACTTCTGAAGTTCCAGTCCCCAAATCCCTGCTTTTATGCAGCAAAACCACCCATTCATCAGCCTAGCTGTCACTCAAACATGCTAAGTGGTGAGCCGGGCGGCTCACCACTGGGCCAATCACACAAGAGTGCGACTTGAGTTGTCAAGGCAACTCAGTCCAGGATGCCTAATCTCCCTCCCACACATCCTGTTGACCCCAGACAGAGTGGCACCATTTGGAGGGCTTCTGTGGAGAAGCCCGCCAAAAAGTGGAACAAAGGGCTTGACTTGGGTTAGAGTTTCAGAGGCGAACACAAACGCCATTTTAAAACCGAGTCCTGGCAAAAAGACCCAACCGGGGAATAAATATTAAATAAATAACCCAGCGGTATCTTTAACATTGCACCAAAAAGTGGTGCGTTTAAAATGAATGGGAAAATCCCATAGGAAATATTCTGGTGGAATATTACGTGTGGTATCCACTGCCACCGGCCAGAAACTCGACAAGGGGGGACTGGACAGTGCCCCCCTTGGAAAACAGACCCAGGGGCAATCGAATTACCCCTACCAGTACTTCCATAATATTATGGTTTGTACTGGTTTTGTTCACAATTTGAGTCTATTAAAGCCAATGGTGACTTTACATGCTCTGGGAGACAGTAGTCAGTCCCAGGGTATGCAGTCTATGTTTTGGGGTCAGTATGACACCCCTGTGCTACTGCACTGAGGGTGCTGTGTAACACATACCAAAACACATGAAGCCCTATGGAGTAAAAGACCCCATAGCCCATAAAACACATTACATAGTCAAAGTACATTCTCAAATCATGCCTAAGAGTGGGAGAAAAAGAGTTTCACTCTTAGCAGGAGAAAAAAATAAACCCCAAAAATTCAGCAAAGCTGCTGGGTGACTCACTAGGTTTGGGAAATTAGCCTCAACAGAGAATTCTCGCTAACAAACACATAGAAAAACCTTGCAAATCAATCAATCAATCCATCAGTGTCCCTAAGGTGAGTTACGTTTCTCTATAATTTGCTTTCATGCAAATATTATTGAAGAAAATGGCAAAGTATGTCTTTCCAATGCAGGAAGACAGATCATACCATGGATTTCAACAATGACCCCCACTGTGGAGGTAATTATCTTGTGTTAAAGTTGTCCACTGATGGATGTGGTAAGTCAGACATAGGAGACGGACACAAAGACATGTTCTTAACAGGTTGAGGTTTATTAAACGTCTGTAGTTTCTCTACTGTGAAATGGTTCCCTATTCTAGAAAATAACAAACCGGCGCTCATCAAGAGGTCTAGCAAAATAAGATTCGTCCTCTGTACAAAATGTATTCTGTCCTAAGGTCTGACCCTATAACTAATAAAGAAACATGAATTAAACTCTACAAGTACTTAACTCCTCTATTGGCTAGTGCTGGCTGATGTGTGGCAACTACCCAATTGTACTTCCAGTTCTTTCCTTAGGTTCAGGCCTCAGGCTGTTGGCATAGTTCAAAACAAGGTCTGTGCCTTTCTGGTGCCGGTGAAATACAGTTCTAAACAAGGTCTGCGTCTTTCTTTTGCAGGCCAAATTTAGTTCAAAACAAGGTCTGCCTTTTTGGTGTGGGTCAAATACAGTTCAAAACAAGGTCGGTGTCTTTCTTGATCCCTTTATCGACGACAGACTCCTGACCCCTTCACCAATGTCCTGCTTAACGCAAACAGTTCCAACTTCAACTGTGATACTTGTTCAGTCAATTGTGTTGTACAACAAGATTAAAACCTCTGTTTAACTGACCTCTCTTGCTCACCCCTCCAAGATGTCTCTGTATTCCTTACCTGCCTAGACTTTCTGGTTCTGTTGCAAATTATTATAATTCTCAACCCTCTGCGGGTCGCACTGTTTCCCAATCCTGGCTGAGCTTTATGGTCATTCAGATCTTCCGATTCCCCCTATGATTCTTACCCTTTGTGGGGTCTTGACTTCAGCTTCACCCCTCCAGGGGTACACTGGTCTGTGTACTTGCCCATCACTGTAGCGCTCTTCTCAACCATCCTAACACCACTGAGTCCCCCATGCGTAACACAGCATTCTGCCTGCCACACAGGCTACAATATGCCTTTGAACCACAGCATACCCTTTGGCATGCCAGCCTCGCCCTACGCCCTATTACTCACTTCCAACACCCCGTCGACATCCTCACCACAAGTGACCAATCCCTACCCGAACTCTCCAGGCCTTTGGCTACAGCATTTTATGTCCAAACCAACACCTAACCAACCATGCGCTCTACACATCAGAAACTTCAGACTCAGGGCCAGATTCCAACGCACATCCTACAAATCTCGCAATTCTCACCAGACAACACCACCCCCCCAGCATCTCCCTTACCATCCGGCTTCAAAAATACCCCAAAAGAAACCAAGATCAAGGGCACCCACATCAATTCCAAATCCCTCCCGGCACACGCCTTTGACATTGCAGATCTTATTACCACACAAGACCTTGACTTCCTTGCCATTACAGAGACCTGGCTACATGTAGCCTCGGGTCCATTACTCTTTCTCGGCATTCCCAGTGGATACACCATTATTAGATTGTAATGAGGCTGTAAGGATCAAATGGTGAGAGAATTCATTCTGGCCCCTAGTAACACCCAGTCATTCCTTTGTTTTTTGCATTCATTGACTCCCTTGATGAGCACGAATCTCATGAACCAAACATGTCTCCAGAAAATGCCATGGAGTATATGGTATACAGCTTTATCTTTCCATCAAGCAGGTCTCCCTGGGCATCAGGTTAACTTTGCGAGTTGGTATTGGATTTCACCTGGTCTTTATGAAAGACCATGGGACTGTGTGATCATAAATAAGAATAACAGGGAGTTGTGGTTTGTGTGTGCCATTTTTCTAGAGGGCAGGGTCTTCTGTGCTCTATCGGTTCCTTCTAGCAAGCACGTTCAATTTATTTTTCCTCTACTTAATGTCTGGGAAGTTAGGACATTTAATTTTTTTATTTAATTGTATTACAATTTTTACAAAAAGAAGACTCCTTGTCACCTCGAATCATGTTTGGTTTCCAGTCCTTTGCCATAACATCCTAAAGTCACTGCGAGGGAGAGAAGCAGGCTTTCCATGGTTCATGCTTGGTTTGCATCCCTGCGTTACTCCAAGTCGATGTGTTTCATAAAAAGAAACTTTTCAACACTCATTAGTAACGACCACCATGTTTCCTCCTCGTTAAATAAAGAGGACTTTCAAATTTCCCCAAGGTATATCGATCTTGCAGCCTGTGTTCCGGGACAGGTCAAAAGAAGATGTCAAATTGTTTCGACTGTCTCCAACTTCGCAGAAGCGACATTTGTCTGGGGTGGATTTGCCCCTTATAGCCTTTATTTCGTCAGTTTTCATAAGGTTTAGCAGGATTCTTAGAAATAGGAGACCCAAGCTTTATTCTGGGAATTTTCCCAGATAACCACTGACTTTGTTGACTTTCCTTGGACAAGTTGGAAAGTTCTTAGCTAGTTTCTAAGTCTCTGCGTCTTCTTAAGTCTTTATCCAATCGGTTTCGATCAGCTTCCTTATGACTTTGTTTGTATTTATTGTAAGTTTTTCTTTAGTGGTACAGATTTGGTCCAGGTGGTTGTTATTTTCCAGAGTCCAATTTGTCAACATTTAGTTCTTTCCGCTTTCCATTTCTTTAACGATATCAAGAATTTTTGGTCTAGGGTGTGAAATTACCTTTCTGTACAACATCAAGGTGTTTCTTTCAATCGTTGCGCTCAGTGATGGTAAACATAGTTCACATCTGATAAGGACCATTGGAGTTGTTTTAGGAAGGCCAAGTACATTCCTCCAAAAATGTCCCTCAAATTTGAGCCATATTTTCTTTGGAATTTGTGGCATGGCATCTGTGCCATATGATAGACTAGACACCACTTTAGCTTTGAAGAAGTTTATTACCGGGATGAGTGAGAAGCATCCGTATTTGTGACAGCCTTTGCCTGGGTAGTCAGAACCTTCAATTTTTCTTACAACGTCTGCATCAGTGTTTCCAGAGAGTTGCTGTTCATTGTTACTCCTAAGTATTTGAAGCAGGTCACCTTCTCCAACTGGACTCCTTCAATATACCATTTCTGTTTTTCAAAAGTTATGATTTTAGTTTTTGCCTTATTCAGTTCAAGATGTTTGTCTTTTAGGTATTTCACTAGATTGTTTAGTTGTCTTTGAAGGCACACCGCCGTTTGGTCCAACAGGATGATGTCTGCGTAGAGAAGTCTCGAGATCTTCGACTCCCCTATTGTCGGCTGGAAGCATCTTAATTCTTTTTCGGTGTCTGCAAAGTCTGCCATATAGGCGTTATACAGGGCAGGGGCCAATGGGCACCCCTGCTTAACGACTCTAGCCGTAGTAATCACCTTAGACAAAGTTCCAGCTCAGCTGAGTCTTCCCCTCATTGAGGTTTCTAAATAGAGAGCTTTGATGGGGCCCAGCAGAGTTTCCAGGCAATTCTTTTTTGCAGGTTTGCTCCAGAGGCGGCCCCGGTTGACCTGGTCAAATTCCTGGACCAGGTCAACAGAATCCATGAAGAGCTTAGGGCTGCCCTGTAGTACCTTGGCTTTCAGACAGCTCAACAGAAGGATGCTCGTCGTGGTTCCAGTGTTCTTCACAAAGCCTGTCTGGAATGGGTCGCTGTAATCTACCTCTTAATTTCGCCTGAAAAGCGTCTAGCGCAAGAGAACTGAAGACGTTGCCGATAACGACCAGGAGCGCTATGTGTCGATAATGTCGCGGATAGTCCTTCGCGCCCCTTTTAAAAATCGGTACAATGTTTGCGGTCTTACAGGTTAGCGGTATTCCCTTATTTTGATTACAGTTGTGGAATATTTTACTAATAAAGGGTCCATTCGTCAGGGTGCTGTTTTAAGTCGACGTTCGTGATCCCGTCTGGTCCCGGGGCTCTCGAACTAATCAGTTTGACGATTTTTGCCAAGATTGATTCAGCGTCACATGGAATTTCCCAGGTTGTTGAATTGTGGTCCTTTCCAGCTGCGATTTCAGTCGTCGGGGGTTTATATAATTCTAAGAAATGGCCGACCCACTATGCTTCACCCACGTTATTTTGGAGTTGATCATTACTGTTTTTCGCAGTACCCTTAATCAGTGACCAGAAGTCCCTGGTTTTCCTTCCGCACACTGTACGTAACATCTGTTCTGAATCCTGCTTGTACAACTTGAGGCAATGTTTTATAACTTTTTTCAGCCGACTTTGCCCTGCTTTGATTTTCTACAGAATTCGATTTCTTTTCCACTCTCTTTATTTGACGAAGAATTTGTCTTTGTTCCACCAACTGATGATTATACGTGTGGGCATGTGAGTTTGGCAAGTGATCTTTCATTGGCCTTTTTTCACGATGCATAGTAAGAAGAGGGAGGTAATCCACTTCCAGTTTAAGTTGATTGGAGAAGTTTCCTGTCTTGTTGTTACCACATCGATACACTTTGGACATTTGTCGGATTATGTTCTCAGACAATTTTAGACGGTGCCACTTTCACCGACTTCAATGTCTTCAGTCATGTGGTGACTTAGATGTTGTGCGCATGCCATGATGTAATCAGGATGTTATGATCGCTATTTAATGTCTTTTCCACACCAAAATAGTTGATCAGTGCAAGCAATTCTTTTGAGGCGTGTGGTCTAATGTACCACTTTGATCGGCCCGTTCCCATGTTGGTATTGGTAAATTGGATCTTGACCTTGTCCAATGAAAATTATGTAGGTCTCGTGCAGCCATTAATGCCTCCCATCTTCTGCCTCTCTGAAATATTGGCGAGGATCTTGGCAGATGAGTTTTTTGCTCACCAATGTCTGGACATGTTGCGTTTGAGTCTCTGTTAATTATCACGTGGTTAAGGTGGTAGGACATGCATGATTCATCCAGTACATTTTCAATTAGCATCAAATAGGCCTCGTTCGTGATGACACTTGGGTTCCAGTAGGTATTTACAACAAGGATTTTATCAGTTGATTCCACCGTAGTCTTCGTTTTGGGTCGTCTCTAAGAGATCAGAGAAGCCTATATTAATGGCGATGGAGATGTTTGAGCTAAGAGTTCTAGGCCGTTACTGGAGCGAATAGCCGTCAGGAGACCGGCTGTTGGGCGGCCAGTAGGTCCCTTCTACCCTGGTGTAAAGGCTATTACATAGCCATCTAGGTTCGGTTTTCTTGTCAGCCAGGTCTCCTGCAGGCACAGGACATACCATTTCCTAAGTTGACATCACTGGTTGAAGTTAGATGTCCGAAACCTCTGGTGTTCCAAGAGCCCATTAGAATGTGGTTGCTGAGGTCCGGTTTAGACTCTTCCATGATGTCCTTCTGTAGCCGATACGTAGCCTTGTCATTTAATTGCTAATTATTGGGCTTGGTGACAAGGGCCTATGATATCCAAGCCCACTTGTTTTGTATTGTTTTGTTGGTCTCTCTCGCTAAGTTATTCGTTGGCTTATTGCTCGAGAAGTTTTGGTCGATGGTTATTTTCAGTGTTTGCAATGGACCATGGGGTCTCCGTTCTGGATCTCTTAGGTTTTCGACAAGCTTGCTCGTGTCGGCGTTGCTGGATCTTGGTTTTTTGTGAGAATCTTCACTTTGAGCAACTTGTCTCCACCATGGCAGGTGTTCTTTTTGGTGTTCAGTCATTCATTTTTTGATGGTCTTCATAATGGCGACTTTTCCGTCGCATAACCCGTGTCCCTAGTCCATTAAGTCTGAAGATGACACTTTGTCTTCCTCCAGGTCTATAACATGGGCAGTTTTTTCCTTAACATTCAAGTTCAGCAAAATTGAAGACGCCATTGTCTTGCTTGTTTCGTTTGTTTTCCTTCGGGTAAAGGCGTTACTTGATGCAGCGTCTTCATTTGCTTGGGTCGTTAACTCCGTTTGAGATTTAGCCAAAGAGATCTTGTTTGTGGCTTTCTGGACGAAGTTTCCTGTGTTAGAGGTGTTTTGTTGGGTAAATATGCTAAATCCAGTCCATTTTTTGGGGTTTGGTCTTGATTGATTTCCAAGAGTCGCTGGCAAGGTCGTCCAGTTGGATGTTAGCCCTGAAGGATCTATTATGATGCAACCATTTGCTTTTGGCTTCCCTGCCCCATTTTGTTTGTTAGTCTCAGGCGACCTGGTTTCCATTAAGCAATTGCGTCCTGTTCCCCGTTTTGGTTTTGTCAAAGGTTGAGTTATTGGCTGGGTTTCGCTTAATTTTTCTGCTTCTTTATTCTGCGAATTCGGGTTTGACCGCTTCTTGCGATGTCTGCGTGCCAACCGAGGTGCCGTTCCATTTTGCTTTAGAAAAGTGTCTGTTGTCTGGATCGCAGACGTCGTTTGACTCCGCAGAGCTCTCAATCCGTTGGGCACTTGTGTTCTTTTTTTCCGCCTCTCTAGCCATATGTAACCCTCCAGTTACGTCAGTTTGGTGTGCATTAAAGCAGTCATGGTCGTATGGTCTTTAAGGGTCTCGTTCAGTGCTTCATAAAGCTTACTGAACAGTGCCAGGGCTATTGTCACTGTAGACATAATGGCCAATAGGCCCGTTTTTTTCTGCAGTGTTTCCTTTATTAGAGTTTGCAGAAGTTTGCTTGTTCTCCGACTTGGATGGGAGCACTGGGTAGGAAGTGGGGATGTGGTCGGGACACCTGGGAGCTCTTGGTCTTTGGCAGGGTGTTATTTCGCTTGATGTAATCTCTGGTACTTCCTGGCATGCCGTTTCACCCCTAGCCTCCATCACCTTGGGCAATTTAGGTATTACAGATGACACTACCTCGTCGTCCTCCGATAGAGCCACTCTTTGGTCTAGCCCCAATCAGCCTATTGTTTGTTTGGATTGAGTTCTGTTTGACATGATTTGCTCTATTTCTTCTCTCCTTAGAGCCATTACAGGATACACATTGGTGGCTGGGGAAATTCCATGTTTATCAAAGAACTGAAATTTGTTGGACCGATTTCCGAAGTGCCATCTAATGGGTGTTGATGTTTCATCTGTCTGCTTTCTAGGAGTATTTTTGAAGGTCGTTGTGCTCTTTGACGTTACTTTGTTCGCTTCAGAGTCTTGATCTTGCAATGAGTCCACACCTTCTAGCAATTCGGCATCCGAAATTTCTTCTGATCTTGCTCCCATCTTAATACCCTTAAAGAAGTTTGCGAGGAAGTCGGGTTCAATGGGTCTCACATATACCCTCTGTGAACCACCTTCTTGTGGGCTTGCCGACTTTGGACAGGTTTTCGCAATGTTTTGCCATGTTTGAGCCTCTTAGATATTGTTGGAGGCTTTGATTTAGTTTTGCTTTTTAGTCTCGTTTGCCTCTTCTGCACCTTCTCGTTATCGCTAGCCCGTAGATCTTCAACGGGGTCCGTGCTGCGTTCTGTGTCCTCCTGCGTAGCTTGTGTTCCTAAAGTTCCTGAAGCTACTGATGTTTTGGCAGGTGCAATGCCTCTGTCTAGACTTGTGTTTTTTGCATTTGGCTCAAGTGGTTTTTCGTTGGAACTAAGGCCCAGAAAGTCGAGGCTTTTTTCTGAGGGGATCTGTGAGTGCTTCTCTCTCGTATCAAAGCCAACATCATCTTCCCCGGAGAGCAGCGAGATTAATAAAACATCTTGGGGGCTCTTTAAGGCAGCTTTTTCGATAAGGGGGTGGATTTCGATATGAATTCTCAATGGTTCTTGTGTAATTTCTGGGTCTGCGCCCGTTTTAGCACTCAGTGCAACGCTGATTCTCCTTCAACTTTGTCGGAGAAATCGGCAGTTGTTTGGTTTTGCTGTCCAAGCGTTTTACAGACGCCTCTGCATGTTGGTTACTGTGTGCTTCCGGCAGCCCCAACTCTTCTGACGAGTTTAGGCCCGTCAGATTGTTATTTGGAATGGAGAGTTCTGTTAGCAATTGTTCTATGGCTTTCACGTTTGTTTGGTCGGCCACCCCAGAAATCGGAATTATCTCCGGTTCCCGCCCACTGTCTTCAGTATCTCGTACTATCGAGTCCACTGTTTCGGGTGGGATGGGGGATTAATCCGGGGCAAGTTTTGATTCCCGTTTTTTTTATACCAATTTTGCTTGGCCAGCCATTTGTGATCACTTTCATTGAGCGCATTACTCGCCACGCATTGTCCGTACTTGGAGGTAAAGAGGGGAGATGAGTCGTAGGTAGGGTTGGGTGGCCTTTCTTACCTACAACTTCTCGCCTCTGGTTGCTCGCTGTCTCAAGAGGGTCCGACATCACCGCTGTTGCTGAAGAAGCATGGAGCGCGAGTGAAGCCTCCTCCCGGCGTTGTCTCGAGCTTCTCAGGCAGCAACCTTCATCTTCCTCTTCCTCTTCGTCCGCCGATAGTCTCTGCTCCTCTGCTGCCATGACTGCCAGGCTGCAGTACTCTGCGGCCGCTCCGGGGCCCAACAAAGGTTTAGTCGTGGGTCCTCCCACCAAAACAATGAACAGAGTAAACTGACTCTGTGAGGAGGAAACAAGGTTCAGGATCCAAAATGGACCAAACTGACTGACGGACTGCCAGACTGCAGTACTCTGCAGCACTCCACGTTATGTTAGGACATTTCACTTCAACATATATCATACAGACCAGGAAACTATTCTGATGCCTGCACTTTCCTGCCCCACGCCGCAGAGAAAAGAGATCAAGGTGAGCTTTAACAAAAACCATGTTCGCGCAAGACTTGTGGGTTTCACTGTACAAGCTCCTTGGAACAGGTGAGCAGCAGCAGCATCATTAGCTGTTGCCAGGAAGCCCTCTGTGGCTCAATTAAGATTTTAAGGTTAGCACCACCTGTAGGGAGGAGAACGGCGAGATGGAGAGGCTCTGAATCCTTGCACCTATTGCAGACATTTATGCTGGACCGTTAGGGGACTAGACCATAAGGCAGTTAGCCTCTGGAGCATGTGGAGGTGGTGAGTCCAACTATTGCCCTGTGACTCCCTTGGAAAACTTGACAGCTGTAAGGAGAGTAATTAGGAAGGTCCAGATGGTCCTTAAGGTGGGTGTATGCCTTTCACTCAAGGGTTACAGAAGATTTTAGTGGAGGGAAGACCTAGTGCCAGAAGCGTTGTGCGCTTAACCGGTCAAGAGCTTGTACGAAGTGTGCGAGGGTGCAGGAGAAGGGAAAACGCATACGCGCCCAATGATATATTATCAAAGGAAATGTCATCATAACACGGACCAAATCCAGGGCTGCATGTAAAGCATAGCCTGTGGTTAGAAGGACATGTAAAAAGAAAAGACATTTCAACAAGTTTGAAAAAAGAAAGACCACAAACTCTTCAGGTGGGAATAGTAAAAAGTGTTAGTTTCTATTGCATTGAAAGAACTTTGAACATTAAGTACAAACAAAGGAGAAAAGAGGTTACTTGCAAGAAAAAACCTCTAACCAGAAGACAGTACCATAAAAGAAAGAACCTTGAAGCTAAAATCAGAGGCCATCATTGTATGGGAGGCATGGTATCACAAGTATGACACTGAAACAATAGATTCAATTTCAAAACCTTTATTCAATTTTCAGGGTTTGGAAAAACTCCTACTATGCCCTGTAGCTAGGATGGAGTAGTCTCTACCATCAACATAATAAAGTAATACAGTCCTAGTCAGTCTCTGTCTAATGAAAGATGGTCTATACTAACGAAACCTAACCTAACGCCTGACCTATCTCTTATACAAAAAGTGCGTAATGGGGAATATGTATCCAAAGGAAAATCAGTGTTGTACCAAAGAATCAATGTGGCCGAGTCAGTTCTCCTTCCCACGTTGGATAGCACGGAGGAAGGCGGTCCCCGTAAACAGGACGATGCATTCTGGCTCAGGTTCTCAAAACAAAGGCAGTTCCAAAAATGTGGATCGAGGCGTGCATGGCCTTCCACGTTATATCACTTATTCCAGCTTTCACCAGTTCTTTCACAGTTGAACAAAAAATTCACGTAGGTCTCCCTCTGTCGGGCTTCGACCTTTCAAAGCAAAAAGTTCATGGACGGTCTCCATCGTTTATGGGCTCAGACCTTTCAATTACAGCACTTGTAGGGGTTCCCTTCTCCAAGCTTAGCTCACATTCGTTAGGGGTTCCCTTCCCCTAACCTATCCCACTTCCGAACTCCACAAGTCGGGCTCAGACCTTTTCCTGATGTTGAAGACTTTCAAATGGGCAAGGCTTTTGCTATAGACCTGCAGGACCACTTTGACTTTCCCTTCAGCTCAGACTATTTGCCCCAGTTTCTCTTGGTCTGTGTAGTTCAGTATCACAAACAGAAAAGTTCAACGTTCACCATGTCTCTGACCCTTTTGTCAGTATTATTCTTGATCATTACGCATTTTAAGAGTTCATTCACTTGTCGCTTTATAGCAAAACAATTCACTTTTTGCAGAGACTTTCGAGTGGGCTACTTCCTTTTCGCCAGGCCACTCTGCTACTCTGTATCGCTGGCTTCACAGTCAATGGTAATTAAAAGTTCCTCAGAGGTCGGCCTTCCATCGCGTCTCATCCACACATGTGCAGCCATCAATTCTAAGTTATATTGTTGCACTCTCAATCTTTCCTAAACACACACCGGCCTTTCATGTCACTCGCCAACTCACCGGCTGTGTGCATTCCTTTCTTGTCTTTTCTTTTTCAACTCACAAGTCAAGGTTAATACCATAGGCGTGGCCTTACATCTCCAACTCTGCCTTTCTCCCGGGAGGGTCGCTGGCACCTTTGAAACAAAATGCAGTCTTCTTGTCTGGGATTTAGTCTTCTCCACTTATCTTTCACGGCTCTTTGGAGGCAAAGACCTCCTGCAGGAGTCTCCTGGGTTTCTCTAACCTTTGCTCTCGTTCCTCTGTCAGTCGTTCTGCTCCAGTAGGTTTTCCTTCGCCCCGGAACTTCTCGTGTTCCACCTTGCTCAGAGTGTCTCTCTACGTTCTGCCTTTTATCCGTGTGGGGAGAGCTAATGGGTGTCAGATTTATGTAGTTAAAGTCAAGTACCTGACCCGATTAGCAGGACATGTCCAATGAGATGTGTAAGGGTTAGCCTTTTTACTCTTAGTCTCCCTCTTCCTCGGCCCAGTATTTGTGTAGAAAAGAGGGGGTGGGTGGGATGGGACGTTGGAGGATCCTATATAATAGGATGGGTCATGGGTAAGGGAAAAAGGGGAATACTGCATCTCACCATCGGTTGCCTCACCACCACCCCCTGAAGACCCCTCACCCAGGTGATCCTCCCGTACTGGTCCATCCCCAGGGTCTGGATCCAAAGGCGATGGCCGTGCCCTGGCCACCTGACAGAGAGATCCCCAGGGATTTACGGGTGAGACACCCTCTGGTTTCTCACACGCCCATATCAATATGTTAAAAAAAAAAGTTTCAAAGTTTCATCTTTTAAATATTGCCTTAAATGTTGTACATGACATTTGCAAACAAGTATAGTAGCTTGTTGAGCACTACCATTCTGGTACTTTATGCACTGCTATGGACATTGGGAGAATGTTCCTTCAGTCTAGTTTTAATTTGATGTAATGTTGTAGTTGTACAATGCTGTGATGTATATTATCGTCATCAGTGTGGTACAGTTTGATGCCTTAGTATTTGATACATTTTGGGTCGCAAGCAAATGCAGTCCCTAAAACACTGTTTGGGTTAAGAGTATTCAACAAGAATATCTTTGATTTGGCCCAGTTGATACGCAATGCTGACAATTACCCATACTGATCTCACTTTAATGCAATCGGTCAAACAAGTACAGCACTATGTTATCGGATACAGAGACATCAGTGATTCACTGCCATGTAGTGTGGTGTCCATTTCCTCCATTTAGCTCTGTACGGTCTGTTCCAGTGCCTCCATTACCAAAGCAAACAGAATGGAGACAGTGGATACCCCTTTTCTGTCCCTCACTGCTATACAATTAGGACAAATTGTGCTTCATTAACACAAATCAACGCAGTTGGGTCAGTGTATAATAGCCTAAACAACCCACGGTAAGAGGTAAACACTGTAAATGGATGCAGGAGACTGAACCAAATGTTTTTTCAGCATCCAGCATGGCTTCTACAGCAGTCTGCTGCTGTGTCACACAGCACATAACAAGCATTCTGTGAATGATGACTGCTTGAAAGAAAACCTGCCTGATCTTGGTGGACCATCTTATTCATCAGTGCTATAATCTCAGCTGGGATATTACCAGCACAATTTAACATGGACAACAGGCAATGTGCACCACAATAAGATGGATCTCTTCCCAGTTTGAGCAATGTGATGATTGGCCTTTGCAGGCATTTTAGGAATGATTCCCTTCTGTAGAACAGCTTTATACATTTCACCAAAATGCCAACAATGGTTAGAAGCGCTTGTAGAATTCAATGCTAAGCCCATCTGGGCCAGCTGCTTTCCATGCACTAATAGAGAGTTGATTGCTAATGTTATTTTATTTATTATGATATGTCCTTCTAGACCATCAACTTCAGCGCTCAGTAATCAAACCAAAGGGGCAATATTGCATATATGTATCAACTCCATTGTCAAATATCGGTATGGTCAGTGGATACAGATCTCACTATCTCAGAACACACAGTAACTTGACTAAGCATCCTTAATATCAAGCATAAAGCCCATATATCTGGTATGCACCCTTGAATGCTGAAAAAGGTGCAAGTAAGCTTACGCACACTGATGAAACAAGAATAGATATAGTAAAAATTCTGTTTCACTGTGCAAATTGGAAGTCTTTCTACTAAGTCTATGCTTAAAGTAATATTGTGCATAGCCTTACTTGCACACATTTCCTTATGCATAACACTACCACCCATTTACAGGATAGAATGCTGGCATGTTGGAGTAAATTCATCACAGTTGTGTTCTTAGAGGAAAATGATGACATTTTGGTGCAAAGCCATCACATGTGTCCTTGAAGGGGCACATTCTGGCATTCGGGGACAAAGCCGTCACAGGTGTATCCTTACAGGGGCAAATGCGGGTGTTTTGAGGCAAAGCCATCACACAGCTGTATCGTTATGCGTGTCACAGATGGCAGAGAAAACAGTGAGTCTCAAGAACAGCTCAAGGGTTTTATTGAGCTCTCTTTGGGGCCTAGAGGCGCCCCTCTCTCTTGTCTTGGCGCCCCTCTCTCTCGTCTTGCCACAACCCTCTTCTCTAACCCAGGCATCCTTAAACCCGGTTAGGGCTACCGATTGTTGGCCCCTAGTGCCCAAGGCCTGTCTTAGACTACTTTTTTTTTAAAATTAGTTTATTCCAAACTTTTTTTTAAAAAGGCAAAAATGATTTACAAGTGAAAGTTTCTTCCACATCACAACATTATCTCGGAAACGAAACATATAAAAGGAGCAAGGAGACAAGGATACATGGACATCTGAAACAAGGCTAAGCGTAGTGTAAGCCTCAGGTTTGTGGCGCACCGCGTCAACTCTTTTCTACTAATGTAGATATTTTGTTCATAACGAAGGCTTAGTTTGCAGGTTGGGGCACTATTAGGAGTCTTGGGACTCCATTCTCTTATTCAAGTAGTCGAGATAATGTGCCAAAGCAAAGACCAACTTATTGTTCTTTCCATTTTGCATTCTTGTCCACCACTCCTCTCCACTCCTTTAGTGATTTCAGCCCCTATATGTTTAGCTCTTAATGTTTTGAGTTCCGGGCAAAACAAGACAAGATGTGTCAATGTCTCTTCAGCATCTTTGCAGAAACTGCACTTAAGATCTTCTTCCTTACTTATTTTCCTCATGTTTTGTATTTCTTTAGTTCGAAACAAGTTTAATCTGAACTTTAGGAAAATTGTTTTTAGACGCTTGCATGGACATTTTTCCATGTATTTAGGCAGCATATTAAGTGCCTTGGATTCCAGAGTATTGTTTTTCATGAACTTGGGTTGTGTCCTCTGGTCGATTGCTCCGATCCAATCTTGCTGCCATAGTTTTCTTTTCACAGCATTTGGGTTTTCCAGTAGTGACTCTTTATTAGTGTTTAATTGAAGAAGAAGATTCTTGCATCTTCGCATCCACTTGTTCAAGAGTGTGTCAGTTCCGCTGGCTGCAGGCATATTTAGAATTTTAAATTGCGGAAGACTATCCGGTCCTATAACCTTCCTGTACAGCGTCAGAGTATTCCACATAACTCTTGCGTTAATGGAAGTGAGACCAATCTCATAGCGCAAACAGGCTGTAGAAAAGCCTTTCGGGAGTTGTAAGATTATTTTCCAAAAAATATGTTCGCACCAGGACCATGTTGCATAAGGACATCCAAACAGGGTTTCTGCTCCATGGATCAGCGTCAGTATTACTTTATTCTTATAGAATCTTACTGCTGGCTTTAATGAAAATTTGCCAAATATTTTGTGCATCATTGCTCCATTGGCCGCCAGTTGTTTGCACTTTGTTTTGATTTTTTGAATCATAGGCTCATCAGTACTGTTCAAATTAATCATTATTCCCAAGTACTGAGTTTGTGATACACGTTTTGTTGTCTCTACCCAACTTCCATTGACATTTTTCCTTAGATCTTCCTTTGTTTCCTTTTAGATTTTTTGGATTAGAATTTCTGTCTTTGCAACATTTATTTCCAAACCGTTGGTATCGGAATATTTTTTTAGGGCTGTCAATTTCCGCTGTAGACCAATTGGTGTAACGTCTAGAAGCACAATGTCGTCTGCATAGATCATCCAACTGAGGTGATTCCCATTGATTTTTGGTGGAAACGACTGTACTTCTTCCAAAAAGGTGCCAACATCGGATATAAATAAGTTAGCCCTCAACAGGCAACCCCGTTTCACTCCTCAAGTTTTTATCGGTACTGATAATGCTCCATTTCGGTCTAAGCAGATTTGAATTCGAGTGTTAGAATACAATTCTTTGATGGCCATAATCAAACTTATGGGACAGCCTCTTTTCATCAACTTCGTCCATAGCAACTCCCGATCTACTCCATCGAAGGCATGCAGCAAATCTACAAAGGCAAGGTAGATGGAGGTGCCCCTTCTAAATGCCTCCATTTTTTGTAAGTTAAGGATGAATAGATCCAACCCGCATCCAACACCTCTAACAAAACCCGTTCGCCTGGGATCAAACTCTCCAGCAGCTTTGATCCATGATGTTAAATGGTCTAGGAGTTGAGTGGCAACATTTTCCCTACCACATCTAGGAGTGCTATTAGGCAATAGTTTTTAGACTCCGATCTTTGGCCTTATTTGAAGATTGGTACCATTATTGAGAGATCCATGAAAGTGGTATTCTGCATTCTTTCAATAAATTCTTAAAGAGGTTGTCACAAAAGTCAGCCCACTCAATCTAATCCAGCTTCAGTGTGTAATTTGTGATGCCATCTGGGCCCGGAGCCTGCGACAAACTGATTCGCTTGATGTTTTTGTAGATGTCCTCTTGTGATCGTAATGTCCTAATGTCTTAAGAATTGGAATTCTGGATCAACAGCTGTACCAGGTTTCTCAAATAGGGTTGTGTAATGTTTGATCCATTGCTCTTCCGTCACCATATTAGACCGACTCGAACTTTGGGGAGCTTCCATATAGTTGATAATGGCCCAGAAATCTCTAGAGTTTCTCTGTGCCAGGCTCCTCATCATTGCTTCGGCATCACGTTGTTCCATGATGCCTTTGTGCCCCAAAAGCCAGGTTTTTGTACTGCATTCTTTCATTTTTTCTGCTCCTCGGTTTGTTTTATTGCTTTTCATAATTGCTCTGAGGTCCTTTCATAATTCTCATTTTTTTGCCACAATTTCTGAATCATAAACATGTTTTTTGAAAGTTGATTTTGCAGATCCATGGCCTATTTCCATGTAAGTATGTAAGAGCAAGCCATACTCTATGTTGTCACTTTCTTAAGTTCCTTACGTTTCAAAGCCTTTGTCATGTTTATGATTTTTGAACTGTCGGTTACGACCGGTTTCAACATTTAAAGGGTATTTCCATGTTGTAGATGAGGAGGTCCTTTTGCCTTGAAACAGGATCTTCACTAAATTGTGATCACTTTGTTGTGTTTCTATCACCCTCAGCTCAGTAATTCTTCTGGCCATGTTTTCTGATACAAAAAAGTTGTCCAATATTGACCTTTGATTTCCTCTTTCCCAGGTTGCATTCGGGGATGTCTCCCTGCGTTTTCCGTTCATTAGAACCATGCATCTAGCGTCCATTTCTTCCAGCCATTCTGCTTGAAGATGATATAAGGGTTGGAATCATTACACAGGATGTCATCCAACAGGTCGCATATCTGGCCAATAAAGGTCATCTGCCCTGCGGCTTGATGTTGCCAATAAACTTTGAAGATATAGATCTTAGTTATGTTCTACACAATTTTGTTTCAGTTCAACAATGGTCACTTGAATAGAAGGTGATTGGTTGCTTGTACTTAGAATTCGAAATCCACTTTCGAGCTTAACCAGAGGGATTAGCCTTGCCATCGGGTGTCCTTTGAGCCAAGTTATGGCCGGGTTTAACACAAGTTCGTAGCCTTCGACACATGGGGTGGTTGCCAGCCGCATTTCCTGCAAGCATACAATGTCAACAGATTCAAGGACTTTAGAAGAATTATTGCAAAGATAGGTGGATCCACGTGTGTTCCAAGTGCCCATCTGTATTTCAGTTGCAGGACAATTTACCGGACATTAGCTGGACCCTTTCTTATTCAGAGCTTTAGCCACCCAACTCCAGTTGTCATCCGATTGTTACATATCAGCCCCGTCCTGCAGTACCTCCCGTTTCCTGTGGTCACATACGGGGGCAAGCGCATTCCAGAACTTCATTGTGGCTTCGGTATCGGTTGCCATGGCGTCTGGCCATGCAGCAGAGAACTATGCATCAGCTGAGACGTCCTGTGCGCAGAGAACGCGTAAGGAGGCTCCGCCCCCCTGCTCCATAAAAGCCAAAGGGACTCAGCGGCTTGATGCTGCCAATTGTGGCGTTACGTTCCTTCGGTTTCATCCTGTTCCAGTGCTTATTCCCTTTTTCCTCTTGATTACTTGACTTCCTGGATCTTCGACCCACCTTGGTCTACTTGGATTGTCCTTGCCTGTTCCTTCAACCTAACTTTGAACTCTGTTGCCGACTTCGGATTGTCCTTGGATTGCATTTGCTTTTTCCTCCAATCTGATCCGTGAACCCTGCTGCCGACCTCGGACTGTCCCTGGATTTCCACTGTGCTTTCGCCCTGTCTGGTGAGATTACTTTTTCTTGCCGCTCTACGCAATTTGAACTATCTTCCTATGCGGAGTACCACGCTGCACATTACAAGACTGCTTGGCCAACTTGGCCTGTGTTTGTGCAATTAAGGTAAAACTCATCCAATTCTCCTGTATTGTTAATTTCCTGAAAATCATCAGCCTTTCTCATACATGCGGATTACTGGAACTAGATCATTTATTCTTGCCTTTTCTACCTTAACCGAGTACATAGAAGTGATACTTTCCAGTGTATGCACCAACCCGTCACTAGTGCGACCCTTGTGCGGCCCGGGTATATTCTTCCTTACTAACCTTCCCATTTGTTGTTTTGTACCTGTCGTTTTCCTTTCAACTGGTACCCATTTTCCATAGGGATCCCACTTATCAGGTCTGCTGGGTGTTGTATCAGTCATAGTGAGTTTGTGGTTATCACTTGTGCATACTCATAGTCTTGGGTTTTCTTGTAGGTTCATCAATTAAGGTCCAACACCAGCTCAACCATTGTCTAGGTACTTAGAGAAATATCTGATTGTCTAAATAATTCCATATTGCCTGATTGCTTCTAATCATACTGTGTTTTCTTTGCAGCATTAGTTATTGGTGGTGTGTGTTCTCCCGCTCTTTTAGGCGATAGACATCTCTGCTGGTTTTTACTCAAACGGCAGAGAGGTACATTGTAGAAAAGAGCCCCTCTTTGTTACTCACCAGTTGCTGAACTGGTCGGGGCGTTCCTCGACCTTGGGATAACCGAAGAGGGAGCAGCTCCGGAAAGTTTTCAGTCTAAGCTGGAGTGTACAAAGGTACGATCCAGAACCAGACCTCCTCAACGCGAGGACCTCTTTAAGGCAATGTACCCCTCTGCTGAATAACAAAACAGTCAGAGGAATCAATTAACCAAAAGAGCGGGGAGAACCACACCGCCAAACCCAAGCTGTAAGAAACAAAGCACAATATTATGTCACTGACTTGGAGACAACTGTGTGAATTCAAGAGCAGACCAACAAACAATACCTGGTAAAGGGTTGATAGGACTCTAAGGCAATATAGGATGGGTAGTCGGAAAACAAGAAGACTGAAAATAAGGAGAGACAGGTAAGAATGGTAGTCTAATGATTATCAAGAAAACAAACTAAATGACTAAAAGGCTTACTCAATAGGTGTTTTTCGGGTAGCGAAAGTACTAACCAACGGGAGGAAAAAATAACAAACAGGAAGGTTAGTAAAGGAATACTACCCCGAACGGCACGAGGGTCGCAAACTAGATCCGGGATGGTGCACTGCAGGAGAGCGTTCAGAAAGTGCACAGTTGCTGGAAAAAGTTCCAAACGCAGATGTCCACACAATGTGTCCAGTATGATAGGAGATGGTCAAGAAGGACTGTTCATGTGTTCATGTATTCCCCCTAAACAGCAACTGCTCAAACGTGGAATGTTGTAGGCTGAGTGGTGGTCGGGTGAAGGGAAGAGGGCCAACAAGAAGGCTTACCTTATGAAATGAAGGCAGCGCGAGTTCTCAGCAGGTAGGCGGAACAGCTGTTGAGGAAACCGCTACAAGGAGCGGTGCGCCGGCAGAATGGCTTGCCTGAAGGAACGAAGGCAGCGAGGAGTGACGGCAAGCAGCCGCCGAAAAAGCTGCTGCAAGGATGCAGCAAGCCAGGATGGTATGTCAAAATCAAAAGGGTAATCCAGTAGAGAGGTCAATGGGACGTTCCGAGTTCAGAGTTTAAGAAGATTCTGGATCAAAGGAATTGCAGTAGTAACGCTAATTAGAAGCAGCGTTTACTTCTCTGGCAATCGTATTTGAAGAGGAAAGGAGGCGTCACTGTGCGCGTATTGCGCGTAGACGTTGCATCACGTGACTACCCGGAACACGGGCAGCGGAAAAGCCACGTCTCCATGGTAATCTCCAGCATTGCCAGATCGGAGATGCTTGGAGACGGGGAACGCGGCGGCGGTTCACAACACTCTTAGAGGAAGCCTGAATCACAGAATTCAGGGGAGCTGGAACTCTGAAGGCTGAACCCGAACCTGTGAAATCCTACCTCCCTCCGCGAGGTCGTCTTACCTAGGCTCCAATCAGCATACGGAGTGGTAAGTAACACGATTTACCTTTGTCCTTGGGTTCTTTAGAATGACTACTGCTTGCAGCGCTGTGGCTATTTCCTTGAAATGTGACTTCTATCAGCTTTTTTGGACTTGAGTCTTCCAATATTGAGTTATCTTTCTTGCACAATGGTGTCTGCCGCATTTTCCATGGTATCAATTTCCTTCACCCTAAAGCCCAACTTGTTTAAATCATAAGCTCTGACTAAAATGATATCACATATGGTTCTGGAATATATATCTATTAATACTGGGTCAAAGGTGGACTCTTTAATAAATTCAACTGTCTTGATGTCATCTGACAAAATTGATTTTAGTGTTGTAATGTTTCTCAAGAAATGACATGAATTCTTTGCATTCCGATTTTTTTGTTTCGTCATATTTTTGTTCTCATTTTGCTTTTGACATATTTCTCGTTGACATCACTTAGTTTTAAGAACTCTTTTTTTAGTTTTCTCAAATATTGGATAGCTTTCATTTATCTTAGTTACAGATTTCTCCATATTTGCGATCCCAGTTGCGGGATTTGTGCCAAAACCCTCTGCATTTGCAGAGGTCGACGGTATGGCCGTAAATACGTCCTCAGGCCTCCTTTCACTTATGACTATAATGTCAACCCTATCATTCTGAACTTCAGGCAGTCAAGGGGCCACAGGTGTCACACTAATAGCCACTCCTCTGCTGGGATTTAGGTATGCACTAGATAGCCTTTTTAAGCTATCAAAAGGGTTCCATTTCTTTCTGCAAATTGCGGTTAGATTTGTTTGGCTCATTTTGACTCTCCCCAGGCATCATTGGACTTGTTCTTTTGGGTTTTTTCCTTTCTTTGCACGTATCAAATTTAATTGAGTTGCGCTCGTCTCTTGTCAGATGGTCCTTTTTTAGGATAGACAATGCTTCCCTTGCCACCTCTGCTAAGAGCCTCTTATCCTCTCTGTTTCTTAGCATATCCTTCACTAAGTTAGTTGATGTTTCATTTTACGATTTTTGTTAGCGTCTTGATGTCTCATTTCCTGTAAACTCATTTCATGCTTGGCCATTTTATGAGTTCATGAGAGTGATCAGAGGATTTTGGTTCTTGTAATTCTCATTCAACTGCTCAAATATTTTTGCTAGGGGGGGGTATGGCAATGGTCACTGCAGACAGGAGATTTGGCCTTAGTTCATTTACCACCCTTTCAACCAAATTCTGTGTAGAGTGGGTGTCCATATGAACCACAGGGTTGTTCAAGTTGCTTCCGGGTATGGATTTCCTTGTCTTTGGAAATTCTCTATAAACAAATGAGGAATCTGAGGATGTGTCTTCAGTTGTTGATCTCGACTCATTTGCCTCTTTGGACACCCCTTACCTATGTCTCCAGGTGGAAGGGGGTCTTTTGTTTTTTTAAGTCTCCCTCATTACAGGTTTTTTTTTTTGTGAACAGCAAATAGTGGGTGCAGGGCTTGAATCTACCCACCGTTTCCGAGGTAGCCTTTGGTCTTTGGGATCCTTTTGGATGACTCTAGGGGGTTAGATGCGGTATCAGGAATGTTACTTTTGTGACTTGAGTCTGCAGTCAGTCTTTCTATATTGTTTAAGGTTTCCAAGCCTGTGCTATTACAGCAGATTTTTGCATTTAGTGTGACCAAATATTTAATAAGTTGGTCTGCTCCTGCAATTGAATTGCGGCGAACATTCCGGGTGGGGGAGTCCTGTTCACAAAGTTCGTTCCCGATGTCCAAGAAAAGAAAAAAAAAAAAGAGTCAGTTGCAGCTTCCGTTTTACTTTTGCTTTTTTGGGCTACACCTTTTCTCGGACCATTGGGATCCACTAAAGTCTCCACCTTCTGGCAGCCTGGTGCACACCTGGCCTTTCAAGGAGGAAGGGGTATCCCCATTCTTGGTGTGGCTGAACAGATTTGTCACCCAATCCCAATTTTCATCAAGTGCATTTGTATGAAATACCTCTTGCTCCTACAAACTCCTCCAATAGAAAGGGCCCATTGGCACAAAACTCTGATTATTCCGTTCTTCTTTTACTTTCCTTCAGGTGACATCCAGATGTTGGACACCCATCCGCTCTCCCTCTTTCCTTACTGCACGCAACAGTAGGTGAGCCTTGATCCACCACCCTTCATGCAAGCACTCTCAACTGAGGTATTGGATTTGTTTCCTGTTCTCCGTCAGTCATGATACAGAGGGGGGTGACGGGCTTTTTAAGTGGGGACTCGGTCTGGCTCTGGTGGCAGTGGTTGCATATGGGCAACATGCTAGAGTCGCACTCGCTTCATTAAATCTACATTCTATGATGCCCCTTAATTGTTCGACACAGTCTGTCTTATTTGATGGAGTTACAGGGGGCAATTTTGAAACATTGGGAGGCTATTTCATGAGGGCCCCCAGCTGTTCTGACATGTTACAGGCCGAACTCATGTCTCGGTCGCATTCAGTTCTGCCTTCACTTTCCAGACCCACACATCTTACACTTACTTGTTCGGCTGCTTTGCTTCTCTTGGCCTCACTGCAGCTGCAGCGATTGAGTCAATACAACATTACACTGCCGCAGCTGCGAACAGGTCTGTGGCCGACTCATGTGTTTGGCGTGCGTCTCAATGCAAGGTCCCGAGGCCCTCACGGCCCACCCGGAACACCAGGAACACTCCCACACACACTGCATCGGGGGTGTGGGATTTTGAATGATTAGCTCCTCCTCAATTGACAGCCAGGAAAAACACACTGTCTCGAGCTCCACAGGCAGCACGACGAACACCAGGAACACTCCACGATGCTCTGCGTCAGGGTGTGGGATTTTGAATGATTAGACTACTGGGGATTCCCTAAATGCAGGCTCACTGGGGCGCTTCCAAATGTTTCCTACACTCACCAAAGGTTAGTGTTCCAACTGGGCTTTGCAGATTGCGTCGTACACTTGCTCTATGGGATTCACCTAATTTCAATCACACCCACTGTCACCTTACCCTTCTACTCTGGCTACTACTTCTTCCCCGATGCCTCCCTCCAATCATCTGTCCCTCAGATGTTTCCCTTCTCTCGTCTCCACACTTTAATGTTAACTCTCCACCCACTTCAATTCATACCAGACTACTACTACCACCCCCCTCTCACACTACTGCTATTCATCCTCTCACCACTGGTCCACCTTCCACACTACTCCCCCTCCTCCCACTACTACTCCCCCACACTACTACACATTCAACCTCCTTTCACCCTGCATAGGTATTCTCACATTTACACCTGACACCACCATCCCTTTACATGTCTCACAAACATGCACACTGCAGAACCACTATCACTCCTAAACCAATGCCACACCTGATCCACAACTCATCTACACGCTGCAACTCTCTCCTTCGTCTTGCTGATCTATTGGTCACCATTCACTTCTGACATCACCTCACCCAATACACGCACACTTCCTGCTTCCTTGCCCCTGCTATACTAGCACTTCCCTTGTGATTGTTGGCTGCTCATCCCTATCCAATCTTTATCCCCCAGAGTATGTGCAGAAAAAAGCTTTAAAATGGTATACATGCCAACCCTCCCGATTTAGGCGACAGTCTGCCGATTCTGTTAGCAAAAATGTTGCTATTTTTTACTGCCTCCTTCCTAAAATAATTCTAATCCCAATGCATGCGAATGTGGAAATGCAACTCTACCAATTGCTCAGAGAGAATCTCCCTCTGAGATGCTGCAAAATATTGGCATGTATGAAATGGAGCTAAGCCCCGTTCACTTTCTCTGTGCAAGCTCGTCACTTGTAGGACTTGGCTGTGTTGGAAAACCAATATTCCAGTTCATATTTTGGTGTCAGTAGTCGGGGACTGTTTGCGGGGCTCTACCCATTTTAGCCTGTGGTGGTCTAGTGCATCGTCTCTTCTGAGAGTGGGAATGGCAGCAGGCTCCGCTGGTCCTGCTCAGTGGATTTCCGCGTTGGGGTTGAGCTCTCTTTCAGCCGGTGCCCCTCACCCTTTCCCCATGGCTGCAGCGGTGATCGGGTCTCTGCTGTGCTTCAGCGGACTCTAGAGCTTTGTTCTTGCGAGCCATTGATCTTGTGGTTTTGGGCTTCACTTCTCGTTTCTCAACGGTGTCAAAATTTGAAGTTGAGAAAAAACACTGGAGAGTATATGAAGAAAGAGACAGAAAAAGAATTAAAAGTTCAAATGAAAAAATAAGGACGATGTGGCTGAAGCTGCTCACCCAGTGGCATCTGACTCCTGTCAAAGTTCACAGAATGTTCCCCAGCGCCTCCCTCCTTTGCTGGAGGAAATGTGGAGCAGTGGGCACGTGTGAGCATATATGGTGGGAGTGTCTGTAAATTGAGAACTATTGGGCTGGAATCTGGCTCTCACTCAACCAAGTTCTGGGCCTGGACCAAAGGAGTAGCAAAGGCCTCGCGATACTGGGCCTGGGGGGATCTCTCACAGCTATCAAGTCTCAGGCGGGCCACAAGCTCTACGTAATAATGATGATGGCGGTGGCGGCAATGGTAATAGCTCACCGATGGAAAGCAAAAGATCTGCCGCAGGACCACAAATGGGTGGCAAAGCTATGGAGCTTGTTGGCAATGGAGTGGCTCACATACTCTATTCAAGGCGAGCACCTAAGATTCAGGGCGGACTGGGCTTCTCTACTGGCTTATCTGGTTGATGGACCAAGGCAGCGTTGGTGCCCCCGGAGCATGAGACTGTTGGGGATAGTAACGGAGGATCCCGGCGAAGCTGACTCTTAATGGGCCCCCCGTAGGGTGGCCAGTCCACCTTTTAGATCCTACAAGGGGGAGGGGAGAGGGGGAATCTCCGACTGGGCAGTGCGCTTGCACTGTACTTCTTGACTTTGGGGCTGGGGTGGGGGGTAGTGGCGGGAGTTGGGGGTTCTTCCTTGTTTGGTTCTGTTTTTCTGAAATGCCAATAAAAATTGAAGTGAAAAAAAAAGTTCAAATTAAAGTGTTTTATTAAGCTGAAATGTCAGAATGGATGAAAGCCTAACTTGACCTAAACTAAGGTGAAACCTCCCTACCAAAAGAAACTGAGGAAAGTCTGAGTGAAAGAGTTCAACTTGAAAGTCTGTGTCCAAAACCTATACTTGCCCTCCCAACTAAAGCTAAATAATGTGTAGGGATATCAGCAATAATAGGAATAATGTTCCCAACAAAGTTCTGAGCTTCTTCCAGCTCCAGGCTTATGTTTCAGCTCCCCCTCTTCAAGTTCAATAAAGTTCCACACAACTTTGGTTCCCTTCGCCAAGTTCAAATCAGTTCCACAAAAACCTTGGGGTTCCCTTCCCAAAGTTCAAAACAGTTTCCTGGTACTTGTGTTCACAACAGTACCAAATCAACCTTATCCTTCTTCGAACTTCTTAACAGCTTTCACTTCCTTTGCTTCAGCAGCTTCTTTAGCTTTTCCCATCAGTGGCCCCTGGTCTAGGCGCAGTTGTCAAATCACACGGTCCACCCGCAACAGGTCGTGCAACCAGGTTTCACAATTAGGGTTCCCTGGATTAGGCGCAATTGGCAGACCACATGGTCCACCCACTCCATGTTGCGTAACTAGGAACCCTAGGCTGTCCAGCCCACACAGTTTCTTCCTTATCTGTACATGTGTGCAGGTTCACATTCGCTGAAAATTTCCTTATTTGTCTTTTGGCTTTGCCACAATTTATCACCTCTTTGCCACGCTGTTTATTTGTACGGTGCATGTTATAGTGACTGTTTTCCCACCACCTTGCTATCAGGTTCTTTCACACTTTTCTGTACTTGCTAATTCTTTATCTCATATGGCTCTTGTCTTGCATTCAAAACAGCCAGTTCACATATGCTTGTCATCAAATCTTGGTTCTGCTAAAAGATTTAATTTGTTATGGGAGTAAATTATAGGTGGACGAGAGGTGCTAGAGGGGAATGTAATTGAGCTCTGGTTGGTCAGAGTAGACAGACTGGAGCTCTGCCACTGATTGGGTCTGGTGTTGTTTTGGGGGGTAGAGTGGAGATTTCTGGGGGGATTTTAGGGATAAGGAAAGTGGGTGGGGCTCTTGTTTGAGGAGTAGGGGGAGGTGACCCGAAGGACATGGTCCTATTGGTGGTCTGGTGTTCGTCCAGTGATGTTAACTGGAATGGACTGGGCGCCACAGGCAGGTGAGGGAGGAGGGGAGTGGACTGATGGGGACGGGGGAGATGGTGTGTGGGTAGGAGACACGGTTGGGAGAGGGGAGCGACTACAAGTTTTCATGACCTGGACGGAATATGCTTGGTATAGGAGGTGGTATGTCCAAGTGGTGAGATGTGAAGTGCTAGAATGGTGGACCTGAATAGGGGGGAAAGGGATGATCATCTGCAGATTTGCACATTAAACGTGAAAGGGCTGAATTCACTGACAAAAAGGTCCTTAGTTGCCAGTGACATTCGAAGAATGGGGATAGATGTTCTCTTCCTACAAGAAATGAGGTTCTCCAGGGGAGAGGAAAGGAAGATTCCATGTGGTCTCCTCGGACAGGTGTTGTGGGGGTTGGGAGAGGCCAGAAAAAGGGGTCTTAGCATCCTGATATATAGGAGGCTGAAAATTAAAGTCAAGGTGTGTACGTGTGGCAAGGAGAGGGCAATACTTCTGGTGGGCTCCGTGAGAGAAGTGAAGTGGGAGAATGGGAGAAAAGACCCCCCCCCCCAATCTCCTCGCGCCCCTGGCCTAGAGGATCGCGACCCAGACACCCGCCACGAGATGAATTTGCCTATCTACCAGACGACCAAATACCCTGGTACAGGAACATACGGATGTGCCGACCAGCCTGCCCGCCAGCCTGCCCTGCTCAAGCTGACACCTGCAGCATGGATGAACTCGACTTAGCCCTTCAACAGTAAATAAATACATCGTTAGAGATGCCATGACGACCTAGCCAACTGTCAAGACCACCCGTGCAACCATGCACACTGGACACCCCCACACCAATCCACACGAAGAACATACTCAGTGCTATGACGTAGGTGACGGACACACCCACTGACGCGCATCTTTATCATTTTTCACATAGGTTTTTCGAAATGCAGAAATGCAAGACGCACAAAGCACTCATCTAAATGCTTGCTGATGCTTCTCCTGACCCTTGCATTGTGATGAAAATACAACGAAGACATGATACCGCCTATGAAGCAATGTGATACCGCAACTTAAGTGCCGTGCATTAAACATCCCCACCTATGCACCAGGCCCAAGTAGGCCGCAAGCAAGAGCCTCCACGAACATTGGACGAGCAAGAGTACAATTGCTGACCCTGCAGAACGAGCCCAGCGAGAACTGACAGCCAAGGGAGCGATGTTGCAACTCGCATGCTACCAGCCGACGCCAAGGTCACACCTGCAAGCAAAGCCAGCCACGCAGTGGAAAATACAACTTTAAATGTGCAGAATTCTGCCTCAACCACGGTCTCTCCTCACGTGACCAAGCCAAACCTGACAGGGTGCCAGGCCCAGGAGGGAGAAGTCGCCTGGGTCCCACGTTTGAGACACAGGCTGCAACAATGAAATGACCCAATGGACACCTACAACGATGGGAATGGTCTGCTCTCAGGCATATGAGCAAATCCACGCTTTGTCTGCACGAACACAGTTACATATTGTTGCAAATGACAGGTACACCGCGAGCTGGGAACAACGATGGTCCCAGGCTGGGGGGCTCGCGAGTGGACCAATCAGAACATGGGGCACTCATCACTGACGCCATTAACATTAGCCAATCATTAGGGGTCTTCGTGTAACAATTTTCAAGTATCTAATAGAAGGGACAACCCAAGTATACCACCTGACTGACCCTTAACCACTAACAGCATTCTCTATAAGTATGCTATACTAACCCTACCACTCGAGGAACCAATCCAGAGTGGCGATAGGTTTTTTGCTAACTTTCCCAGGTGACGCAAGTAGCGTGTCATACTGAGGCAAAAAGGGGCCTGCGAGCCCCACGAATTTCGAGAGTCTGGACGGACGCGTACGATCCTAGACCCATCCCTGCCGTTATTCAATAAACAGCAGAACCACCTTGCTTCTTGTGTGTGTGTCTCATACTCATTTTTGGGATACGTGGGAGGAGTTGGGGCCTCCCAGCCCGAAGGTCTGTGGAAGGCCAGCCGATCCCGGGAGAAACCCCCTGACAAGTTGGAGACACTGCTGAGATCTGTTTAAGATCTGCCTTTTATTTTATTGTTCTGCGTACTCTCGTTGCGAGGAGGCCCGGCGGCGCGGCCCCCTCTGCCGCTGCCACCTTTTTGAGGACTACAGGACCATTGCGGAACTGCGAGAAGACCGGACAGCGCAATCCGGATATTGGCCCTCGGGAGCCGGTTGAGAAGTATCCCGCCCGCGGTTGGCGAGTGTCCAGACGTGGTCCAGACGAGGGGAGGTGGCGAGACGCTTGGAGGGGTGCATGCAGTCGAGCGGCCCCACATCAAGAGAACTTGGTGAGTATGCCACACCCAACAAGCAATGTGAAATTGTGAGGGAGGGGGGAGGAATAGAATAAGGGAGGTGGGAGGTGTTACCAAGGTGCGCGGCGAAGATTTGATAAATTAGTGTTGACGGTGAAGTGAATGGTAGCTGGACAAGTGCGAGAGCAGTCCCCTACGCTACGAAGAAGGGTGGGCGGAGCACGAAAACATCACGTGCGGCCGCTCGTAGACATTGATTGGCCTAGGTCGCGACCACCTGTAAGGGGGTGTGTGTGTGTGTGTGTGTGTGTGTGTGTGTGTGTGTGTGTGTGTGTGTGTGCGGTTTCCTACGAATTGGCGATTATAGATCAATGAGTAGATGAGGATCCCTATTGATCGAGCAGAGACACTCGATAGATAGATGACGTTTTCCTGTAGGCGGTAGCTAGCTGGTTGCCTAATAAGTAAGATAATTGGCTGGTTAAGCCCTCCTGTTGAGGGGCGTATCACATGCGAGGCGACGCAGCGTGTGCAGTCTGATTGTATTATTGATTACCTTGTTCCAGGCGTGACAAGAGGACAGCTGTGAGGTTTAAACGGGGATAAAATAGCAAAACTTATTTCGAGCTTTCTGAAATGTGAAAGGAGCTTACCGGTAGTTTTGGAAGAGGTCAGTGACGTCACCAGTAGGGCTTTCATAGGATACCTCGAGCACGAAGCATTGTTGAAGAGTGGTGGGGAAGAGAATAGTGGTAAGGGAGTGGACACGGAGGTAAACGGTAACGATTATATCGGGGCAAGGTGGAGAGGGGGACGTGACTGCGCACGGAGAACGCCGGCCACGACGAGTGAGGAAAGAGGAGGAGGGGTGAAACAAAGTGGGACGGCTGTATAAGCACGTCACACGGGGCACGCAGCCGCAGGGGGCTACGTGCGCCTCGGCCGTAGAGGGGCCGTAATGGTGTTAGGTGAAAGAAGCAAAGACAGAAAAGAATACATGATTGCAAATGCTAGATTTTATTACTTTCTTTTCGCGGACGATCGCAAGTCCCCAAAATTACGGGGCCAGGTAAAACATCTGAAATTGTATAGCGTTCATTATTAGAAAGATAACCACTACCATATCGAGGGAGGATAACAACACAGTGCTACTATGTCACACGGGACAGGATCTGGAGGATGGGGGAACACCTTCACTACCCCGCTACAGCATATAAGTAAAACACTGGGAGAAACTGATTAAATACAGCATAGAATGGACACAGGGGACGGACAACAAAATGACAAAACCCTGGCCGCCTAATGGCAGTTTCGACCCATATGTCCAACACTCACTATTGACCCATCTACATAACACATACAAGGGGAAGATAGTAGTGAGAGAACAATTAAGGGCGGCTGAGGGGTATTCGAACCCAGCATACAGCCCACCACCATATACAGCTACAGGTGGCTACATGGGAGGGGAGGCGACAAGTACAGTAGGGTCAACTTATACGAAGATGCCCGCAGGGGAAGGGAAGACTAGCGAAGAACAAATTGCAGCAATAGGACACGATGAGTGGGTAGCTGCGCAGGTGTTATTAAAATTGCGAGGTTCATTAACAGGAGAAGAGAAGGAGGTAGTAAGGAAAATGAACGAGGACAATGTGAGTAAGAGCGAGATAAGAGGGGAAGGGGGGAAAAGGAAGGAAGGGGAGCTGTTACGAGAAGAAGAAGAGATTTTGGAGGAACGATTAGCGGAGTTAAGGAATGAGCAAAATGCCCTGATCAAACAGCTTGAGAGGGAGGAAAGAGAGAGAAGACGAGAAAGGAAAGAAAGTAAGAATGAGTTGGAAAAAATGAAGGAACGAACTGAAGAACGAAAGAGGGAAGCTGAAAGGGTGAAGGCAGCAGCAGAAAGGGTATCTCGAGCAGCACAGCGCGACAAGAAAGGGAGGAAGAAGAGAAAGAAAAGGAAATGGAAATATGGAAGAGGAAAATACTATCAGAAACGACAAAGAAATACGAAGACGGGAGGGTGATAGAAAGCATATTAGAACGGGAAAGAGAGATGGGAAAGGAGGAGAGAGGAGGAAAGGCTATTGGAAAAGATGAGTAGTGAAGTAATGGAGGAATTAAAAAAGAAAAGAGGAAATGGGTGGAGACATAGTAGAGAAAAAAGAAGGGGAAAGAGGAGATAGGAGAGGGGAGAGTGAAATAAGGAAATATGTACGCAGGGACACAGAAGTAGCAACAACATCAGCGCAAAGGGGAGCAATTGGTAAAGAAGAAACGGGAGGAACGGATTTAATAGATTAAAAAACAGTGACGATTAGGGGGAAAAAGACAGATTGGGGGTTGTCGCTCCTGGATGACTTTTGCAGCGAGGAAGAAGAAGGAATGGAGAGAGAAGGAAGAAATAGGGAAAGGGAAAGCTTAGATAAATTGTACATCACCCGGACCAACAGGGAATTACCATGGGCCTGCAGAAGGAAGGAAGAACTGGGGGGGGAGTGAGGGAGAAGAGCAAGGAATGGCGGGAAGGCACACAAGTGCAGCTACACCCTCATCATCCCATCCAACATGTTCCACCACCCCGCACTCATCCTGTGCAACATGTCCACCTACACCCACACCCGCCCCTCACGAACACACACCCTACGCTGGCAGGCTTAGAGATCTCCCTGGACGCAGGCAGGAAGAATGAATTCACACGCCCACATCAAATAAAGGAAATTATAAACGGAGGGGAAGAGATGGAGGGGAAACAGCTACCAGCAGGGGAAATATGGACATAACAGACGATGTAGACGACACGGAAGAAGAGGAGGGGTATACGGACTCAACACCGGGAAACCCGGGGGTCAGATAGGACACAACCTAATGCCACTTTTGGAGAGAGGAGGGGTTAGACCACAATACGTCCCTTGGAAGCATGCAGACAAGGAAAATATAAAGTGCAGGCTCCCATCACTAAGTGCAGGTGCGGGGAAATGGATATATGAGATGGAAAAACACACTGCAGGACAGAAACTGGCAGTAGGAGACATGAAGGGCCTACTAATATCAATATTGGGGGATGCAGCAGATGACATCTGGAAGAGAGCGGTCTTCCCCGGGGTCACAATAACAAACACATCACACGACGGGGCGCCATTCGCAAACTGCAGACATGCATTATGGCAAGCACTGAGGGTACAATACCCAGACACATCAGACATAGGAGCAATTACATTGCGCAAGATGCGTGAGAACGAAGATCCTGTTGATTATATCCAGGAAATTCAAGAGAAGTGGCGTATGGAAACCAGAGAGCAGTGGGACAAGACACCAGCAATATTTTACCATATACTAATACAAGGGCTCCCGGAGGCGGTGCAGAAACAATTGAAGAAAGTAGTGGGGATGGAAGCAAAGGCTTGGCCGGAAATACAACTGACGATAGTACATCATTGTAGGACATAGCAAGAAAAGATGAAACAAAACGAAGAGGATAGGAAAGCAGAAGAGGCTAAATTAGAGCAGAAAAAACTGACTGATTAAGTACACGATGGAAGGAGCACTAATAACTACACCCACAACAATGACACCAAACCCCACGCAAGTAATGTCCGCACAAGATCCCTCCCAAATACAATCACCACAAATTATAGCACAACAGCTACCACCACCCCCACCATATAGGACTAATATGGGAGGAGGATACTCAACACCAGGAGCTGGATATTATAATTACAACAGGGGAAGGGGAGCAATGAGGGGGAGGGGATACGGCTATAACGCACAACATCAGGGGGGAGGATTCAGAAGCTTCTACCCCACTGGGCAACCAGTATACCAGGACAATTCAGGAAGTTTCCCATGGCAGACCAGGGAACCACCTGTATGTTGGATTTGTGGATTGTTAGGACACATGTCACGCACATGTAGAATGAGACCCTCCACACCAGCGTGGGGAGAACAGGGACAACAAGGGCCTACAAGGGAGAAGCAGGGTTACCAACAACAGCAGGCACTGCCACAGGGCAGCACGCAGCAACAGTTAGTAACGCAACAACAGCCACAGACATTCACAACCGCAACAACAGGTAGCGATATCACAACAACACCAAGTGCAGCAAGTACAGCAGCCCACTCAAATTCAGGACCATAAGGTAACCTCCACCAATACACAGCTACAGCAAACACAACTGGGAAGGGTGACTGTCCTGGGACACAACCCTTACACAGGAAGTGGTCAATCATTATACCCGCAATAGGACAGCCCACAGACGTCCTTGGTGTGTCCCATCCTGTCGGTAACACCTAATAGTGCGGAGGAACCACGCATAGAGGTAACGATAGGTGACAAAAAGTTATCATTCCTTGTTGACACTGGGGCAACCCAGTCTTGCATAAGGGAAGGTAAATTTAAGATGTCAGGTGAGGCCATGAACAGCCAAGGATTCTCTGGGGCTAGGGAGTTGGTTCTCTTTACTGATAACATCTCCTTATCAATAGGGGATTATGACATGTCCGTCCCGCTCCTATATTCAAGGGAGTCGCCAGTAAACATACTTGGGAGAGACATAATGAGCAGGTTGAATATGACAATCTCCTTCACGGAGGACGGCATAATTTGTTCCACCCCTGGAATAAACATGCTCACTGCACGGCAAATTATGCAAGCATACTGTGGGCAGACAGTGACTCGGGCTGAGCCAGTAGATGGCGAACTGTTCCAGTACGGAACAGACATGGCATTCACATGGATCCCAGGAATAGAAGGGAAGATCTGGAGGAGGCCAGCAGCCTATCTGTTCAGACCTGAAACGCCAGCCAATGAACCAGAAGGAAAGGTGATTTCAGTGAGCATCGAGAGCATTATAGCGACTGCTGATTATATCGCAGTACATGCCCAAGACCAGGAAGGAAGAGCATGGAGGGCAGTGATAGCGCTGGCTGAGGGATGCAGGCTCACCCAGGTGTCTGATGAGGAGCTCTTTTCAGAAGACAAGGAAGAGGGTGAAATGGTATTCATGATGAGTGTAGATATATGGCTAAGAGTGACATACAAGCAAGTGGCACAGAAAATTGCCATGGCACTTGAAGCACCCGCATCTACCCCAGTTCCCTTTTACGAGGAAGATATGGCAAAAGTTCCAACATCACTGTGGACGAATAGTTCCTATGACGTGGGTTGCATAAAGAGTATCGGGGGAATAAGAATAAAACTGAAAAAGGGTGCAAGACTCCCTAAAGTGAAGCAATACCCACTATCAAAAGAGGCAGATGAGGGCATATACGAAACAATAACGGCCCTAATAAATAACGGCATACTGGTACCATCAGAATCACCATGTAACACGGCTGTGTATCCAGTGCGCAAAGCTAAAGGAGGGTCTTGGTGTTTCATCCAGGACCTCAGGCCCTTGAACAACATTGTAGAAGCAGAATACCCCATAGCAGCAAACCCGGCCACCATATTATGTGGAATTCCAGCAGAGGCCTCACGGTTTACAGTGATTGACCTCAAAAATGCCTTTTTCTCAATACCCCTGCATCCAGATTCACAAGACCTGACAAGCTTCACGTACAGAAACACGAAATGGAAACACACCAGGTTACCACAAGGGTACTGCGAGTCACCCTCAATTTTCAACAGAGTAATACAGATGGACTTGGGAAACGTTGAATTGGAAAGTACGGTGCTGCAATATGTTGACGACATAATAATTTGCAGCACAAGCGAAAAAAGGTGCAGGGAGGACTCATTGAAAATGCTGACAATATTGGCTGAAAAGGGTTACAAGGTAGACAAAGAAAAGTTACAGTACTGTCAGGAACAGGTATTATACATTGGTCAACTGATATCCCAACACGGAAGAAAGATTGCACCACAAAGAGCAGAGGCTATATCAAACACGCCATTGCCACAAACAGTGAGGGAGCTGCAGCAGTTCCTGGGATTGTGCAACTACTGCAGAGCATGGGTTTTTGATTACAGCTCATACATAGGACCCCTACTTGAAGCATTGAGAGAAGCAAACAAAGGGGAGAAAGAATTGAGGTGGACAAGGGAAATGAAGGAAGCATTTGACGAGTTAAACGCGATATCAACTGCTCCGGTACTGGCCACCCCAGATTATGAACGACAGTTCCTTATCTTTTCACATTGCGACTCAGCAGTAATGAAAGCAGTGTTGGCTCAGAAAACAAGCATGGGATACAAGCCAATAGCGTTCTACAGCGGTCACTTGGACCCTGTTATGTTAGGTCATTTCCCTTGTGAACAAGTTCTTGCCGCAGCTGCCTTCGCAGTAGAGAAATCTTCATCTATTACAATGGGGTGCCCAACCACACTATTCGTGGAGCATGCACTATTTGCAATAATGAACAAGCCTAAGTACATACTAAGCACGCAGAGGACGTCAGTTTATGAGATCATCTTATCTAGACCAGAACTATCTATTGTTAGATGCAGCACAGTTAATCCTGCAAGGTTTATAGCGGAAGTTATTGAGGAAGGTGACTATGCTCACGACTGTACGCAGACTACTGAAATGTACTAGAAAAGTTGAAGAGGATGCGCTAAATGGAGGAGAGCTCTTGTTCATTGATGGGTCATCGACAATAGACCAGAGTGATGGGATAAGGACAACTGGGGCAGCAGTTGTAAAAATGACAGAAGAATTGGTGTGTGTCCCGGTGAAATGTGTACAGTTACCACAGCATTAATCTGCTCAAGCAGCAGAATTGGTTGCACTGATCTTGGCGTTGAAGGAAAGCTTTGACAAAAGAGTTACTTTATATTCTGATAGCGCATATGTCATGTCAACTGTCCACTCGGGGTTGACAAAATGGCGGAGAAGGGGGTTTAGGAGAGCTGACGGTACCCCAGTGCAACATGCTCTCTTGTTAGTTGAATTAATTGAAGTAATAAATAATCCCCAATAACTAGCTTTGGTCAAATGTCCCGCACACACTAATGGAGAAGATCAGATCTCAAAAGGGAATGAAGCAGCAGACGCACATGCCAAGTATGCTGCGTATTTTGGTGAAATATGGAACCCCCCAGAATCAGAGAGAGGGAGGAGGATAGCTAAAGAGATGTTGATGAAAGAAGGGTACACCCATCTCCCAGCCACACAGATAATGGAATTACAGGCCACCGCACCAATGGCAGAAAAGGAACTATGGGTAAAAAGAGGATATACAAGTCGCCAACTGACGCACTATGGCATCAGGGTAACACTGGAAAGATGGTCATGCCATTGGCACTATTGAACACCGCCCTGGGCCAGTGTCATGATCTCTGCTTCCAAAAGGCCAGGACTTACCCAACTCCCTTGGAAGCAGACCCATAACCCAGGTTCCGAGTGCCAGCCAGTCCCAATTGGGACCTTTTGGACCCTGTCCTGGCGCCAGTGGCGCCAGGCTCATAAATATGCCCAGTCCCAGCGCTGCAAGCGCCGGGCTCATAATGCTTGGGTGGACTTACCTGCAGCAGACCATGCTGCTTACTTACCTGCCAGTTGAACCCCTGATACTCTTCTGTTTGGGACTACTTTTCCTGTTGGGTGGGGCAGGAGCCACTCCCTAGGTTCAGAACACTGGAACTCTTCTGGAAAGCAGGAACTCTTTTCTTACCTAGGCGTGGCTGTGGAAGGAGACACCTAAGCACTACAGGAGGCTATTTAAACCACACCCGATGGATGAATCTTGCTTTGCGTTATTCTGCATCCTCTGCAGAACGCTCATCGTGTCTTCTGCATCTGATCCTGGGCCTAAAGGAAAAAGGCTTACCATCCTGAATCCAGTCTTCAGCAACATCTATAAAGACAAGAAAGAACAGGTTAGCACTACGGTCTTCAGTGACAGCGCATCTCTTACCTGGTCCATCGGCTGTCATCAACGCCTCGCGCAGCATTCCTGCATCTGTAAGACAAAGGCTTACCTACTCTTCACGCGCTCCGGAGGTCATCGCACTGCATTCCGGCATCTGAAAGACAAAAGAAGGTGCGTTTAAAGACATTGGGTAACGTTAAATACTCACGTGCCATTACTCCATCCACGCCGAACTCAGTGGGCATTCCGGCATCCTTCAGCAGCTCCGAACTGGTACCTGCAAAATAAAAGGACAATTAGTGCGCATCGTGAAGCAAGCAACAAGCGCTTACTTACGCGCTTCCAGGCGCTTCTATTCCACATACGGGTCCATCCTCAACTCACTTCAGCCAGTCAACCGCCATCGCCGGAACCCTGCAAAATAAGAGACAGCATTACAAAAGACTTTTAAAGACATTTGAAATATTCGGAACTCACCGTTCGTGAAGTAAACGACGGACAGCAGTCCTCTGAAGTCAAGAGGCCTGCGCTACCTATCCAATGAAGAAACTGGTTACAGCACCCTGCCCCGAGGCAGATGGAGAGCTCGGCGTTCACTTACCTAAGACATCTTACTCTTCGAGTCAGGCATTCAGTGCACAGAGGTCCAGCCCAAAGAGCCAACCGGGTGGTGCACATCAGTTTTGAAGATATGGTAGTCGCCCAGTCAAGACCGGCGCCTCTGCGAGAATCAGGTGAGCGTTACAGCCAGCTCCATCACCCAGCTCATACAGGGAAGGAAGTTATTGCAGCACGAATTAGGGAAAACTGGTTTTGCCCCGAGCTAAATTCTCATGTAACAAATTTTATCAGCAACTGCCTTACATGCCAACAGTTTACGGCCGGTCACACGCTGCAAGTGATAAAAGGTATTATACCCCGGCCAGAGGGACCCTTCCTGCACATTCATAGCTGTTGATATGATCAATGTATGTCAAGGAAATAGGCATATGATTGTAGTGGTATGCCCATTCTCCAGGTGGATTGAGGCAGGACCCTGCTCACAAGCGGATGCTTTCAGAGCAGCTAATTTCTAGTGAGGGAGGTTTTCCCCAGGTGGGTAGTGTGCAAAGTACTGCGGTCAGATAACGGCCCGCACTTAACTAATGAAATGTTTCAGCACATCATGTCCTTACTGAACATCAAGCATAAATTTGCGTGTGCATATCACCCGCAGGCCAACGGTCTATGTGAACGCCTGAATGGCCTATTGAAGGAGGCAATCGCAAAGATACAGCAAACAACAAAGAAGAGTTGGCTGTATTGTCTTCCGCTAGCTCTATTTGAGCTAAGGAATAGGCCGTCTGACCACCACCTCACTCCTCACGAGGTGGTGACCGGACGTCAAATGCGCCTTCCTCTAACGCCAACATCAAGAGCATTCACAGACTATGAAAACACTGCAACTGTTATCGGTGATGAAATGTACCAATATGTGTCTTCTTTGATTACTAGTGTAGCGTTTGTATCTCAACAGCTCGAGCGCACGCGGGGCGGGTCTAAGAGTTACCAACAAGAAGACGCTGACAAAGAATTGGAAAAGGAAAGACTGTGCAAAATTGCTAAAGGTGACCACGTGCTACTCCGCAACTTCAACAGAAGGTGGAACAGCCCACGCTTCACTGGTCCCCACTTGGTAGAGGAGGTATCTATGAGAGCGGTGAAGTTGCAGGATAAGCGTGCTTGGAATCACCTACACGACGTGAAGATCTGCAAACTCCAGACCCGCCCTAGCGTTACCGACAGGGCCATTGGAAGAACAGCGACAGCATTACCTACGGAGAAGGAGACGTCTACCACAGCTGACGACCTTAGTATCACTATACCCTATCACCCCCCAGAGTCCCCAGAGACAAGTACTGAAATAAACACTGGGCATTTGCACACCGTCCATGCCATGATCACGAGATCAAAGAGTAAACAGACTTCCGTCAGTTGAGCCCCAAACCCCCTGCCCACTACAGCCACCACCCAATTGAAGGACATTGTTTTGCGCACATACACATGTAAACACTTGTATGTTTTCTTTTTTCTTTCTCGCACATACAGGTACCGTGTGTAATTGTATTGTTAAGAAAATAGTTAACTAACAGCGTACATTGCCCAGGAGTAGATGCTACCCACAGACGATAACTACGCTGAAGCCCTATCACACCAATTTGTATATCACATAAAAAGGCCAAAGTACCTAAAAAGAAGGAGGGTACGTGTTTACTACACCGCATTTATTTTGGCCATAGAACAATCAATGCCCCATCTTCACCAGCACTTACCTGCTCTAAGAGATAGATCGCTTAGATTGGCGTGGGAGCAGCTCTTCGCCTGGGCACTGAACGACTACCTGATAAGGAGGGCTTGATAACGACAACTAACCATAATAACAAGCGTATTGAGAATTTTCAGGCGGGCAACTTTAACGTTGCAAGAATAAGCTGCCGGACTGCAGCAAGGTAAGAGCAAATGCCGGTGAGACTAGCTTTTGTAATAAAAATGATAGGGGTTTTGGTCATCACTGGTCTATTGGCTGCCTCTGTATGGCAGAAAAGTTATGCTATCAATATTATGGCTGCACCCAAACCTAACGTACCCCCACCCACGGCTGCAACAGGTGTTACGTCAGGTGGTACTAGCAACCCTCCGCATAAGGGAAGTAGAATTAAACGCAGCACATATTCAGATAATAAGGGTATTGATAATTACATAACAGATTCAGCACACGTCTCGAACAACATGTGGTACCAGCACATGACCCAAATAGGTAAGCAGACAACAGAAGACAGCTGTTATGTCTGCTCATTGATCCCATACGCTATGAGCGCTTCTCAAACATTCATCGCCACAGAAATAGAAGAGAAGACGGCACGATGTATAATATATCTGGCACTATTCTAAACGAGAGGGCGATTTCAAGGAACAGTGGTGAGACTGGTGTGGAAAACGCGAGACACATATCCATACGAAAACAACTTCCTCAAGTCATATTTGAGTTACCATAAGAGCAGTTTGCATGCTGAAGCGTTCAGATACATGACAAGTGGTCCTGAAAAGGGAGAAACGAAGAAAGTGACACTACAATACCTACCATGTGACTGGTACGCCACTGAAGTTCCTGGTACACAAGGCTGTTGGGAAAGACCACTGGTAACAATAACAGGGAAGGTATACATGAACAATAAATGGGACATAGGAGTGGTTGGCAGCAACATGGTAACAAGAGAAAATATTACCACCATAGATGAACACAATAACAGATGTTGGACGATATGGGGCAAGTACGTACCCATGCTGACATGGATGGAGAAGGATGAAGACCCAATGAGCATAATGCCGCTGACTGCGCCCAAGCTATGCTACCAACACAGAGGAGATGTGGACGTGGGATACAACACCAACTGTGCAAGCGTGTTAGAGTTACCAGAGGGGGGAGCAGGAACAGAGTGTTAATGGACCACTACTGGGCCTGCGGAAATAAGGCATATCACACCCTGCCCCCGCTGTGGAATGGTATATGCACAATGGTACACATTAATGTATCATCACTAGTGGTGCCCCAAAAACATGTGAACATGGCGAACTTCCCCAAAATGGATGAAGGAAACAAGAGGAAGAAGATATCGGTACAATCTCAGAGGGGGTCGGACAACGACAACAACAACAATAATGTCCTGAACAGGAAAAAGAGACAAGGAGAACCTCTGACAGGAAATTACCTGTGGGGCAGGTCGGAAACAGCACTCACTTCAATCCCACCAGAACACAGATTATTCAGCAGAGCCGCAATGTTCTTCTCGTCAATAATACACTCTGGACTACAAGCTTATGCAAACGCTAAATGGCTCCAGATAACACGATGGGAGCTGATGAAGACAATTAATTCAACAGTAAACGGATTCAACGCAATAAAAGAGGAACTACGAGCGGTGAGGATGGTAGCACTACAGAACAGATATGTATTGGATCTCCTTACAGCGATGGAGGGAGGAGTTTGCGCAAAGATAGGACAATCATGCTGCACATTTATTCCTGCTAACGATGCCGACAATGGTACGCTCACCGAAGCAGTATCACAACTGGCCCAGATGCACTCTAAAATGATGGAAGAAAGTAAAGGAGTGAAGAAGGATGATAGCTGGTTTTCATTGTTATGGTCATGGATGCCATCATGGCTGTCGGACGGGCTGAAGATTATAGTTGGATGTATAATACTGGCTGGGGCTGCATTGATTATAATAAGGTTCTGGAAAGCCCGGAAGGCACGCACTACAGACGAAATGATCGAAATGGTTGGTATGCACCCCTTGATGCCAACTGATGATGACCAGCACACAGACACAATAATAAAGGAAAGAGAAAAACTGCGCAAACAGATCATCACCAACCACCTGGACCCGCCATCCGTGAAAACCCAAGAAACAGGAGGAGCTACATCGGGAAATGGGTATACTGCACACCGGGAGGAAGTTGTATATATATGTATTGGTCATTTGAGGATCATGTCAACCACTATGGACACCTGGGAGGAGTAACTAAAATATGGAGAGTAAGAGGAGATAAGGAAAAGGATATGTTTGTGGTCGACAAGTCGACCAGAGGGGGGACTGAAGTGGGAGAATGGGAGAAAAGACCCCCCCCAATCTCCTCGCGCCCCTGGCCTAGAGGATTGCGACCCAGACACCCGCCACGAGATGAATTTGCCTATCTAGCAGACGACCAAATACCCTGGTACAGGAACATACGGATGTGCCCACCAGCCTGCCCGCCAGCCTTCCCTGCTCAAGCCGACACCTGCGGCATGGATGAACTCGACTAAGCCCTTCAACAGTAAGGAAATACATCGTTAGAGATGCCATGACGACCTAGCCAACTGTCAAGACCACCCGTGCAACCATGCACACTGGACACCCCCACACCAATCCACACAAAGAACATACTCAGTGCTATGACGTAGGTGACGGACACACCCACTGACGCGCATCTTTATTATTTTTCACATAGGTTTTTCGAAATGCAGAAACGCAAGACGCACAAAGCACTCATCTAAATGCTTGCTGACGCTTCTCCTGACCCTTGCATTGTGATGAAAATACAACGAAGACACGATACCGCCTATGAAGCGATGTGATACCGCAACTTAAGTGCCGTGCATTAAACATCCCCACCTATGCACCAGGCCCAAGTAGGCCGCAAGCAAGAGCCTCCACAAACATTGGACGAGCAAGAGTACAATTGCTGACCCTGCAGAACGAGCCCAGCGAGAACTGACAGCCAAGGGAGCGATGTTGCAACTCGCATGCTAGCAGCCGACGCCAAGGTCACACCTGCAAGCAAAGCCAGACACGCAGTGGAAAATACAACTTTAAATGTGCAGAATTCTGCCTCAACCACGGTCTCTCCTCACGTGACCAGGCCAAACCTGACAGGGTGCCAGACCCAGGAGGGAGAAGTCGCATGGGGCCCACGTTTGAGACAAAGGCTGCAACAATGAAATGACCCAATGGACACCTACAGCGATGGGAATGGTCTGCTCTCAGGCATATGAGCAAATCCACGCATTGTCTGCACGAACACATAGTTACATATTATTGCAAATGACAGGTACACCGCGAGCTGGGAACAACGATGGTCCCAGGCTGGGGGGCTCGCGAGTGGACCAATCAGAACATGGGGCACTCATCACTGACGCCATTAACATTAGCCAATCATTAGGGGTCTTCTTGTAACAATTTTCAAGTATCTAATAGAAGGGACAACCGAAGTATACCACCTGACTGACCCTTAACCACTAACAGCGTTCTCTATACGTATGCTATACTAACCCTACCACTCGAGGAACCAATCCAGAGTGGCGATAGGTTTTTTGCTAACTTTCCCAGGTGACGCAAGTAGCAAGTCATACTGAGGCAAAAAGGGGCCTGCGAGCCCCATGAATTTTAGAGAGTCTGGACGGACGCGTACGATCCTAGACCCATCCCTGCGGTTAATAAACAGCAGAACCACCTTGCTTCTTGTGTGTGTGTCTCATACTCATTTTTGGGATACGCGGGAGGAGTTGGGGCCTCCCAGCCCGGAGGTCCGCGGAAGGCCAGCCGACCCCACGAGAAACCCCCCGACAGAAGTTTGAATGACTCTTGTGGCATAATACACCCCCAACCAAGTGCAGCTGCACTTTCTTAAGCCCATGTTGGAGAGCGTTTTGAATGAGGGGGAGGAATACCTGCTCATGGGTGTGGATCTTAACATGTGGACAGACCTACAGTGGGATAGAAGATCCATGCGACTGACCAGAACGATGATCCCCTCGGTGGCTGGGGAAGGACTAAAGGATTGCCTGGATTCACATGGCCTGCGGGATATGTGGCGTTTCTTCGACCCTCAAGAAAGGGGATTTACCTTTTACTCCACGCCCTGTTGGGACCTTTACTCGTATAGATTATCTTTGGATCTCAAGGGACCTCTTGGAGTGGGAGATGGGCTCAGAGATCAACCTGATTGCCTGGTCCGACCATGATATGGTATGCCTAGGATGAAGTTACAACAACTTTTTAGGAAGATACATGTGAAATAGTACTTCGTAGAGAATCGATCGGAAGGCCATGAGCCTAACAGTGGGTTTCAGAATGCCTCATCATTTTGTCCACCGACAACGAGCTTCAGCCCTGAATCGATTGTATTCAAAAAGCGAGTACTAGCCGATATAGAACTACTAGAAGCTAACTCAAACAAAACAGTCTTTCATAATTTAAGCTTTAGAGAACAACAAGCGGTGCATTCACTAAGGTCGAACTGTACGTTGGTTATTATTAGAAAAGCTGATAAAGGAGGGGCGATAGTAGTACAGAATAAAGAAGCGTATATCACAGAATGTGATCGACAACTAAAAGACATTTCTTGTTATAATGAAATCAAGACAGATCCAACAACGATTACAATCCCTCATAGCAATGAAGGTAGAAAAAGCATGTGTTAGTCACTGGATTACCAAGAAAGAAGCAGAAAAATTGGTGGTAAAAAAACCAAACATACCTACATTTTACACTGTACCAAAAATCCATAAAACGTTGGTCAACCCCACAGGAAGGCCGATAGTGTCAGGAATAGGCTCTTTACCCGAACCACTAGCAAAATTTGCCGATTTATTTCATAAGAGTTTTGTAACAGAGATGCCGTCCTATCTGCAAGATACTACAACCATTATCAAACTAATCGAAGGTCATCCCTTCGATAATCAAACTGAGATCATTTTGAGTTTGGACATCATCTCGTTAAATACCAAAATACCACAGGAAGCAATACTCAACATGATAGAAGAACTCTTACTTTATAAAAGACGAGGCGGTATTACCCCAAATTAATTTATTTTATGGTGCACCGACATGGCATTTACTGAAAATTACTTCCAGTTCACAGCAGATTCTATCAACAGATCCATGGCACCACAATGGGATCTGCCGTGGTACCCACATTAGCTAATGTGTATGTTGAGTGTCTCGAAAGAAGTAAAATATTGTGTGATGATAATCCCTTTAAAGATAATATCACACTGTGGAAGAGATACATCGATAATGTATTCGTTATTTGGCATGGCAATGTCAGAAGTATCAAAGCCTTTTTTGAGTGGTTGAATCAACTAAATTCTTACTTGAAATTCAGTATTAATAGTAGTAAGAACAAGCTCGGCTTTCTAGATGTCACTATTTACGCTGACAATGTGCTGAAAGAGTACTAAAAGTAAAACCATTCCACAAAACCACTGACAAAAACTCACTTTTGGTCTTTCATCGTTTCCAACCGAGACATGTCTGTCAGAACTTACCAGTGGGACAAATCTTACGTCTTAAACATAATAGTACCAACAGGGCAGAGTTTGAAAAGGAGGGCAAATTAGTAAGAATTCTTTTGACGGGAAGAGGTTATCCAAGAGGATTATAAAAACAGCCTTTAAAAGATCTTCGAACAATAATCGCGAAGCATTACTGGAATATCGACAGAAAGATGAAGAAAAATGACCAAATTGTGTTTGTGAGCACGTTTAATGCAATATCCAACCAGGTCAAAGGAATAGTCAACAACAATCAGCCCATTATGTCGAAAGGAACCAAGCCAATTGATACTCCAAGACGTGCATTTAAAAGGTGCAAAAATCTGAAAGAGTTAATAACCAGGAACGACATATGAACCGAGTGGTAGACAACTGACCCTGACAGAGACATGGGGTTTGAATAGAACAATGGGCCACAGTGCCTGCAGTAACTGTAAATGCTGCAACTCCACAGCTAGAACCACAATGGTGGACATCGGTTTAGATACCCCATGGCAGCAACACCATTTTACTAATTGAAACACCACTTGGGTTGTTTATGTGATCTGGTGCCCATGTGGAAAGATTTACATTGGCAAAACAGAACGACCAATTAAAATCTGCACCGGGATACATAAAAGTTGTATTGGGAATAGGGTACCAGTAGCCCCTATAGTAGGCCATTTCGTGGCAGTTGGCCATACTTGTGATGATTTGAAGTGGTTGGTACTCAGTAAACTAAATCAGTCATAATAAATGACTAGATACACAAAGACTAACTAAAGAAGCAACACGTATAATATTTCTAACGAACAGCCATGTGGTTGGGATGAACGAGAACACTGAGTAGCACAACTTGTACTAATGTAGTCAGAGAAAACTGTGGTATGTGGACGTGTTATGGTTCCATTCTTCCCTTTCCTATGCATTGAGGTACTAAAGAACAAGTTCTTTCACTACAATGGTAATAGAAGTAAAGTGTGTGTACCAGGGCTGCTTATAAGCAGCTCACATGAGAATAGGAAGAATTTATTAGATGGATTATCAAAAGTACGTGTGCCTATTAAAAGAAAGGTGTTGAATAACACTGCAGGTTTCTCCTCCTAAAATGGCCACCGAAGGTGACATCCGTATCTGGGCAGACGCACTAATTTTTTGATGTACACGTTTACTTAGACTGTGTCACCGCATAAGAACGGGGGCGTTTGGAAACAGAAGTGAGTGAGGCATTGCGGGTCGCTTGATTTGCACTCAATTGATCTAAGTATGAACTTTATATACAAGAAACAGAAACTGAACGTGTATTGTTAGAGCTTAGCAACATATATGCATACGGTGTATCCGTTCCTCCACTTTTCCTGGTACTAATGTACCGTGTTGACTTTGTCTCCCGGTTAATTCCCATGTTTACGTCTTTGCCGGACAAACGGTGTTGAAGTTAACAACATCCTCATCCCTGCATTTATGCACTGGGTGACCATGTCTCCTATGTCGTCTGCATGAGAGAATAAATACACGTAGAACATGATGAAAGTAAGTACACTTAGAGTTTTATCTCATGTCAATCGTGTACTCTAGTTTAAGGTCCCGGTGGAAGATGTTTAAATGACAGTAGTGATTGTGTGGTTAGAAAATGAGATAGTTAACCCATTTCCTCTAGAAAATAAGCTGATGAGCACAGCAATTTGAAATTATGTTGCAGATCACTGTACCTTGTCCATGATTCGTAGTGAGTGCTTACATCATTAAGTCTCCTCCCCTTGAGTACTGATTATCTCCAATGATAGCTATACTCTGGACTCTGCTAATAAGTAAGTAATGGGACAAGTGTGAGAAATGTTATTGAATGATTAGTGGCTTTGGGTCACTAACTGCTAATCCACACACGTTTATGTTTCCTTGGGTAGGAAGTAGGGGTGTACCGAAATTCAGTTTCGAGTAAGTATTCGGACGAATTCCGGCTGAAAATTAGATATTCGGCTTCAGCAGAATACCTAATGGAATGCTTACTCGAAGCCGAAGTTACACCCCTACTAATAGTTAACATGTCAGTTTATAAATTACCACATTATGTTAACGTTAAACGCAAAACACAAATATATGTACAGCGGCCTCCAATATTTGAAGTGCTTTTTGTCCTATAGGGAAATAAAGTGTTTGTCAAGCTGTGGCAGATACAACAGTGCTAGGGCGAAACACGGCCATTTCTTCTCAGTCTCACCTGGCGATGCCACGTGAACATCAAAAAGGTGGTGTGGGGGTTATCCTCCATCACTGCCTATGCATACTAATGAAGTTTAAAGCCAGTGACAATATGGGTGATGGGCATCGCCGAGGGTACACGACTGATAGCAACATTGTGTTATATTATGCACCATTTCACTTAAGCCGTGCATGGAAAGGGCACTGGCTCTGAGCTTACAGCATTGTGCTGCTGTTTACCAGACCTCGATGTTGGCAAAGAGAAGCCTTACATTTTCCATTTCAGGAACATGAAATGAGGCGGGGCGGCACCCGCAGCCATACACTGCACATGAATGCCTGCACGCTGCACGTGCGAGTGTACATTGAAGTACTGTATGGACGGGTAATGTATGCCCGCTAAGCACCAATGTTGCCGCAGAGTAATAGATAGATGGCTTTTTAAAGGGAAGAACGGGGATGGATATGAGTGGCGCCCAGGAGAATATTCCACTATATTGCAATCAGCGCAGTTAATGTGTAGCTGGCTTAATCAGAAAAATCAGCAATAAAGAGGGAAGACTTTGATATATAATCTTACCGAGGAAGACAAAAAGAAGTAAAAATGTTTTCATTAGAGTTACATCTATTATTTTAAAACGACCAATGGGTTTCAATTATAACCCAGTTTTCATTAACCATAAACTAACGAAAAGATAAATGGGTGTATATTCTTCTGTGCACTTCAGCTGCAGACATGTGTGCACTTGGAGCAAAGGAGTGGCCAACATAACAAAACTGGTAGCACTGGCTTCGTTGTGCATTGTTCATTTCCTCAGTTGCTCTAGTTGTAATATGTTTTATGATACATTGCGGCCTGCAATAACGTTATAAAATCCTATAAAGGATGTACTTCTTGCAGGCAAGTTGAAACATCACTACTGACCTGTCCCGAGAAAATGACCCTGCTGTTGCTCTGGAATCAGTTATTACGCTTCTGTTGTGACCTCACAATACCCGATGATCTGAGCTAGCAGAGAGTAGAATTCTGGCTGTCACTGCAAATTCCTTTCTTCTAAAAAATAAAATCACATTCTGTTTATGGTAGTGTGTTTATTTTTTGTTGCGCCCAACTGGAGTTTAATGCATGAGAGCAATAATCTGCATTATTTGAAAGCACAAAAGTGAAAACGGTTTTAGATGCATTTTATTAAACTCGTTATAAGTAATTGCACCTTCTGGAAATGACCTCAACTATTTATAAGCAGGTCCTCCACTGAAGTCCTGTTAAAACAAACTGTTGGCAAAGCCAACAGTTTTGGCTTGTTATGTATATCTTGACACATTTCCAGTAGTAATCTACTATTCAGTAACTATTCGGCAACAGCCGAATACGTAGGTCAACTATTCGGTATTCGGCCGAATAGTAAATTTACTATTCGGTACACCCCTAGTTCAGATAGAGCGTCTGTATTACCGATTTGTTGCATGTGGTGTTCCTCTGTTCCTTGTGTCGCAGACCCTCTCTCGGTGAGGCGCTAGTTTGGGTTTCCACCACTAAGAATCCTGGTATTCATGGTCCTATGGAAAAAGAAAAGGAACACTTGCGAGAATTGTGCACAGCAGGTATGTGGTAAGAAGTGGTATTTGTATAATTTAACCAGGTACATGGCAAAGGGACAGGCACTGGTGCCCTCCAAACTCCCACACCCAGCCTCTGAGGCAGGAATGGCTCAGACAAGTATCTTGGTAGTCCTTCGGCCCAGGTTGACACGGGTTCCCATCCTCTCTTGACAAGGTTCCGGATATTGTTACAATACCGTTGCTACCTCAAGGCTTGCTTAGAGGATTACTTTGTGACTGGTTTGCTGGTTTCTTTCGTGCAGTTATGCCTCAGATTTGTCATGCCCAGGAGTAGCAGATCGCTCCCCCTAGAACCAGTGTGCGCACAGAAAGGATAAGAGGCCTAACTGGGAACCCTAGAAGAGGTTTCAAAGGAGGTTTTCTATGAAGGTTGGCGTTTCTTCTTAGGCTGCACAAAATCCTATATAATTTAATTATACTTGCACGCTCTGAATGCTCACAAGGCCTAGTAGGTTCGTCTTTCTCCTCCAGTGTATTGTTTTCTATCCCATGTACCTTCCCTGTTGATATGTGGGCGCTGTGAAACACAATTTACTTGTTGTATAAGCGGCTAAAAAATGCACAATAAATAAATAAAGGAAGCAGCACGGATGGACATGGAGGCGTAAAATAAGTTATGGGATGAAATAAAGGGAAGGAACAGACACAACCCAGTGATATCAAATTGGTTGGTAAAATTAATAAAGTTAGTCAGGGAAAAAGTTGGAGAACAGCTGAAGGCGGATCCACAGGAGCAAACAAGCAGATGACAGGAGCCTGTAGAGAAATAGAATTCTGTTTGGTTCTGTTATCTCGAGATGGATAAAATGTAAGAAAAAAAGTGGTAGAGTTATGTTAATGAGGTAAACTCAAATGATATGTTAGGAGGAGGACTCATAAGAGTAAAATGGGAAAAGTACATCAGCCAAAAGAGTCTCGTACCCCGGATTTGGGCACAGCAGCTTACTTATATACATCCATTTTCGTCCAGAGATTTGAAAGCATATAGAAAAATTGAGCTCTACGTGAGAGGTAATTTTGACTTTGCCAAACTTTTATTTGCGGCATGCATTGGAGGATAAGAAGGGAAAAATAAAAACAGAAGAATGGGAAGTATTTTCAAATCGGTTTGGAGAAAGTTCAAAGTGGGTAGAGAATCTGGAATCAGAGGGTTGCAAGATACCAATCTGAAGTTTAGCAAGGAGCAGGAAAAGATAAAGAAACAGAAAAAGTGATGTGAAGGAAGTATCGGGTTGGGTCCACGAGTCCCAAGAATCTGTGTTATTTTGCTGTATCTAAAATTAATAGGAAAAGGCAAGGATGAGGAAAGATATGATGGGGTGCCCTTGAGATTTTAAGGGCAGCAAATGTAAACCGCAATGCAGCATGAAGCGCAGTGCAAGCCCAGTCCAGGGCATATAGAAAGCACAACCCCAACATGCAACTATCCCAAGCGTGCAAATGTAAATGTGTATGCAAGCCATGGCTGCGCCGGTAGCTAGCACCTCTGCATCCACTGCTAGAAGTCCATATCAAACACATGAACGCACAGTGGACGTCAATTACAAACCCCATTGAGAAACTTACTAGGAGTGGGTGCAGATAGCCTGTTCATGGAAGATGCTCCTTGGATATCTGGGAATTTGCCTAAAGAGTTTCCAAATATTATGGACAAACCAGTGAAGTTTGCTCAAGAGTTAAAGACCAGTAATGCAGTGTCACAACTCCTACTGGGCTGATTTGAATACAAAGTGCGCCAGCAGTTGACTCAAGAGATTGCCTGGTCCACTGAGGATATGGAAACTGGTATAAAATTGGTACAAGGCTTAGACAGTTTGATACTGAAAACACTAATACTGTGTCTGTGTAAAACAAATGGGGTGAAAATGAATAATTGTAAGCAAAAGAAAGACAAATTCACCTGCAGGTTATCTTGATAATGTTAAAGTTGGGTTTATTCATCATTCTAGTATACATGAGCCTACTGTGATGAACCAGGAATGAGACACGGACACAGAGGACTTCAAGTTTGTCATACATTTTTATTCAAAATAAAAGGGGGTTGGGAAATGCCTCACTGTCCCTATTCTAAGAGGTATTTCCCTACCCCAACCAAAAAACTAAGAATCTGTCCAATGTCAAGATGTCCAAAGCAAAACTGTCCTGTATCCGAAAGCCTATCCTTGCCCTCACATACTAAAAGTAACACTAAGGTGCTACGGGAAACGTCTCTGGTCTTGAAAGATGTTCAAGTTCAAAAGAAATATGTAGCTACTCCAAAACAAAGTTCCCAATGGATAAGGTTCACTGTTCCAGGGGATGGCTCCCTTCCACAGGTTTCTATTAAAAGATTTTTAAGCTTCCCAATGGTACAAATCATCCTTGAAGGTTTGCGGTCAGCAACATAAACCTTTGTATAAAAAAACAACTTAAATATGAATTCCAACCATGCAAGACACCTAGTGTACTCCCCTGCCAGATTTGTCTCCACTTTAGTTTACTTTATTTGCAGTCTTGTCTTGGCCTGGCGTGGCCTGGCCTAGTCCTCTGCCAGGACTTGTTTATCTGGTCTACTTTATACACTTCCAAGCTTTGGCTTTGCCCGATATACTCTCCTGCCAGGTCCACTTACAATTGTTATGGTTTCACAAAGTTTGCGAGGTGAGGGGTTATCCTTCTCTCCCCTTGACCTCTCTCGGGCTTTGCTTCACTTTCAAACATGTGTTAAACTTGTGTACCTCTTATACTCGTTTCCATTCATTCCTGTCTTAACATTCTTCGGTAACGTTGCCGAAGCACCCCGGTGTCCCAATTTCCCTCCTTAGGACTCAAGGGTTTCCTGTAGCGTTCTTCGGGTTCTCTCGTGGTAGATGGGGGAACAGCGTTTCGGTGCTCTGCCTCCAGTTCCCAGGCTCACCGTCTTCAATCACCGGTCTCCACGTTCTTCGCGGCTACCACATGGTTACTGAGACTTTCTTTGCAAGTTCACCGGCTTCAGTCACTTCACTCGCCAGTCCACACATCCTTTGCGTCTCCCACTTGGTTACTGAGACTCTCTCCGTGCTTGGGTGGCTTAAGTGCTGCTCTCCGGGTGCCACAGACGCCAACCATACTTGCCTTTTTCTTCTGGTGTGGGTCCAGCACATCAAACTGTTTCCTGCAGCCTTCTGCCTTCCCCTAGAGCTGGTTGACTCCAGAGACTTCTCTGCAGCAGCTTGGTAGTCCCTCGGTCAGCATCGAGCGGACACAGCTTCCCCAGGTAGCTCTCTTACTCCATTCAGGTTCTGCTTTTTTTTTAATGTCCCGGCACCTGTCATATGATCGTGAACACTAGAGAGCGTTCTGCACTTCCCAGCCTCATGGATCTTCATTGTTCCCTTCAGCATCCCTCTCTCAGTATTCTCATATGTATAAAAAGGGTGAGCCTTTCTGGGTTTTCTTTTTTTACATGATACTGGAAGAGGTTATTAGCTAATGTGGGAGGGAGCTTTTACAATAAGCCATAAAAGCTTGTTGTATGGAAGGACCATTCCTTAAAGGGAAATGGGGATATATGCCTTCATATGATGTCATGTCATCCCTTTGAGGGCCACTTCCCACATGAGGTCCTCCCTCATAGAGCCGCCCCCAGGGTCAGGATCAAGGAGTGACTGCCCTCCCATGGCCACATAGGGAGAGGATACCTCTGGAAAAGGATTGATGACATCAGATTTACTGTGAGGGTAAACGTTGCTGTAACAGCTGCCTTTGTTCATCGATTATTGCCAAAACTGCAACAGGAGTTGAAAAACAATTGTGTGTGTGGCAAATCAATGGGTTTCTTTTCAGGAACAAAAGAAAGAGTTAAGCAACTATAAGTTAATGTCTCTTCAGTTACAGCATCAACAGCAGCAGGGGTGGAGGCGGGCTGTTTATCAGAACGTGTGCAGCCCTGACACACAGCGTAATCAAAATGTATTTTTAACGAGTAACAATTTGTGTCACCATTGTAAAGAGAAGTGTCATTGGAAGTTTGAGTGCCCAAACTGGCCTCAACTCTAGGTCATGGAGGCTGTTGTATTTGTATTTATTGTATTTTTATAGCTCTTTATGCCAAAGCCCTGTACAAACAAAGAGCAGTAGAATAGAGTGTAAAACAAAATTCAGAGACAAAAAAAATCAAATAGAAAGAAGATGTTTCTTAAGACGAGTTTTGAAAAGATGAAAGGAAGAGATTGAGTGAAGAAACTGGGGAAGAGCATTCCAGTGCTTTAGAGCCAGCAGGGAGAAGGACAAAGCGAGAGGATGGACTGGGGTACCAGGAACAGCTAAGAGGAATTGACACTAGGACCCGAAAAAACAAGAGGAGAATTAAAAGAGACAAGAGAAGAAAGATAAGGAGCAAGACCAAACCGAGCAAGGAGATTTGAAAACGTAGATGGCATTCTGCCTCCCGCCAGGATTTAGGCACCGATATTGCTTCTTACTTTGCTGATGCTTGCACTTTAACTAACCCGAGTCAGGCCTTTAGTAACGCTGTTGACTATTGCTCCTCGTAAGTTTTGCAAATTAAAAAGTTGTTAGTCAGAACCGTGATACACCGATGAATTGAAAGAACCTAAGCTTAAGCGCAAGCAGGCTGAAAGAAAATGTAGAGCAGGCTATAGGTCGGTTGTCAAAGCCTAATTTTGTCAAGCCACTGTTGCATATCAGAGGGCTATTCATGCTGCCAAGCAATCTTTCTTCAGGGAGAAAATTGAAGGCGCAGTTAATCAACCTAAGGTACTATTCGACTCATTACAATATCGGTCTTCTTGGTCTAAGACACAATAGGGTATCATCCACTCACAAACTCTCTGTGACTATCTGAATTCTTTGTAGAAAAGATTGTAACCATTCGGAATGAAATTGCTGACTCCTGCCCTCATTCAGGCAGCTTTAAACCTTTCCCACTGACAGTAGGTCAGGTGCGGTTTGGTCTACTTTCCCTTTCTTTACCCCTCAGGATATACTGTCAGCTTTAAACAAGTTAAAATCTACATCCCCTCCTGATCCTATTCCCCTCTCCATTCTTAAAGACATTTTTGCCGATATCGCCCTGTGGATCACGCAAGCAGTCAATAATTCTATCACTTATGGACACATCCATGATGAGTTGAAGCATGCATTAATCATTCCCCTTTTAAAAAAGCCTCTATTGGATCCTTCTGTTCTGACCAATTTTCGTCCTCTCTCACTTTTGTCTAATTCGATGAAGATGCTTGAATGTATGTATTTATTTTTATTGTGCTTTATATAGCGCCTTTGTCCAAAGCGCTTTACATAAAAAGAAAACAACGGTACATAAGAATCAGTAGTGCATGTCAACATTCAGACACATCCGGTAACAGGCAATCAATGACAGTGAAGAAGGTGAGTTTTCAGAGAACAACGGAACAGAGAGTAGGAAGTAATAGAACGGAGAGACAGGGGGAGCATGTTCCAATGAAGAGGAGCAAGGAGCTGAAAAGAAAAGCAGGATTGAGCGCAAGAGGGCGAGGAACATTCAACTTGAAAAGACAGGAAGAACGGAGAGTGCGAGAGGGAGTATCGAAAGAGAAGAGAAGCAAGGTAGCCAGGAGTGAGCCCATAAAGAGATTTAAAAACTAAAAGAAAGTGAAATTTAAGTTGAGAATGGAAGGGTAGCCAACCAAGAGAAGTTCGAGTCCCGATAGGAAAGAAGACAAAGTAATCGAATAGAAGAGTGATAGATTGATTTAAGAGGAGCTAGACGTGAGCAGGGAAGGCCAAAGAGCGTAACAGAAAAATAAAATAAGCAAGAACAAATTAGTGAGGAAACAAGATTTTTCGTAGCATGAAAAGTGAGGAAGGGACGGACTCTGCAAATATTTTAAAGATGAAAGCGACAGGAGCTAGAATTCAGAGAACTATGGTAGGCAAAAGAAAGGTTAGAATCGAAGTGAAGACCAAGGTTACATGGAGTGGGAGAAATGGATAGAGTAGAGGGAGAAAAAGAAATGGACAAAGGAGGGGGATGTGGAGGGAGAGTGTTAGCAGGAAAGAATAAGACCTCAGTCTTTCCTGCATTTAAAGGAAGAAAATGAGAGGCCATCCAAGATTGGATGGCAGAAAGACATGATGAAAGTGTGATCAATATCAGGAGTGAAAGACGAGAAAGAGCTGAGTATCATCAGCATAGAAGTGATGTGATAGTCCAAAAGAGGAGATTATAGGAGCAAGTAGTGAAGTATATAAGGAGAATTGAAAATGACCCAGAACTGACCCTTGAGGAACACTGTGATCAAGGGACAGAGGTGCAGACGTGTTGTCACCCCAAGAAACAGAAAAAGTTTGATTAGATAAATAAGAAGAAAACCACGGTAGAACCCCGAAGGCCAAAAGAGGAAAGAGAGTCCAGAAGCAAGGAGTGATCCACTGTGTCAAAAGCTGCAGATAAGTCAAGAAGAATAAGAACAGAAGAAGAAGAGTGTCTCGAATAGCGGGCTGTGAGAAAGGAGATAAGCACAAAGATCAAGCTGTCTCAGTGGAGTGACAGGGGCGAAAGCCAGACTGAGTGGGGGGGAAGAAGGGATAGATCAGAAACAAACATTGAAATTTGTGAATAAACAAGGCGCTCTAGAAGCTTAGATAGAAAAGGTAAAAGAGATATGGGACAAAAGTTTGAAAAAAGAAGAGGATTAGCCGTAAGTTTTGTCTGAAAAGGAATAATTGCCTGTGTGAAAGCAGAAGGAAAAGTAGAAAGACAGATATTGAATCTTTGATTTCTCCTTTACTTGGCTCCTTTGAGTCCTGGCTTTTTCAATACTTTTCATTCTGGCTTTCGACCTGACCGGGGTACAGAATCTGTACTTGTCTCGGTGGTTGACGATCGTGCCCGCCTTGTGGATCGGGTGGTGTGGGTGCTTTCATTTAGTTAGACCTGTCAGCTCCTTTTGACACTGTTGACCACACCACTCTAATCACTCGGCTGTCCCGAGCAGGTCTATCCGACCAGGAGCTTGCCTGGTTTTCCTCTTTTCTTTCTGGTTGCACACAGTCCACCTTCCTTTCTCCTTTCTGCTCTAAACCAGTCACTCTGACTTGCGCAGTCCATCAGGGTTCCACTTTGTTTCCCATCCTGTTCAACGTTTCCATCAAGCCGCTTGTCGGACTCATTAACGGCTTGATATGTCTTGGCCGATAAGGCTGCGTGGCTTAGGGGTTGCTTGGAGGCCGTGGGAGGTTGGATGGCCGAAAACTGGCTCAGGTTGGACGACACAAAGACAAAAAAAGTACTGGTTGTGAGCTCTGCACTTCCCCTCGCTTTTTGGACACCAGGTTTTTTGCCTCCTGTGCTTGGGCCTTGTCCACTCCCTGTATTAACAGTGAAAGACTTAGTCCATCAGATTCTCAGCCTCTCTATCGATAAAAGATCAGGTGGCTTCTGTCTGCCCTGCAAGTTGGGCTTCTTAAAGTGAGAACCCTCTGAAGGGTCCTCCCTTATATTGCCTCACATTTTCATGCCCCTGTGATGTCTTCCCTGGTCATGAGCGGGATCGATTAATACAACGCACTCTATTTGGCTCAGCACACCCATTTAATTCACAGTCTTCAGCTCCTACAGAATATGGCAGCCAGAGTTGTGTTGCATCCCCCCTTCGGCACACATATGTCACCGATCCTCTGACAGTTACACTGGCTTCCTATCGAGAAGCGGTCTATTTAAATCCCTGTGCATTGTGCAAAGGGCTTTCTGCAAGCTAGGGGCTGAATATCTCAGAGCTTAATTCTGTCCATATGTTCATCGTAGAACGCTTTTCTCTCACTCAAGCCTGACCATCCAGGTCCCTCGTATGAAGCGCTCTTGTATACGTTGGTGGGCGTTCTCTGTAGAAGCAGTAAAGGCATGGAACTCGCTCCAGTTTGCTTTATGGGCTACTGAGAACCATTTGTCCTTCTGTAGCTCTTTGATGACCTTCCTGTTCTAGTTCTTAGGTTTCTGCTGTCTCTGGCTATTATCTGTTGGGTTAGCGCCAAGATGCCTCTGGGTGAATGTTGTGCTCTATACATGTGCATAACAACCATAAAAACATTTAAAAGCAATACAAAGAACATTGATCAATAAGTGGGAGTATAAAAAAGCAGCAGAGGGAAAGAAGAGCAGGGGAGATAGATTCATGAGGAAGAAGATGAAGAAGTAGGTAAAGAGAAGAATTATAAATTGAGCAGAGAGGGGCAGGTTTGCAAGCAGGATGAAAAGAAAAATACAAAAAAAAATAGAAAAAACGGGAAAATACAAGAGAGGAAAGTAGGGGTCTAGTGGATTGAGTGATGCTAAATTTACGAGACTTACGGATGTTATAAAGCTGAAAGCAACAGGATCATGAAATGACCGAAGTGTGTGCAGAAAAGGATAGGGAGGAGTAAAAAGAATCATGTCCACGTTACGGGCGGCAGAAGAAGGTACAACAGAGGAAGCAGGAAAGGAAATGGATAGGGGGGCTGGGGATTAGTGGAGGCAGGAAAAAGATAACCTGTGTTTTAGAAGGATTCAGATAAAGATAATGAGCTGCCATCCATGATTGTATAGCAAGAAGGCATGAGGAACGAGTAGATTGCAATGCAGGGGTGAAGGAAGAGAGGACTAGAAAGATCTTGGAGGCATCCGCATAAATATTACAGGAGACTCCAAAAGAAAAGGTAATTGAGGCCAGCTGGATAGTATGAAGAGAGGGACCTAAGACAGAGCCTTGAAGTACACCATAAGTGAGAGGAAAAGTAGAAGGGGATTGACCAAGTCAAGAGACCAAACAAATGCAAGGCTAAAGATAGGAGCAAAACCATTCCAGAACAGAACCCTGAAAATGAAGATGATAAAGAGTAGAGGATATAGTGATCAACAGTATCAAATGTGGAAGAGAGATCCCAAAGTATAAGAGGAGAGGAAAGCTTGGAATAGCATGCAGTGAGGAGAGAATTAGAAACATCAAGAAGGTAAGTCTCAGTGGAGTGACATGGTCAGACGACAGGTCGGAGGGGGGAGAAGTGCATTGACATGAGGGGAGACCTGTGTGTGAAAGATAGGCTCTAAAAGCTCAGAGAAGAAAGGTACAAGTGAGATTGGAGGAAAACTAGCAGGGAGAAGATCAAGGGATGTTTTTTCCAGAATAGGTATAATGTAAGCATGTTTAAAGGAAGTAGGAAAGCTTGTGCTAGATAGGGAAGAGTCAAAGAGAGCAGTAAGAAATGGAATAAGAAGTGGTTAGACAGAAGAGATGAGTTAAGAGGGGAGGCAATCTGAGGGAGCAGAGGTAGGATTAGTTTTAGCAAGAAGCAAGGAGATGCCTGGGTCTGTAAGAAGGAAGAATGTGGAAATTAGTGAAAAGAGTGGACAAGAAACTGAAGATACAAAGGAGGTGGAAGATGAGATCGAAGAATGAAGGGTAGAAACTTTAACAGACAAGTATTCAGCAAAATCAGATGTAACGAGGCAGGAAAGAGCTGTGCTCAGAGCCCCTCCATTTTCATTTGTGATAGCAATAAACTAAGCAATAACACAATGGCTAGGAAATCCAAGGGGAAAATTATATACAAATTTTGATTAAAAGTTATAAAGAGGATACATTTATAGAATGCACAATAAATGGAAAAAAATGGGCCTTGTATAGTAAGTACAGCAGCAAATCGATGAGTGATTAAATGTAGGGCTTTGCCAAGTGTGCCACCCTCATCTGACACTGTATGAGCTGCAGTTATTTCCAATAATCCAGGAGTTAATTCCATGTTGCAGATGCCAACCATGTCCATTGCGCCAATTTTGGACAAGTATGGATTCTTCTTAAGCCCATAGTCACCGGTAAATGCATTGGGGCATGATTTGTTAAGTAAATTGCACATTACTATTTATTGCACTCCGGGTGAAAATGTTCTTAAATATCTCTAATGAGCATGAAGTAATAGTAATGTTGCAGTCGGAGACTGAAAGATAGCAGAAGGATGAGGGGAGGCAGCCAGATTTGGACTACTTGTTATTGAGAGTGCCAAAAGAGTTGGTTGCAGCATGCAAATGAGGTGGGAATGATATGGAAAGCTGCACCAGTAAATATTCAGGTAGGCTGCAATAAGCCATTGCCTTGAAAGCGTCAGTATCCTTTGAAGCCAGAAGCAGAGGATGGTATTTCAATAGTGATTAAATCATGAAATCATTGCTAGACCAAGGGATTATTGTCCCTACCAAGAGCCAATATTCAGAGTATTACCAATTAAGAAATCCAGATTTTAAAGACAGGAACTCACCTTTCCAATCATTAAAAAATCTAGATTTTATCCTATTGTTAAGGCAGTTTTTGAACCACCCTCTGTTGATGTTACAACAACTGACCGTAAAAGGCAGGCGAATGAATCTGGCAAGAAAGGGAAGTGAAACTTCTCTTAGGATAAGTAACATGGACAGAGTGGTGAGACCCAACTCTCAGGTAGGGAAAGCAGGTTGACTCAAGGGTACAATCTCCAGAACACAGACCACACAAATACTGGAAAATTATATACTTTATTAATTCACACATAGAAATCGATCAGGTCAATTTGGTGTGTAAGGTATAATAAATAGTATAAAAAATATTAACAGCATTTTTTTTTAAACAGGAAACTTCTAAAAAGGACCCCCCCATTACCCACTCTGTACCTGGGCCCACTACACAGTGAATCACTCAACATAAATTAACAGGAGATGAGAAGAACAAGGTCACCACAAAGCATAAAATACAGGTAGGGACCCCTAGGGGCCTGCACAAATCAGTACAGTGTCCTAAAGACCCCCGCCTTTGTATACATGGAAGGACCTAGACCTGGTGGTCAGCACCTCACATATGTAGGTAGGGGTAGACAAAGGGACCCAGCCATTTTTACCAATAGCAAAAGCATTGTACAAATCCTAAGGCCTACAACAACACTCCACATTAATTTTGACATAGGATGTAGTAGTACAAATACTACAAATGCACACATTATAATCACAGCCATAAAGGGTAGGAAACATTTTCAAACCATAGACAAAGGCTTCCAAGAATTAAAAAAAACATGTTGGCAACAGTCACCTTAGCAATACATTTCAGGGAAAAATATTTATAGCATTGCCAGAATTAGCTACAATGTTAAACTACATGTTAAATGTTAAACTACATGCATCATTTGAGAAATTCACAAGATCCATTAAAAATCACAAGTAAGTACTGAAATTATAATTTTTGGCCGAGAGCTCACTGGTCCCCTTGTGGGTACATGATAAATATCCAGGGGCAGGTAAGTACCCCCAGAGTGAATTGAGGCGTGTTCCAGAGCATGTTGAAAGGTCCATAAGAAATAATGGAAGGAAAGGCAACTGGCCTTCAGCTTTAATGGAGACAAGTCAGTTCTACCTCCGAGGTGCAGCAAACAACCGGAGGAAAGACTAGAAAAGTCAGCAAATAAGTTACAGAAAACAATGGACAAATCAGAAGCCCCAGAGAAAGATGCGGCACTGCAGAGAAATCCCCTAACAGACGTCTATGGGAAAGGCTATAAAGACTTGCCTCCAAAGAATTTCAACGATGAACCAGAGGGGAGGGACCACTGAGGGTGAGTATCTCGAATAAATGTGCCACCCTAGGCCCCACAGGTGAGTACTCACAAAGGTTGATTTTGCTTAAAGTGGCTCCAGAAGCATGAAACCATTTAAGTACAGGTCTTCTTTCTTAGTTTTCAGGGTTCGGTACCCAGAGGCATGCACCCTGAGCCAGTGACTGACGGCCAAGGAAAAGAACAAAGGCCAAAATGTCGACCTTCAAGCATTAAATGACAGACTATAGGAAGGTGGGAACCAGCGAGGGTGCCTCCCAGAGGATCAATGGACAAAAGCTGAAGGCAGCAAAGCAACAAACAATCCCAGAACAGGGATAACGGTTTGATACACTCTGGAGTGTCCTCAGCTGAAGATTTGGTGGTGTGTTGAGGCCTCAAACCCCTTCTGGACAGCGGCAGCCACACAGTTCATGAGAAGCCCCTCTGGCCATCAAAAAGAAGTCCATGATCCAGAAGAAAAAATGAAAAAAGCCGACATTGGAGGGCCTTAAAAGGTAGCAGTGGAAACCCCAAAAATTGAAAATCTGCCTTAACAACTATTATGGATTACACCAACAGCCACATGCTTTCCCATTGTTGGTTAATGTTCTGCCTTCTTCTAAATCCCCATGCACCTACAAAGTCTATATTTATTCGCCTTCACTCATTCTGGGGCCCAGCATACGTGGACCTGCCTCCCACAAACGACCTTTCAAGGTTCAACTGGGCCCTTTTCTCTCCACCATTTCATTCTCCACCTGCGGTGTCCATCAGGGCTCTATCCTCTCGCCTTGGCTTTTCAACATCTACCTAGCCCCTCTAGTCCATTTGATCTCCATCTTCTCTCCTAACTTCAGTGTAATGTGGATGACAGACAGCTCTCCGTAATGCTTCCCTCCTCTGCCTTCTCCTCTTCCTCTCTCATTCCCGATTCCCTGCCTGTCTGCTATTCAAGAAAGGTGCACTGCTAACGAGCTCTGCCTTAATGCCAGTAAGACTGACATCCTTCTCATTGGTACCCCTGCTCTCTCTTTCCCTCCCACAATCTGAACTCTGGTCCTCTCCAGGCTGGACTACAGCAACAGCTTCTTCCTCAATCTGCCCTACTCATCCATTCGCCCCCTTCAACTAATCCAGAACAGGACTGCAAGACTTATCCTTGGCCTCAAGCCCAGGGACTGCATCTCTCCAGCCCTAAAATCTCTCCACTGGCTCCCGGTTGCTGCAAGGATCAAGTTCAAGACCGTCTGGGACCGTGCTACATCAAACTCTCTCTCCCTAAATACCTTCCTGCTCCAGCCCTTCGGTCGTCTAGATCTAACTCTCTGCAGATCAGACTCTTCTCCAAGCAGAGAGTGGAGGGTAGATCTCTCCTCCGCAGGTGCCTCCCTCTGGAATAGCCTCCCTGCCCCTCTCAGTCTTGAGCTGGATCTCCTCAAGTTCCAGAAGGTTCTCAAGACCTTCCTTTTCTCTTCTTCCTTCCCTCTCCGCCTCCCTTGCTAATGTCCCCACCTGCAACTTAACTGCTATCTGCTTCCTCCAGAGTCCTACAGGGCAACTGTCCCCCGCCCCTAGACCACTCTACCACTGCAGTTGACTTCCTCCTCCCCCTGCAACCCCCTCAAACCTGCACTTGCCCTTCTTGCCCCTTCCCTCCCCCCGCACAAGCCTGGCTGGGCCTACTCCTGTGTAGCCCTTCCAGCCCACCTCTCACTTAGCTCGTGGACCTTCCTTACCCTGCACTCTCTGCCTCCCCTGGCTCTGTCCATCTGGCCTCCCCGGCACTCGCTTTTTCTTACGGGCCCTTCCGCCCTGACCGGCACTCCCCTCCCCCCCTCCAGATCCCCTCCCCTCTACTTCCCTTTCCTGCACTTGCACAATCCGAATGTCACAACAAGGCATGCCTAGTAGGATCATTTTTGTTTTGTCCTCCCTGCTGCCGCACCCTCTGGTCTTTTTGCGCTTCGAAACAAATTGTGTATAGGCGCCTTATAAATACCCAATAAATGAAATAAATAAACTAGATAAACCACATACTCATGAATGGAAACCATTCTGAAATTGCCCAAGCCAACGATTAGTCAAATGAGGGGAAACAGGGAACTGACTGCTGCCAGTCGATATGGTTTAAGTTACTTACCTGTAACCAGTGGTCGAAGTGGGCGGGAGCGGTGCTCCTCTACTTCTTTTAATTTAGTTTTACCACTCCTATACTTTTATTTAAAAAAGAAACCGTTCCGGAATGATTTCGTTTCAAAATAAAAGTGTAGGAAGCAGTTGAAACTTCCACTTTTAGTGCAGTGCACTGAATATTCCCTTAAACTATAGGTGCATGCGTTTGGGGGTTTATATTGTGCATGGGAGGGGATGTGGCAATGGGGTTTGCGGGGAGTGGTGCAGATCAGTAGGGAACATAGCTCCACTACTTCTTTTCGTACACTTCGAGCACTGCCTGTAACTATTGTTCTCCAGCATGGGTCTAGCATGGATTCACATGCTCATGAATATTACCAGTCGTCAGGCTGGGAATCCTCTGCAAAAGAAAAACAGTTTCACTTTCAAACTGTATTTCTCCTATAAACCAATCACTGTCCTCTGGGTCATACTGCCCCCATCCAATGACAGTCCTCTCCCTAAGCTCCACCGCGGGTGGTCAGCTTCAGATTTGGTAACCACGTAAAGTGCCAGTATGAACCAAGAATAGCAACAGAAGGGAATGAGGGAGGGTTCACAAGAATCCATGTCAGACCCATGCTGGAGAAAAATAGTTACAGGTAAGTAACTTAGACCTTCTTCAGCATGGGGTCTGGCATGGATTCACATGCTCATGAATAACGATTACACAGCAGTACATATACACAATCACAGGAGGTGGCAAGGCTCAACAGAAGCAATAAACACTCACCTCTACAACAGACTCACCTCAAGCAATCAAGGAGCATAGCACTGCTTGGTCGACTCAGGACTCCTCCCTGGAATCCCTGTCGATGCAGACCCTCATGAAGGTGTGCGTGCACCTCCACGTAGCAGCTCTGCAGATGTCAAGCAGGGGCACACCAGAGAGAATCGCTGTCATTGCTGTAATGGCTCTGGTGGATTGGGCTCTGTGTCAGTCTGGCAGTGGCCTGCTAGCCAATCAGTGACAGTGCATGATGCAGCCGGAGAGCCACCTGAAGATGGAAGCCTTCAACAAGGCCTTTCCTTGATTTACAGGACCAATGCTGACGAACAACTGAAAAGTCTTCAAAAGATTCTTCATTTGTGCCACGTAGAACTTCAAGACATGAGCAAAGCCCTTTCCAGTGGCAACGACTGATCAGAAAAGAAGACGGGTAACACCAAAGGTACGTTGAGGTAGAATTCCGACAGTACCTTTGGCATAAAGGTTGGGTGTGTACGCAATACCACCTTTGAAGCGTGTAAAGACAAGCAAGACAGTGCCTGAATCTCCCCGACGCGCCTGGCTGAGGTGATAGCCACGAGGAAAGCTGTCTTCCACGAGAGAAACTTCAGTGGGGCCTGATGCATAGGTTTGAAGAGCACTCCCATGAGCTTAGTTAGCACAGCACTGAGCTCCCAAGCAGGGGCAGGTGCCTTCCCCAGTGGGAAATGTCTGAAGAGTCCCTTGAGGAACTCCTTGACAAGCCTGTGAGACCACAGCAAAGGTCTGCCCGGGGACCTGGTGCACCTGGATATGGCAGCGAGATGCACCTTGATAGAGGCATGAGCCAGCCCTGCTTTGGCCAAGGAAATCAAGTATGGTAGAAGCTGCAGAGCTGTGACAAGCAGAGGGGTAATCTGAGTCCAGCACCACACAGAGAAGCGTTTCCATTTATGTCCATAGCACTTCAACGTTGATAAGGCTCCAGCCCTGGCCAGGATGCCCTGACATTCTGTGGGTAAATCATATCCTCCAAACTCTAGGGCTGCAGGAGCCATGCCCTCTGGTTCAGAGACTCCGGGTCGTGAGGCAGAATCGCCCCCCCCCCTTCTCTGGCGAGAAGGTCTAGGGACAGCAGTAGCTTGATGGACGGGGCCACTTGTCAGACGCAAGTCCGGATACCAGATCTGCCTCAGCCATGCTGGGGGCGACTATTATCCTGCAGTGGTACTGTCTGAGTGTGTTGATCACACGTAAGGGGAGTGGAAACAGGGAAGGCGTACAGGAACCGTCCCTCCCACGGGAACAAGAACGGGTCTTCTATGCTCCTCGGCTGAGGGAACCTCTGGCGAACCTTTGGCCCTTGGTGTTCACTACCGCCCCAAAGAGATCAATCTGGGGCTGAACACATTTGCTGAACAGAAAATCCACCTGGTCAAGTTCCCGCTCGTGGCAAGAACGCAACTCCCTGCTGAGCGAGTCTGCAATGGTGTTCTTGACTCCTGCTAGGTTTAACGGGATGAGGAACACGCCTTGACGAACGGCCCATTGCCACAGGTTCTGGGCCTCCCTTGAAAGCGCCGGTGAGCAGGTTCCCCCTCCCCCCGGTTTCCAGATGTAAAACATGGTGGTGGTGGTGTCTGCGAAGATCCTCACCACCTTGCCCTTCAATGGCAGGAGAAAAGGCCCAGAATACAGCCCAAAGTTCAAAGACGTTGATGTGGAGGTCCTTCTCTGTTTACCAGAGGCCTCTGGCATGCAACTGTCCGGTATGGGCCCCCCCATCTCTCTAGAGAAGCGTCCGTGGTGACCATCTCCTGGTAAGGAGGAGCCTGACAGAACTCCTCGTTGAGCAAGATCTTTTCTGCAAAATTCCCCGACACCTGCATCCACCTCGCATCCAGGAACTCCTGGAGAGGTCTCATGTGAAGTCTGCACAGGCGAATGAGGATCATGCAGGAGGACATCATGCCCAACAGCGACTTCATGGACCGAACTATTGCCGTCTGGACCAACGACAAACTATGTACCTTGCCTTGTATGGCTCTCATCCTCTCCTCCAATGGCGTTGCCAAACATTTCACTGTGTTGAGTCAGGGCACCTAGAAACAGCGTGTCCCGAGATGGCATCAAGCAAGACTTTGGCTAGTTTATGGAGAACCCCAACTCCGTCAGCAGACGCATGGTCTTCAATGTGTGTTTGCCTGCCAGAGCGTGAACGCACCAGCCAGTCGTCCAGGTAGGGGTATACGTGGATGCCTTGTAGACGAAGATGTGCCGCAACCAGGGCCAGGCACTTTGTAAAAACACTCTGGGCCGACTTCAAGCAGAAAGGTGACCGGTGACATTGAATCATAGGCATACTGGACCGATGACTTCTGGCCAGTGTTACTGGGTCCATGCCCACTCTACGTTAACTCGGTAAAAAGTCTGGGTATTAAAGTCTGCAATTTTGGGTTTATTAAGTTAAAAATATTGAGGAAGACTTTTTGCCTTTTCTCCCCCCGGAGTCTTGCACTGAGGTAGTTGCCGCTTCAATACTCGGGGCCATCGATTACTCCAATAGCCTCCATTTAGGCCAACCGGCTTTTCTGACCCTCAGACTGCAGTTTCTGCTATTATGTTGGAAAACGCTGCGGTTTTTCTTTCCAAGTTTCTCAGGCTCGGAAAGAAAAACTGCAGCGTTTTCCAACACAACCGCGTTGTGTTTCTGCCTGAATCTGCTTTCCCATTTGGGGCTCTCGAGCTCCCCACAGGGAGCCCGAGAGCCCCAAATGGGAAAGCAGATTCAGGCAGAAACAACGCAGCATTGCGGAAAACAACCGCGTTGTTTCTGCCTGAATCTGCTTTCCCATTTGGGGCTCTCGGGCTCCCCGTGGGGAGCCCGAGAGCCCCAAATGGGAAATCGGCTGTAGGCAGAAACACTACGCGGCATGTAAACACAACCGCGTTGTGTTTCTGCCTGCTGTGGCTTTCACTTTGGGTCTCCGGTGCTCCCCAAGCCGGAGGAGCCTGAGAAACTTGGAAAGAAAAACCGCAGCGTTTTCCAACACAATAACGTTGTATTTATGTTTGCCGTCGCTTCACAAGCGACCGCAAACATAAATACAATGTTTTTAAAGCTGCGGTTTTATTTCTAAGTTTTCCGGGCTGCTCCAGCCCGGAAAACTTAGAAAAAAAAACACAGCTAGTGCTTATTTTTTTTAAAAAATAAATAGCACTTACCGAGATTCAGCTGCAGCTTTCCTGCTCTGGTCTCCGGTCCCCGTCCTCCGCGTACAGCACTAATGAAGGGAAAGCCACCCAGCGGTAGCTTTTGTTTACTACAGCTGCCTGGCTTTTCCTTCATTAGTGCCGCAAAAACAAAAGCCAGCACAGGCGGGGCATCCATTTCACAAAATGGATGCGCCCATGTGCTTCCTTTTGCGAATTTTGAGCTTGAATAGCTCAAAATTTTACATAGGAAGTTTTAAAAAAGAGAATGCTAGTATTTTTTTTTATGTTGCCTATCTATTTTTTAAATAAAATGTTTTACTAGACCATGCCTTTAAGACTCTATGCATTACTATGAGAAATCTGAAGGTGACTCCCTAGCTAGTCCCCGGGGATCCGTCATCCAGGTGGCCAGGACACGGCCATCGCTATTGGATCCAGTTCCTGGGGGTGGACCAGTGAGGGAGGATCATCTGGATGGGGGGTCCTCGAGGAGTGGGACACTGACGAGTAAGACGCAGTATCCCCCTTCTTTTAACACCTTTTCCCCATCCTACCACGTAGGACATTCAAAACCACTGCCCCTCCCACTCCCCATTTTCTGACACAAACACTTCCACAACACACAAGAGAATGGACTAACACCAGAGCAGTTTACCTGACATGTCCCAATACAAGAGTCAGGCAAAGTCAACCAATTGATCAGAATCACACTCACCTGATAGCCCTTTCCCTTCCCCACAGGGATAAAAGATGGAGCAAGAGAGCAGAGCTACCCAGACCCGGCAGTTCAAGAGGAGGAGAAAGGCGGCAAACATCGAGAGGTGGATGATGACAGACACGACCTTGCCCTTTTCGACAAAAAACAGCGAAACCTAAGCAAAAGGAATCGTAAAACCAAAGACAATAGCCCAAGTGTGTTGCAGCAGATGTCAAGGGTACAGGCAGCATGTCAACGCTGATAAACCGGAGCGAGGGAGACAGCTGCTACCCTGGTACCGGCCTTGACTCCAGCTACAAGGAAAGCCAAGTGATTCATCACAGCCGGTGAGTCAAAGGGAGAACCGATAAGAACCGGGCTGTGGTGAATGAGAGTGGCAAAGTGAGAGAAGTTCATAGAACTGTAAGATTGTAAAGGGGAGACCAGCTGCAGAAGGGGGCCGGAACCACATGGCTGCTGCTCCGAGAAACTCTGGTCGATCCCCATCTGAGTAAAACTACAGATACCAGAAGGCCGTAGGAGAGCCGCCAAGATAGGTCAAAGGGGTCATACAGAAGGTCAAGCAAAATTCCAGTAAAGTCAAAAGCCTTTGACCTAAGAACTATAAAGAAAGTAAGGGAAGTGAATCCCGCCACATGAGAAAGCAATGGAAGTGAACCCCATAAACATTGAAAGTAAATGCAAAGGTGAAGTTGGCAAGAGTGAACCCGAAAGGGATGCTGACAAGAAGGGGGCAAAGTCTGAAGTCCCAAGAAACAGTGCGTTGACAAAGGTGAATCGGACCGAGGGATGACCACTGGAACCGTTTAAAAAGACAAAGATTTGTAAGTGAAAGGAAGATTTATTGAAAGCCATAGTGAACCCGGTGGAGCGAGGCCAACAGCTGAGAGGGAAAGTCCGAACGAGGGAGATCCAGGGGTGAAGCCATCAACCAAAGTCTATTAAGTGAAAGAACTGTTATTGGAAGTGCCCAATAGGTCTTATCATGGCAATTAAAGAACTCCACTGAAATCTAAATACGGCTTGATCAAGTTGGCACACTATCAGCGCTGATCAAAACATTCAGAGGGGTTAAACAAGGATGCCCATTAGCATCCTTGTTATTTAACCTTTTCATATCTGATATCGGAGAGACGTTAGGTAGCACCAATGATTTGCTGCCAAAGATCCACAGTGAACATCTGGGATGGATGGTGTACGTGGATGATCTCGTGCTGCTAGACGTGACACCAATCGGTTTACAACGCAAATTACATCTGCTTGAAAAATATTGGCCTGAACATCAATGCTGCAAAATCAGAAATTCTAATATTACAGAACCTAAACGGAAAGTCCAGAAACAACAAAAACAAGTTTCAATGGTGTTTTGTGAAAATAAATACTAAAGAGTGTGGAATCAACAAGATACTTGGGAATCAGAATAAACTCTAGTACTAATGATGCACCCTGGGTCGAAAGCATCAAAGCAAAAAATAAACAATTAACAGCACAAGGACGGATAATTTACATTTTCAATGAGTGCTCTTTTAGGCTTTTACAAACATAAGGTGGTACCTGCTCTAATTCATGGAGCAGACTGTGCCCTGGGATGCGACTGGATAGTATGGGACCCTCTGGAGTACACTTTTGGAGAGTAATCTTGCACCTACCTAGAGGCGTCCCGAAAATTAGCACAAGATACGAACTGGGGCTGATGTCGATCAATGCCAGAGTGATATGGAATATGCTCTCTCTATATAGAAAAATAGTGGTAGATGATATACTTCCGCCATTCACCATCCTTCAACAACACAATGGTACTAGAAATGAACCCATACTGAAAGAATGGTTTGAACGCTGTGAGCAAATTTTGTCAGAGCTCCACACAAACAAGGCCCTGCTACAGTGCAACCCAGATGCAGTAAAGCAAAAACTATGGCTCAGAGATTGGGCAGCTGCCTCAGATCAAAGATCCAAATATAAACTGGTGCAAAACATATGCCATGAAGAAAAAGCGATGAACACATTACCGAAATACTTGGAGAAGTATCCAAATAAACATCATTGAATGTTATACATGAAATTTCTCTTCAATTTACTAACAACAAAGGATATCCTGGAAATACGAAAATGCAATCTCTTCAAGGATAACGGGTGTAAATTCTGCAACAAGAGAGCATAAACAAAACACATAACATTGTTCTGTAATGCTCTAAGATCACTGAGAACGAGACACCTGGGTACCATCATAGAAAAAAGACAGTCATTAAATAGAGCAGAATGGTGTGAACTATGTTGCAATGGATCAGACACCAAGTTGACATTTGCACTAACCATGTACTTGGATCAAATATCTGAGCTCCTAGCGAGCACAGTTATCAATCAGTAAAAGGAACGAAGTGATCATTACAAAGGTTTAGAATGTATTAAGGAAACATTTCTGAGTTAAATGAGAGGTATGAAATGTTATTCAGTATGTTACATTTAATTTTAAAAGTTTGTAACAAACTAATAAAATGTTTATAAATAAAAATAAATATTTATTTATGGCATACGATCTGTGAAGGGTCAGCTCCCAGAAGAGGGGGACACAGGGGTGAACAATCAGCACCCTAAGTGAAACCAGGAAACAAACTCATTTTGTTGAAGGAACTTTATTTTGTTATTGAATACGAAGGCGAGAGACTTTCAAGAGAAACAAGACTTGGCCATCGACTGCCCCGATAGCTGCAAGTGGAATTGTCGACTCATGCTGGGAAAGCTCGAGTGTGTGCTGTGCTCCAAGATCCCATCTTACCCCATGCACAAAATGTGGGGAAGGGAGACCCGAGCTACAGCATCCGGGCATATTATTAGTGAACACTTCTTTCTTTTCTTGAAAACCATCCCACACCCTTTTTGTATTAGTTGTAGGGTTTGGCAATAGGTTTCTTAGTAAAGGCCCTTTTTATTTGACACAACACCATTAGGACTGCCTTATTTTCATTTGATGGTCCTTGCTTGCTCCCATCTTAGATTTAGGTTTAGATTAGGCGTTTTTCCCAACCTGCATACAGTTTAATAAACACCCTTAACCAGTGATCACTTGTGTCTGTCTTTACAGTTGCAACCATGAGTTCCTTACATTACCCACTGGGCTGTACACCAGCATGGGGCTGAGTACCTACATACTAACCTTATTCCGTATGGTCCCGCCAGGCGTCTTCGATTTGAATCCCAGATGCTCTTGATAGTCCACCGGTTCCGAAGAACTTGGATAGTTGGCCATGCCTTTTCAACTCTCGTGCATGGTTTGTGGAAAAGACTTACAAACTGCCTGCCAGGGGCCAGGTCCAAAAAATAAAAGTGGGGGGACTCATCAACAAACGCAATGGGATGTGATGTTGCTAGAAATGTGCATATCTAGGTGGAATATGCACATTTCATTAAATTTGCTTCGCATAACCACCCAAATTGCACAGGACGTATGGCATTTGCCTTTCATAAAATCACAACACACACAAACCGAGAGAGGATATTTTCTTCAAATAGTGTTTTTGAAAACATTAAAAGGTGTGCATGTTTTAAATTCCAAGAACCAATGCAAATTCTTTCCATGGAACATGTAGTACCAAAATGGGACATTTCACCTTTAGTTATTTGCTATTTTCCATCAGGTTATGTAGAGCAGTGGTGAAGTTTCCAGCTGGCAAACCTAATGACTGCAGTTTGATCCCTCAGGTTGGCATTAATTTGTAATTTCAACGGTTTAATGTTTCCCATTTTAGCTGGGGGGGACTGAGTCCACCCGCGTGTACCCTCGACTTTAGCCCTGCTGCCTGCGCAGTATTGATGATCATTTACTATTTAGGAAAGTCCTGTAGATGCACCTTTTATAGATTCTGTATCAGCTAAAATATGTTTGGATTTTGGAGTTTTTTTTAGCAGACCACGCCGTTCTTAGCACTTAGATGGCGTTGCCCTTGGCTTGCGCTTAAAAAATGGAAAGGACAAAAAAAAGGCAAAGCCTTCCAACTAAGATGTGGATATAGATGTGAAAATAGGCGTCCTCCAGATCCAACAGTGTTCGAAAATCTCCCCGCTCCAGCTGGCCGAACAAGTGTTGCAACGGACCATCCGCAACTTTGTACCCACAACAATCAGTCACTGGGAAGGCTCCAGCCAGTCTGGCCTGGACTTTCCCACAATACCATATATGGAACTTCCACCCAACACCAGTCAGGGGGAAGGGACAGAGGCAGGGCTTCCCAGGACTTCGGGAAAAACAAGGTAACAGGCAACAGAATGCGAGAGGCCACAGGAGCCATCTTGTTTCCTATCAGGAATGAACTGATTCCAATGGCAGGGCCTGGGTATCCCAAAATGGAGGATACTCTGAGCACCTGTCAAATTCAGCATGGAGCTGCTACCAGCCCATACTCTGCTCTGTGGGCCAGACACAGGCGTCCAGAAACATACACTAGGGGCACAGGGTTGTACCTCCACCTATGGGTGCCATAAGGGTATCGCAAGGGTCTGTACACCAAATGAAAAATAGGAAGACATGGACTCCTGGGCAGAAAACAATAAAGAACACACATAAAAAGGGACTACAGGACTAGGACAGGGAGGCCCTGTCCCTCCAATGCATTTCCAGTATCACACGGCAGACTACTGGACCTACACGCAGGGCAGTGGCTGCAGGATGGCACAATTTGTGCCGGGATAACTTGCTACACCATGGAAGTCTCCAGACAAGCTCTCCCAGCCCCCTGCGAGCTGGAGCTATAGCAGCGTGTAGGAACCCACTCACGCCTCCGTACGTTCTATTCCATGGCCATCCCAAATAACGTGGGGAGGAACTCCACCCCTGCGGAGTCATGGACACTCGACCTTGGCACTATAATCGAGACGGGAGATTTATACCAATACTTCGAAGCCATACCTGGGACCTCACTAAACATAAAAAATAGAGAAATCCAGTAAAAAAAAAAAAAGAAATCTTCCAACGCCTCCATTACACCCCGTCTAGAATGCACAAAATGGGCTCGACACCCTCCCCAATATGTTGGTGCGTGTGTGCAGAGATTGGTACTATGCGGCACATGTTATGGTAGTGCCCAATGATTAAACAATACTGGCAAACGGTGCAAGGACAGACAACTACCCACCTTCCAGACGCTGATATAACAATGACCCCGGGAGATATGCTTTTCGGGGCCAACTATAAAGATTGGCACACAGATCCTTTGGCATGCAAAGTTATGAACACTGATATTTGCAGCTCGCAAACTACTAGTAATCAACTGGAAAAAATAGCAGTGCCACCCACCAAATCACAATTATCCTCCATGTTGGCCAAGAGTTGCTCTCTGTAGAGGAGCGCACTTAAAAGAACGAATCCCGCCAAGGCGGCACTGACACACAAACTCTGGGACCTGTTTGTCCCACTCCCATGGAGCCAACCACACATGAGGGCTGGTGATATTGCAATCACAGCGGCCCTATCCCAACAACACACAGCCTCAGCCTTGCCTGCAGACTTTTAGTAAATCCTGCATACCACATCCCATACCAGATACCCATCATGTTAGGCATGAAGCTACCACAACCATACAATTCAAATGTCATGAGTACTTTAACAATAACCTACAGTCCGAATCCGAGCAGTATTAGCAGTAGTAGTAGGAACAGTTCAAAGTTGGGAAGGAGGGAGAAGGCAAAACTAGGGGACTGTGGGGATTGTGCCAGGAATCGACACCTCTATACTAAGACACAGCGACATATACAACAGCTGGCAATGAAGGACAATGGACACGATTTCCACATAGGTACTAGGGGTGGGGGGAGGTCATGGGACCTGGTTCGTGAAATGTCTTATTACAATTATGTATGTTATCCGATATGGTTTTGTGTAAAAATATTTACTAATTAACAGAAGTTTAAAAAATAAAAATAAAAAAAATAATAACTAGGGCAGCAAACAATGGGCCTCATAACTATGCCGGTCCGGTAACAACGGTGCCGGTAAGCGTACCGGCACTGTTATCGGACCGGCACAGTACGACTCTGGGGCGGGTACCGTGGCAGGCCTGCCAGGCGGAACGACACCTGTCCACAGAGTTTCATTGAAGCACCTGCACTGTTATTAACGGTGCCGGTGCTTCTGTGGTCCCCATTCCCATTGAGTCCTATGGGACTCAAATGGAAATGGGGATTTACAAGTACCGGCGCCTGACTTACCGGAACGCCGGGGTTGTAATCCCCCGGCGTTATCGGCAAGCCAGGTGCCGGTAAATCTTGCAAGTCCGGCGGCAACCCACCTGTAGGGTTACCACCGGACTTGTAATGAGGCACAATGTCTTAGGTGGCTGGTTGATCCAAGGAAGAGAAAGTTCTTTGCTAAATTCAGACTTGACATTTTCCGGCTGGCCTTTTTTCCTTCAAAATGGTCAGTAAATTCATCGGACAGGCATTACTTTTGCCAAACAGTTTAAGATGAGAAGCTTTTTCTCTCAGAATGCCCACTGTACTGTAAAGCTTGGAGGAAATCTATTTTGCATCATATAATTGAAAATGGGATCCAATCTTCTGCAGAGCATCAGTATTTCCTAAACCGGGGACTTCAGAGGGGGCAATGATGGCAGTATCTATTTTGAATGTGCTTGATTTATTTAAATGAATGATCTTAATCAATATCTTCATTTAATTAAATAGGAGTTTTGATTTTATGAATTAAAATCAGAGAGAATTATATTATTACTTTTCAGTCAGTATGTGTTGATTGGATAATTTAGAGTCCACCCCACTTCTTACTGGTAGAGTGAAATTTTAGATGATTTATCTCTTCTTCCTTGAAAGATTGCATGTTTTCTCTTAGATGATGTGATGCTCTCCATGTCTTGATCATTAATGTATTGCTTTGTAATCTCCGTTTTAAATACTTTGTTTCTGAATAGAACAAAAATGATGATGAAAAACCAGGCGTTTCAATGAATTTTTACTTAGCGGAAAATATTTGTGTTCACTACATTACAGGATGGAAGCATGAGGAATAGACGCAATATTACAGTGGTTGCTGGGGTGAGCGTGTCTTAGAAGGAATACAATACTCAGCCCAACACGTATAAAGGATATTGGAAGTTGCTTCAGAGTTCTGTAAACAAATAAAGGAAGTCCGCCTTCAACTTGGTTTCTGTATTTGGTCAGAAGACTCTCTGCTTTGTGAGCTGCAATATCCTTATAATGTGTGTTGCGGGTACCCTATCCCACATAGTATGCAAAATTCAACATATGACCTGTAGGTTCTTATAGACATGGCAGGCAGACCTAATGACCTACCAGTTTCTTGCAATGATCACCAGAGAATCCAAATCCTTGATCAGCAGAAGCTTCTTCAAAGCAGCAAGCATGTTGCATCCACCGCTGGGCTTCAGTTGCTGTATCCATTGCCTGGATTCATGTAGTCTGCAAGAAAAAAAACAAAGCACAATGACATAAGATAAAATAAAAGCTTAGCATTCCTGATGAACTGGAGGAAAGGATATTGGTTCCCCTATTAGGAACCAACCAGTACATTCAATACAAACATACAATATGTTATTTAGAGCAGGTCATCATACAGAGGAAGAAACAATCTTAAAGCATAAGTGTATTCATTTGTCTGACTTTCAAAAACCGCCATTACAAGGAGGGATTTAAATGAGATTAATACCTGTATTAGTCTACGCAAGTTTGGAATTTATAAGAATGCTGTCCATTCAGAATTTTATCTGCTTAGACTAAACAATCCTACTGCAAGAAATCAAGTGATACATTTCGTTTAGGTGAGATCCTAACGCTTTAATACTGGGATGCATGCCCTCATACACCAAATAACATGCATAGGGGAGTCCCCCAGATGAACCATTAGCCTACTGGTTCAAAGACCCAGTTTGTGCTTCAACTTGGCCCTATTCCATGGGTTGTTAAATTACCTCAAAGAACAGTACACACAGAGAGTAGCATTTTTGGTGCACAAAAAGATCCATAATTTATTGAGTAGGCCTTAGGTCCTACAATTACAACCTGTAAAAGACTAATTAAATCTGTTGGTAATTATGTAGATTAATCAAAACATAAATACATAAAACAGTATGGAAAATTCATACATTCACACATCGAAATATTGAATGAATCAATGAAATCTTAAGTGACACAATATAGTAATACAATTCGAGGAAGCACAGGCAAAGACTGTCTTACTAACCCCATCTTTCTAATAAATCACAGACATCCTCAATTAAACAGTGCCACTTAGTTTAAATTCTAAAAATCATTATTCATGACCAAAAAGCACATTGCAGGTCAAGTTTGTTTCGTTTAGGTGAGATCCCAACGCGCGAATACTGGGATGCATGCCCTCATACACCAAATAACCAATGAAGATGTTACTGATATTACATATTGAAACAATGATATATTTCATTTTCTCTGCTTCTCCCAAGTTCTTGCAGAACGTAGGAAGTGTGAGAAACCTAAAGGTGTCTCCCTGGATAGTCCTCATGGATCTGTAATCCAGGTGGCCAGGACAGGGCCCTCGCTAATGGATACAGTTCCTGGGGGTGACCAGTGAGGGAGGATCACCTGGATGGGGGGTCCTTAGGGAGTGGGACACCTATGGTCGAGACGCGGTATCCCACTTATTTCAATACCTTTTCCCCATCCTACCACGTAGGATATTCCAAAACATTGCCCCCCCCCCCTTTCCAACACAAACATTTTTGCACAACACGAAAGACAACGGACTAACACCACAGGCGTTTACCTGACATGTCCCAATACAAGGGTCAGGCAAAGTCAGGCAGGTGACCAGAATCGCCAACACCTGATGGCCCTTTGCCTTCCCCACAGGGATAAAAGTGAGGCACAAGAGGAGCATGGCAGCCGCACAATGCGAGAGCTAACACAGCACGGCAGTTCAACAGGAGGAGAAAGACAGCACAGACTGGGAGGGTGAAAGGAGAGAATAATCCTTGCCCTTTCCGACCAAGGCCCGTGAAACCTCTGCAGAAGGAATTAGAAATCCACGAACAATAGCCAGCGTGTGTTGCAGTAGATGTCTACGGTGCATGAGACCCTCCTCCGCTGATAACCAAGCCGGGGAGAGACGTGGGTCTCTATGGTATCAACCTTGACGCGAAGGAGAAGAAAGCCACGCAGTTCATCACAGCCAGTGAATCGAGGGAAGAGTCAATAAGAAACCGAACTGTGTTGAACGATAAATAGCCAGAGGCTAATTTGAACTTTTGAGAAGCTTAAAATGATACATTGATGAAAGATGGGGAGAACCAGAAACAGAGGGGTCCGGCAACACACAGGAGCTCAAGCTGGAAACTCTGGGCGATTACCCAAAGACAGAAATTACTGTAACCAGAAGACCTGGGGAAGAAGTGAGAAGAGGTCAAAGTGGTCATACAGGGGTCTTGTAAAATCCTCTGTTCCGTCGAAAGTCTTTGACCGAGAGATGATTGCCGAAGATAAGGGAAGTGAATCCTGCAAGGTGAAATCAGTATATGAACAGTGCGTTTCGTAAATGGTTGGCAAGAGTGAAACCAGCGGAGGGATGCTAACAAAAAGGGGCAAAGACCAAAGTCCCCCAAGTACAGTGAACTGTTTGTAGAAGTTGGTGAAAGTGAACCCGGCAGAGGGAAGCCGACAACCTGAATAGTGTGTTGATCGAAGTGAACCCGACCAAGGTGTAACCACAGTAAACTGTCTGCGAGAGTGAACCCGGAACAGGGAAGCTGACAATCAGGGACGAAGCCTAAAGTGCTTTCCCTGGAGCGTCTGGAGCGGACTCTCACGAGCGCCCGTTGGACCTTGCATCGATACAGAGAAGGCGCAAATCAAACGCGAGCTCCAGCGTGCCCGTCAGCCACACTACAGTACCCCGCTGCGGGGTACCTCACCCTCCTGCCGCCGATCCCAAGGCGCAGGGCGGACTTCGCCTCGCACCCCCAAGGTAAGGTGCCATCAACGCGGACGGGGAGACGGAGCTTGGCCGCTCACCGGCACGCTCGGAGGCAGCGCCCCCCTAGACCCAGCCTGTGCGTCCCGTGAGGCGAAACATACTTACTTACTGCAGTGCCCGACCAACGCACCCAATTGATCGCTCACTGCCGTGGCACACACCAGCTCCCCCCCCCCCCATGACGCGGGCCGTGGGCCCTGGCGCGTGATGGAGCGCGGCCACACGCTGGCAAACTCAGAAGCAGCACCCCCAAGGCCCGGGTTAAATGCACCACAAGGCCCTGCGCCTCATGCCCGCCTTGAAATCCACCTCTCCCATCAACACGCAGGACAACCACTATTAATTTAAAGATTGGGGAGGTGGCGATCACAGAGGCCGCTGTTGCCCTCCCCTCATAGGAGACTAACTCAGACAAGATTTACAGAGGCTCCCAGTGCATGCACCGCCACTGAGCCTAAGCGCCCATGTTGTTTGGAAACTGGCCGCAACAAATAAAGTGCTCTAGGACCACGGCGGTCTGTGCACCCTCACCAGGAGGAAACCACAGCGGAACCCAGGACCAGTAGCCCCCTGGAGCTGACCGGCTGGGAATAGCCCTCAGACAAAACTCAACTACGGGGAGAATCCTCCCAACAAGGAAAGGACTAATTACCCTCCTTAACAGCGCAAGCTACACTGAGAGCTGGGCCCCTGCACACTGCAGGACGTGTGCCCTTCTCAGAACCTCCACCTCAAGTACACCCCACCCCAAGGGCATCCCACCCCACAGAACCCTAACGCTGCAGTGGGGGCAGCCGCTGACGTACCTAGGTGCTATATGAACCCTGGCCTCCCCAACATTACGGGCCCCCCCAACACAGTGCCCTTCAACTGGCAAGCTGATACACTCACAGGTGACCGTAGCACCATGTACTAAACTTCCCATCAGCTACTAACGATACCATTGGGGGGTCCGCTAGCCCAAATATCACCAAATCCAATGCATGAATGTCAAGGAGAGATTAGGTGCATACCAGTTCGCACCACCACAAGGATAACCACCGACCATACAGAGCCGCAACCATGTCATCACCGAAACCTTAGGCAGCCTGGGCTCAACTAAAGCAGACGTCACTGACATGCTCAATGAAATGAGGAGCATGAGAGCGGACATTGGGGGCAAAATTGATAAAAATCACCCAGAGGATGGATAAAATGGAGGACTGGTTTGAAGAAGTCGAGCACAATCAGTCATCCTTGAATACTCTGGAGACACAAATGGGCATGCAAATTGCCGAACTTTATGCCAGAGAAGAATTCCGATTAAAGATTGATGACTTAGAAAACAGAGAATGGCGCAATAATATATGCATTTTCGGAATCCCAGACAAGGAAGGCGAGACCGAGTCAGATCTAAAGAGAACATTGCATGGCATAATGAAAACACTCTTCAACGATGACTCGGTTGACAAACCCAAAATTGAACATGTCCACAGGGCGGGTGGAGGACCGAGAGGTCCGAGAACGGTGCTTGCCCGCTTTCATAACTATGCAGACAAGGCTAGGGTCCTAGACAAGGCCAGAAACGCCCCGCAAATCACTTTGGGATCAACGCATGTCTCCATCTACCAAGACGTGACACCCTTGGAACCACTGAACGCTGAGTACCAGAGACGCTTAGCGACCCTCTCGAAGTCATGTGAGATTCAGCTTGCTAGTACGGAGGCAGGCATATGGCAGACACCTAAAACAATGGTAACAAGGCAGACACACCTAGAGTGCCATTCCACACTGGTTAATCACGATGGTGACAAAACTTAGACACCAACGGCTGCATGTATGCACACTCAATGTAAAAGGCCTTAATTCCCCCACCAAGCGCTCATTAGTAGCGAGAGAATTCAAGAGGTCCAATGTCGATATGATGTTCCTACAAGAGACCAAATACCAGAGGGGCAAAGAGAAGGGGATCCCCAGCAGATTAATTGGGCACACTTTCTGAAGTTCGGGTATCCCCAAAAAGGCAGGTGTGGGAATCCTAATTAGAAAAAGCATCCGTATAAAGATTCTGAATTCCTGGTCCGACACAGACGGTAGGTCCATGCTGATAGTTGGATCCATTAGGGACACAATTATAACCCTTGCCACAATTTATGCACCTAATCAGGGCCAAAAGAGATTCCTGCACAAGATTACCGAATGGATGTTTAATAAAGCACAAGGCCACACTATCCTAGGGGGCGATTTCAACACATGGATGGACAGCACCATGGATAGGCAAACCACTCCTGACCCCTCCCAACCCTCTCACACACCGGTATATGCAGAAATCAAAACCACCCTTGCCCTTTACGGCCTCGCTGATAGCTGGCGTCACCTACACCCTTTAGATAAGGGATTTACATTCCGGTCCATCTCCCATGAGGCACTCACAAGAATAGACTATGTGTTCCTCTCCGAGGGCCTAATGAGAATACTTCAAAGCGCAAACATACACCCCATTACTTGGTCTAACCATGACATGGTCGTGGCGGATCTGGACTGGGAAGATCACCCACACCGCAACACGAAGTGGAGGTGTAATGAGACACTATGGTCGGAAACAGCCTTCAAAGAGGAACTGGAAAACGAAATTAAACAATTTTTCATGACCAATGATACGGATGAAGTTACGAAAGTGAACGTATGGGAAGCATCTAAGGCCACCTGGCGTGGAATCTTGATCAGGGAAGGCGCAAGGAAAAAGAGAGAACATACCTTAATTGAGACCAACATTAGACAGAAACTAGATGCCGCAGAAAGCTTAGTCCAGACGTCTCTGCAGAACAGATCCACACATCTCGGAATAGTTAAGGAATTAAGGGAGGAGCTAAAAACCCTGGAACTGGGCAAGGTGTCACAGACCTTACAATATCTGAAGCAAAAGTATTACGAGAAAGGAGACAAGGCTGATGCCCTCCTTGCGACGAGGCTTGTCGGCGAGGGCAGAAAGATGGGTGGACAGATGGTACTCTCGTAGATACAGTTGAATCCACCTCGGAAGGCATACAAGAGGCATTCACCTTCTTCTATGAAGACCTATATACCTGTGACCCCCAACGGGAAGCATAGATGCCCATCTCAAAGGGGCAGGTCTCCCTACACTCACACACTCCGAGGCTGGAGCCCTTGACGCACCGGTCACAGGAGATGAGATCTCAGATGCCATCAAACACCTGAAGTCCGGGAAGACACCAGGGGATGATGGTTTCACCCCCGGCTTTTACAAAACGTTCACCGCCTTTCTTACCCCCTTCCTAGTTACCCTGTTCAACAGCATTTTCTATGCAGGTCAAGCACCCCCATCTTTCGCCCAGGCCCTTCTAACGGTCATCCCAAAAGAAGGTAGAGATCCAAAACATTGCAGATCATATCGCCCCATATCTCTCCTCAACATAGATGCCAAAATCTAGAGAGAGTAATAGCGGCCAGACACAAAATACATCTACCTAAATTGATACACACAGATCAAGTCGGCTTTGTAATGGGACGACAAGGAACAAATACCATGAGAAAAACATTACATTTGATACACGAGGCACAAAATAGGAGCGATGACCAAACCCTCCTGTCTCTAGATGCCGAGAAGGCTTTCGACAGGGTGGACTGGGAGTTCCTAGAAAAAGTTTTAAGCTGGATAGGCCTTGGCCCTAAACTCTCCCGCGCTATTAAGGCTCTATACTCCACCCCCAAGACCTCTGTGGCCGTGAACGCTGGTTACTCAAGATGGTTCACACTGGAAAGAGGAACCAGGCAGGGTGTCATGATGCCCGCTTCCGGGGAGCCGGTTCAAGCCCTGCGTCCCCGAAAGCGGACATCCAGTCCCCAAGGAAGGACCCAGCAACCCCATATAGGGGCCCTTTGGACAGTGTCCTGGCGCCTATGGCGCCAGGCTCATTATGGATGTGCTTGGGTGCACTTACCTGATGCAGACCATGCTGGAGGATCCCGGCCTCCTTGAGGTCTGAAAGGAACTACTTTACCTGTGGGACTAATTTACCATCGGGCGTGGTCGGGGAAGGATACATACCTGATTGGAGGAAGAATACATACCTGGAACTTCTTCCAAGGCTATTTAAACCCCACCCGAAGAGCCACACATGCTTCACGTTGTTCTGCATCTAGCAGCTGGACACTCACCGTGTCTGCTCCTGCATCCTGACTTCTGCCACGCCTGCCAGCATCCTGGATCACCTGCAAAGGAAGAGAAGAAGAGAACTGAAGAAGGAAAAGTCCTTAACTGCTAAATCCACATCTCGCCGACAATCCTGAAAAGGAAGACTTTTATTTAAAAGCTCATCGCGTCGATCGCTGCAGCGCCGCATTCCACTCACCTTTACTGGGAGCCTCCATGTTCAGCAGTGATCATCCGGATTCGCAGTCATGCCCCAACGCCTAGGGAGAAAAAGACCAGAACAAAAGGTGAGAGAGAGAAGGGAATAAGGAAAGCTAAATCTCCATGTTAAGACTTACCTGTTGATTCATTCCCTCTTCATTTCGGGTCCGCGCCGCATCCTGGCATTTCCGGACCCTGGCCCCTGAGGGGAAAAAGAGACATCAGCGTTAATGAGCGAATGAAAAGACATTACCAAAAAACGCTCATTAAAGACTTACCTGATTTCTACAAGGATTTCACCTCTCATCTCGGGTCGGTGCCTGTTCCCTGGCATTCCGTACCCCGGCCCCTATGGGGAAAAAGACACTAGCATTAGCACATTAATGCATGGACACAAGGGGAACCTCTTATCAAAAAAACTTACCCGGAAGCCGAGCAAGTTTGGTTCTCACCAATCCGAAAAAATCCAGTGAAGTAACTGGATACCAACGCGCCCCTGCATCAGAAGCAGGATGGAGAGCTCGTCCTTCCAGACCCTAAGAAGGATACTTCTGCGAGCCAGACAAGCCAGATTTGGGGGCCCGGTCCAGTCCGTCTTCCGAACCCTGCGCATCACCTTAGAAGAGGTCACAGCAGCGCGAACCAGGCCAGCGCCTCCGTGGGAGTCAGGTGAGTGTTACACAGGGCTGCCCATTATCAGCCATACTATTCGTACTGTCCCTGGAACCACTAGCGCAGAAACTAAGGCTCGATAAAAGGGTGGAAGGAATTAAAGTAGGAGACCAGGAATACAAACTAGGCCTGTATGCAGACGACATTCTCCGGCACACAATCAACCCCCTAAGCTCAATACCAGCAGCCATGGAAATAATTGAGGGGTATGGTCAATTGGCGGGCCTGAAAATTAACACGGGAAGTCGGTCCTTCTACCGATCGACAAGAGTAGGGACTTAGATGTGGAACGATTCGCACTTCTAGGGATGAAGGTCAGTCTCACCACAATGCGTTACCTGGGCATCAATGTGACCCGAGATCTGTGCGACCTCTTCGAAGCCAATTTCCCCCCGAGACTACACACGATCCAGAAAGATATTGATCGGTGGACAAGGCTCACCATTTCATGGATGGGTCGCCTCAATACCATTAAAATGGTGATCCTCCCAAAACTACTCTATTTGTTCCAGATGCTCCCTATCCAAATACCCCAAAACTTCTTTGCAACCACTAAAACAATCCTACATACCTTTCTATGGCAAAACAGAAAACCCAGGGTTCACCTCGCCTTACTTTACCAACTGCCCAACTTGGAGTGCTTATCCCGCACTTCAGACAACAGAAAGAACCCCAATGGATAAGTCTAGATAATTACCACCTTCGACCATTTATTGTGGGAGAATGGTTATGGGTACCAGGACCCCAATTACGAAACAGCATTAAAAACCACCCCATTCTTGGGACTATATGGGCCATATCGAAACCAAACAAAGGAATGAAAGGAGTAACGACATGGCCCTCCCCCTAGCACATCTATGGGCACCGGGCGTCAGGGACGATATCCCAGATCCAGGCAGTTTCGAATGAAGGTATGAGGCTGGGCTTGAAAGAACAGGGTAACTACGGAGAAATGACACATTCATTACCATCCAGGAGCTAGAAGAAGCCCTAGGCATAGGCCCACTCTCAGTCTTTCTGTATTTACGGCTAAAATGCGTTATGACACGAGAGGTTTGGAAGGAGGCCCTACAGAGAGACCTGACCCCATTCGAAAGAATTTTAGACCTGTACGTAGGCTCCAAGGGCCGCATTAGCACAATGTACGCAGCACTAATTGGCACTAACACGATCCCCTCGACCACCCTAAAACATAAATGCAAAAAAGACCTCGAAAGGAATCTCCCCCCAAAGACGTGGCTCAAGATATGCAGAAGGTCCTCGAAGACCTCCAGCCGGAGGAGCCTGAGAAACTTGGAAAGAAAAACCGCAGCGTTTTCCAACACAATAACGTTGCATTTATGTTTGCGGTCGCTTCAAAAGCGACCGCAAACATAAATACAACGTTTTTAAAGCTGCGGTTTTATTTCTAAGATTTCCGTGCTCCTCCACCCCGGAAAACTTAGAAAAAAAACCACAGCTAGTGCTTATTTTTTTAAAAAAATGAATAGCACTTACCGAGATTCAGCTGCAGCTTTCCTGCTCTGGTCTCCGGTCCCCGTCCTCCGCGTACAGCACTAATGAAGGGAAAGCCACCCAGCGGTAGCTTTTGTTTACTACAGCTGGCTGGCTTTTCCTTCATTAGTGCCGCAAAAGCAAAAGCCAGCACAGGAGGGCATCCATTTCACAAAATGGATGCGCCCAGGTGCTTGCTTTTGCAAATTTTGAGCTTGAATAGCTCTAAATTTTACATAGGAAGTTTTAAAAAAGAGAATGCTAGTATTTTTTTTTATGTTGCCTATCTATTTTTTAAATAAAATGTTTTACTAGACCATGCCTTTAACTATCGAAGAACCGGATAGCTGATACAGAACTGTTGGCTCGTGCTGGGAAAGCTTGAGCATGTGTTGTGATCAGGAGATCCACTTTGTCCCATGCTCAAAACGTGGGGAAGGGAGACCCCTGGCAATCACATCCTGACTTATGATTTGAAAACACTTCTTTCTTTATAGAAAACCCTATCCCACACTCTTTCTGTAATTGGTTGTAAGGATTTGGCAATAGGTTTTCTTTAGTATAGGCCCTTTTATTCTGACAACGCCACAGGTACTGCCTTATTTTTCATTCGATGGGCAGAACTTGCTCCCATCTTAGGTTTAGGTTAGGTGTTTTCCACACAGCATTCATTGTTCAACAAACACCCTAGAACTGTGATCACATGTGTTGGTCTTTACTGTTGCCACCATGAATTCCTTACAGAAGACATTTCCTTTACTTGTATAGAATAAAAGGAAGGTAAGGGGCAAGGCTGTTGACGGGTGACTTACAGTTGCATAATTTATGAAGTCATCTTGTTTTGTTATATGAAGACATATATGAGGAGAATTGTACATGATTAAAATATCATAAGTATTACTATAAGTTTGGGAATAAAATGGTAATTGAAACAATTTGTCATTTATATAGCCTTTTCCTATTTGTATGGCCTCAAAGCGATTTGTGGTAGGAATGCACTCGAGGACTGAAGTCCATATATATATATATATATATATATATATATATATATATATATATATATATATATATATATATATATATATATATATATATATATATAGGTTTTCTGTTTTCAAGTCGAAATGTTTAATGTCATTCCAAAAATATATTTGTATACACATTGTAGGATTATCGTGTGACTGTACATTTTTGATGGCAGCAGCCTAATGAAGAAACAACCACCACATTTCAACTTAACTGTCTTCTCCAAAAATCCTGCCAGGGACAATTACTGGCCCTCGCCACCCACGTGTGCTGCTATGGGTGCAATAAGTAATAAACAAAAGGGACAACTCACACATATAAAATGCAATAAAATAAATGAATTTGCATTAGAGGATGTTTTGTAATCAATTTGTGTTTAGTTCCTTTCTTGTCTCCTTTCTACCACTCTGTTTTTGATATATACAGGTGTATGCAATGTATGACATATCTAAGTTGCTTCCCTTAGAATAGTTGTAAAGCTATTCTGTGGGCGAACGGTGCTATATAAAAATAAATATAGATCGTAAACCATAACTGTTGCGCCACAGGCGTGAACGTTTAAATACTCTGTTTTATAAATGGTGTAGTTTTGTTACTCCTTTATTGTTCATATCTAAATGACCTCAGAGATTGTTTCAGTAGAAACAAATGAATAATTCCAGCTTTGATTTCTTGATAAATCACTGAAATCATCCATATACTCACATTCTTTTCTCTTATAGCACAATAAGGAATATTCAACTAGAACTCAACATTTCACAGGTGACACTGAAGCATAAGAGCAAAACAACAAAAGTCTTGAACTCTACCCCAGTCTCCACATGCAGATATTTTAAACTGAGACTTCAATACAAATGTGTGACTCCTTTTCCTCTTACGAGTGAATACCTTCCATGATCACTCACACTGTGTGATACCCTAGTGAAACGTCAGGACGTTTAGCTGTGACACCATGATGAAGCTGGCCCTTCCCTTGCAGCCTTAATTTTCAACAAGGACCAGTTAAAGAGTAAAGTAAACTGGGAAGCTCCATGCTACTGGGAAAGATCAACAGAATGGGAATTTGAAAGGCACATGGAATATTAAGACAGATGGGGAGCAAAGGAAAGGTAGTTATGTGGGTAAAATCACTTCTGCAGGAAGGTTGGGTTAACTGGAGGACCACTGGATGGACGTGGCTTTAAATCCTTCCAAGGCTGGTTAAATGAATACCAGGGAATATTACAGAACTGAAAAAAGGTTGAGAATACATAACACTATATCCCGCACATTAATAACAACTCAATTTGACTCAAATAGACAAGGTACACTGTGTGAGTGAATGAGCAGAGCAATTTATATTGTGCAAGCTACAACTCTCTCGCAAGGTGGTGTGCTTATCATGCTGGTACAAATATTTGAGTTTGTTAAGGTGCAATCTAGGAGCGAATTCCAAATATGGGCTTGGTCCGAAAAGCTACGATTCCCTACAAAAAGCAATCCTGATTGTCATTACAGTCCAAACTGAATCACTGGTGCACGTGTACTGGTTTGTATACATGAATGAAGTGGTACTAAAATGAACTGTACCACACACCTACATGCACTGGACACACAAGACCATACAAATCAAAAGTATCTGCAGACACCAGGTCACGCTTGCTGCCGGCACAAAATAAGCCTCCCTTAGAGGACATATCAGAAATGACTACACAGTCTTAGAAAGAATAGGAATGCGCAGTTCGGTGCAGAGTTCTGTCTGCCCCAGTCCCTGCTTGGATCGTGTACCTTGTGAGGAGCTGCAGCCACAAACCAGAATTGGTGCCTGTGTCTTTAATTTGAAAGACAGCCTTTAAAATCAGACTTGCCGTGCAGAGCGTGGCACAGAGTTCGGTGCAGAATTCGGTCTGCCCCAGTCCCTGTGTGGAGCGTGTACCTTGTGAGCAGCTGCAGCCACAAACCAGAATTGGTGCCGCGCCAATCAGAGTTCGGTACAGAGTTCAGACTGCCCCCAGTCCGCCCAAGGAAGCAGCTTGGTGATGAAGCGCTCTGCAGTGGGCCCCCAAACGGGTAATTAATCCTTGCAACACCGGGAATGCGTGGAAATGATTCACAACAAGAGGTAAGCACACAGCTGGTGTGAACTTGTGGCTGGCCCCGTTGGCTCCGTCAGTTCAGTCGGCGGCAGTCACGGTGTGCCCCCGCTAGTAGTGTTGGTCTCGATCGCTTTGAATTTGCAAGTGGAGGGATGCGAGGGGGTCGAAGGAGGCGGTGCAAGCCCTCAATTAGCTTCCCCAGGCATCAAACGCGCTGAAACATCGGTCATTTCAGCGGAAGCACTGAATGAGTTAAGACCTCCTCTTTCTTCAGCGTATGTAGATGCCTGTGACGTTCCGTTTGATTTTGATATCACGGATTTGGACTGGTTAGAAATGTGGCTTCCCCTTGAAGTAGGGCCGCCTAAAAAAAAGACATCGTTGGCGCATAGCGCCTGGACGAATCAAACCCTTTACGAGTATTACCTGAAAAACATAATGAAGTTTCACTTTGCACATCACTCTGCCGTTTTTCCTCTGTTGACGAATACTCCAACCCTATCTGGTAAACAGATTCACTCACACACATCCTTAGAGGCGGTGGTGACAAATAATACACCGCGAACAGATCTTGAAGAAAATACAGAAAGGGGCTCTAACCAAAAATTGGCCATTGTTAATGAATCAATCAGCACGGCTCAAGTTGTGAACAGTGACGCAAACAAAGAATCTGAAATAAAAGACAATAAAAACAAGTGACAAATTGGCAGTGAATCTGCCTTTATCAAAGGCGCCATCTAGTCTTTCCTCAGATTTTGACGTTGCAGCTCGAGAAGCCCGCTTAACAGAAAGGTTGAAAGCAGACTTTGTTCTAATACGAGAGCGGCTTAATACCAGCTTTACACAAAAATATGCAAATATGCCTGAAAAAAGGCCAAAATACAGTATAACAAAACAAGAGCATTACTCTCTAATTAGAAGTACGCCACACTGTAACGTTCAGGCTCCACCTACAGTGTGTGTAAATCTGGATCTTTCCGCTGGTAGTCAAAATGAAGAAAAGAGCGTCAAGTCAAATCGTTGCATGTCTTATAAAGTACACGGTGAACATGTCAACAAAACCCAAACACCTAGCTCACAATCAGCTGCAACTCAAGGTGAAATGAAAAAAGATCCAAACAACAAAGGGAAATTATCAATAGCTGCAGGATTACAGATGCATAGCAACGTATTAGCAGCAGCATCAATCGCACTTCTACCCTTTATGTAGCTTTAGGAGTCAGTGAACGATGCAGTGCAAGATCAAGGGTCCTTATTGGTTACAGCAAACAATAAGTTGTTGGCCCTAGAAAAATTCACTGAATACCTTACCCAAAGACTTGACTATGAAACTAAATCTTCACGAAAATGGCAATCACGTCTTAACGAGATAAGACGCGAAACAAACGAAAAATCAGATCTCACTGAAGCAGTGATAGAATGCACAAAGTGGATAAGACATAATGTTTCCACAAGAACAAACTGCAGTTCTTATGCACAAAGATGCCTTTATGGGGACAAAAGGAAATCTGTGTCAGTTGATACATTATTAACACCGCAAATCGCAAACAAAAATCGGTACCATCTATTGTCTAGGCAAAGTTCTAATGAGAAAGCATCATCATCCATAGTTATAAATGCCCCAGAAATTCAGGGATCCAAAATTAAGGCGAAGGCTAAAGTGCAGAAACGAGTTGCACTAACCCCTTCAGTGGCAAATGCAATGGGTGCCCTTGTTGCTAAAGTTGACTTGAATATAAATGAAAATGTGACAAGCTTGAAACAGGAGGACCAGAAGGTGCAGGGTCCCCGAGTAGATATCACAGACTTGATCAATCCTGAAATTCAAAATGTAGCAAACAAATTATCGTTTGGAATTTTCACAGGCCCTGCAAAATCGATCCAAAAGACAGTTGAAAAAAACACCAAATTTTGTGGAAAAATAATAGTCATTTGAAAAAGTCCAACAGAGGACCGGCTGCAAAAAGAGCGTGTTCTAATGAAGCAAAGAAATGTATCCGTAATCTGACCATGCCACCCCGGTTTGCTCTATTTGTCCATAGTGGCAAGGTTCCAGACAAATTACCAGACATGATAACATCTTTAAATGAAGCCACAGCGACTGTAGCAACATCAAAGACCAACAAATGATCAAGAGCCGATTCAGATATTTCAGGTGAAGCAAATCCTGATTCCTCAATTGACCTGTGCGACCTCTCAACATATTCAATAGAAGATGAGGTGGATACAGTAACTGACACAGCCGGCAGCAATCATGATCTTCATGCAAAACTGTCCCAAACAGACAAATGGAAGTTAACAGGATGAAAAGATCAACCCGAAGGTATGTCAACAAATGACAATAACCTAGGTGACCAAGTGAGTTCTGTAAAGAGTGGACGAGAAAGTCAAATTAAGAGAAATGAAAATCAAAAAGCAGTAAGTATCGTCTAAAAACTAAACCCAAAACAAACAATAGCTCAACAACAAAAACACAAACATCGAACAATAGAGGACGGGATGACGCCACAAGTGCCGCCTAAAAATGGCCTGTGGAAACTGCAGCTATTCTAGAGGAAAACAACAAGGTTAATCTAAACAGGTCCAATGTAATGAAGTTACTGCACAGCATTCCCACATTACGCACAATTCAATCTGACAATATTGCAATCGTTGAATATAAATCAGAAAGTCGCTCAGATTGGGTGATGCTGCATATGAAATCAAAGTTCTTTGCAAAGTGCTTAATGGAAGCAAAAGAAGACCTGATATTTTCTGGTTTTGACCTAACTCTACATGACGAGTCGATGGAATCTCAAGATCCAGTAAACAATCTCAAACTTGAACAAACTGCAAATGAACAAAGAAGAGCAGATTTATGGGAGCAATTTAAAGCAGACACAGAATTAGTGCCGGCGAACCAGCAAAAAGGAACAAACAATAACAGTCTCCGTCTAAAATTGAACAAGCAAAAAAATAACAATTAGCAAAAAAATGACCTCATTGGACCAACTCATCTGTTGACTTCTTGGAACACCAGAGGTTTTGCTCATTTGTTCCAAGATGAATGTTTATTGAATGATACGAATTTCATAATCTGCCTTCAGGAAACATGGCTGCGGGAAGCACCGATTTGTGATGGCTATTCAGTTTATCTAAATGCGGCAGGAAAGAACTTATTTGGTCGTCCATTTTCTGGTTTAATCACAATGATTAAACATAATTTTAGCTGGAAGGTGATTAGTTCTTCAAACCCGAACGTATTTGTACAAGTGACCATTCTTCAACATAGCCACAACTTTGTCCAAAAACAGAAACTAATGATCATAAATACATACTGCAATCCAGCCATGATTTCCCAATCAAAATACATCTCATCAATAACAGCACAAATTGACATCTATCTTCTAGCCTTTGACGACCTGTTCATTTTATTGTGTGGGGACTTAAACTTCTCATGGTTTAACAACTTAAAAGAGCAGTTAACATTAAATGACCATAACATCCCTACCCAATGATCTGACCGTGGTTGCCAATGGGAATATGAACTGGCTTTAAGACAATGTGAAATGTTAAATGGCTGCAAAAAGGGTGACATGCTGGCAGCCGATACCTGGCATCGAGGGTCAAGTAAGAAGATGCTGGATTACATCTGGGCCTCAAGAAACTTACTAAGTCAAATCGCTGAGTTAACAATATTGAAGACGACAAAATGTGATCATGACGCCCTATTGTTATCTTGGGTCTGGGCTCAAGACAGAATTCCCGCAAGATATAACACAAGTCTGTCCATTAATAGTGGATTAAATAGACTTCACATAAATGTTAATCAAATCAGTGAATTAACAACTAAATTCATTCAAGCGGAAGATGACAAAAAACAGACAATTTATGCACCTTTTTGATGCAATTTAAAATGAGACAACACAGAGTCAAAATTGAAATAATCGAGAACAAACATCCATATAGTATCGCAGTAGGAGATGCAAAGAAACTGCTACTGAAGGATCTGCGGCCCCTCAAAAAATCCCAAGTCAACAATAAAGCACAATCGATTAAAAAAACGACAGCAACAGTATCGAAACTGGTTAAAATACTTGAAATCAATTTGTGATCAAGATCAAGCTGAAATGATGATACGAGTGATTACCCAGAAAGACAGTAGACATATTTGGGAAATAAACACCGGACAGTTAAAACAAGCTTTTGCAATGTCAAACGGAGTGAACGCAGCGAGTTGGGTGAAGCATTATTCCGCAGTTTTTGACGCCCATGGCGATGCAGAAATAACACCTAATATCACCTTACAAACCAGTTGGAGAGTCAGCGAGTCTGGTGAAAACATTGAAAGGGCAATTCAAAGATTAAACAATTCAAGGGCCGCTGGTCCGGATGGAATATCAAATATGATGTTGAAACAAAACAAGTTCCATTGTGCCATTTTCATTAAAGCTCTATTTGACCGAATTGCCATGACACAGGCTCTTCCCGACTCTTGGAGAGGAGATGTGGTCGAACCAGTGTTCACGAAGGGCAACCGGGACGATCCGGCGAACTATCGCCCAATTGCCCTCCTTGACACCATGGGAAAGGTATTTGCAACATTTCTGCAAGAAAAGCTCACAATCTGGGCAGAAGGTGCCGATTTGGTAGACGACCGGCAAACTGGGTTCACAAAGGGAGTTGGTGTAGAACTAAATCTGATACTCCTTAATATGGTAAAGCTGGAAGCCATAATGCAGGAATAGATTATTCCTTGCTGTTATAGACTTAAAACAGGCTTTCGACAGTATTAACCGACACGACAGACCTTATGGGACAAATTGAAAGCCTGGGGCTGCCCCGAAAATTTGTTACATCCACTCATGGCACTATACTCAAACACCTTGATTCAAGTGTGTTTAAATACACAAGGAGACTTAACTGCCGAAATAAAAACAAAAAAAGGGGTGAAACAAGGTTGCCCTCTGGCAGCGTTACTGTTAAAACTTTTCATCTCAGATCTACCAGCGGCCCTAAAACAACACAGGATCTTCCCACCAAAAGCAAATGGTCAGCCCCTAAATTGGGTAATTTACACTGATGATATAGTGCTTTTGAACTCTACACAAATAGTGCTACAAAGACTACTTACAGCCCTACAAGGATATCTTGAGACCAATAATTTGGAAATAAACGTAAAAAAAAAATCAAAAATAATATCAATTGGTCCAAACACTCGCCAACGGGGAAAGACATTTACGTGGTGGGTGAACAAAGAAGCTATAGAATTGACGGACATAATTTGTTATTTAGGTGTCATATTCAACATCTCAATTCGAGAATGGAGCTGGATTGAAGACGTAACTTCACAAATGTGGATGTTTGCCCTACAAGGGGCTAAACTACATGCAAAGTACGGTAAATTTACATTGATACCGGTGCTTACATTCTATCTCCAAAAAGTAGTACCTGCAGTAACTTTTGGTAGCGAAGCTGGCTGGAATATTGATGTAAGATTTTGGTGCCAACTTGAAGGGAAGTTTTGGCGGAAGGTATTAAAACTCACCCAGAATGTTTCAATCACTGCAATTCGTCATGAACTTTGCTTAGAATCCTTGTACGGCACAGTTCTGTGGAAATCAATTTCAGCTTTGCGCAAAATGTGCCTTATTCCAACAGTGAGGCCTTACGTGATACTAAGCGGGAAGAGTAATCATACAACTGCCGGCTTACTTAACATTTGGGAAGAAAAACTATGAAAGATATTAAATGAGGGAGATATCACAATGGAACAAGTATTGCAAATGCCACAAATTGCAACAACAAAAAAAAAAAGATTGGTCATTGGAATCGGATGGCACCTCTATGCAAGAAATTGGTGTACTTCCAAAATACTTCTCTAAATTTCCATTGCGATACCATTGCGACCAATTCATAAGACTCTGCTTGAATCTCTACAAAACTAAAGAGATATTGAAGATGAAGCATGTCATTAATACGCCAAATAATCATTGCCGCTACTGCATGAACGCAGTGGAATCGATAAAACATCTAGTCATTGAATGTACAGAAATTATATCGCAGCGCTCATTGTATTTGGGAAAATTTGCGCCGACAAATGCTAACATGGAAGAGTGGTGTTGTTACCCAATTTCTGGCATAGATTCACAACTGACATGCGGAGACATTCATTTTATGGACAATGTTGTGATGGACTTGCAATAACTACATTAGGAAACTTTAGTTAAATTGGTTGAACATATTAGAAATGATGAAATGACAAAAAAAGTTTGTTTTCTTTTTCTAAACTACTGTCAAACAAAAAAAACAAAAATAAGAATTGGAAAAAGGGAACATTCAATGGGAATTGGTTAAAATAGAGGCAAATAAAGTACAGTGGACTCATTTACCAAAACGGATCTTTGTCCCAGCTCAACTTGGTTGATCTTACGTCACTTTTTCACTGCCTTCTTTCATCTATCTAGAATGTGTTTGTTTTACTAGCATCTAGCATGAACATGTTCAGGGGCAGGTAGGTTCGCAGGTATACATTCTTCACAATGTGAAAAATGTGATACTGCTTAGACATATTTCTGTGGGTGCTTTTTTATTGAGGGTGCCTGGCTGAAGACAGAGGGAGAAGCCGAAAGTAGAAAAAGCAATTTCCTAATGATAATGTGAAGGTAAACACCCATTATCAAACCATTGGTACGCACTAATGGCAAGCAACTGAAGGCCAAATCCAGTTGGTCAGTCAGAGTTTCCCAATAAAGCATTCATGAGATTCATTTAGATTCACTTAGTCATGAAGAGGGGTCATTTGGATATTTATTATTTCTACTGAAAACTCTGCCTGCTGTCTCCCGGAGAAACATTAAGGAATACACACACTCTAAATGGATGCACCCGCCGTAGCATTTTGAAATATGAGATGAAAGATGCACTTACATGCGCACGTTAACGTCTCTTGCCGTCTGCCAAAGGCACGAGGAATCCGTACCGAAAGCAATGAAGAAAAGTTGCTTCTTATGGCATAGCTGCTCATCTACAAGACACTGCACACAAAAATAGAAAAATAATATAGTTTAAACCAAGACCATCAACTGGAAAGTGTGTTTATGGCCAATAAATCAAACGGGATTGTAATGTAATGATTTGTACAACAGTAAGAAACCACAACAGAAGATTAATCCATAATGACCAGAGGACAAAGCATTGTGTGTTTGTTAGGGCTGGAGAATATATACAGTGATGCGACATAAATGCTGTCCCTGAAACGGCAGCGAGCAGGAACAAACCAATTGCAGTGGGTTGGTGGGAATTTTTTATGGCCATGATGGGTTGGTGGGGATTTTTTATGGCAATGTTTTTTAAATAATGGCTCAAAATTTTGCATTTTATAGCAACGATTTTGTGAAGAAGTGGATCGGTCTCTCGCACCTTAGGCACTCACATTCAAAGGCTGCTCGCAATAAATGGACAGACACTACATGCGGTACGATCAAACACGTCTTTATTTCAACACAGCTATAACGGGACTGCCGGACTGCTCGTACTTCCTGTCCCTCCCCTTCCCGTTGCCCCGTGTCCCTTCCCACATGACACGGGAATACGTGACGACATCACACCCCCCCGATACTATACATAAAGTTCGGGATCATGACATTTCTTCAATGAGGCAATGTGGTTTTCTGCGAGTCCTTTGTGGCCTCCAGTCATTTCTTTCACTCGATTCTTGGGAGGGCCAACATGACTCTTCTGCGCCAGAATCCTCTCTGTCCCCTTCGTAGGGTGCATCCTTTTCCCATGTGCCTCGGGGTGTACGAGGTTCAACTAGCGGTACAATTCCTGGCATCTTTTTGAAGTGGGAGCTGTTTCTTGTTAATACATGGGTGCTGCCTTCAGCTGTGATGAGACCCTTTCCTATGCGTTACGGTGAGGGGCTCTTCTCCGAACGCTGCTACATTCTTGCGATTTTGCGGCTGCCTTGCAATGATGATGTCTCCAGTTGTTAGAATATTCTCTTCAGCCCTCCTTTTCTTATCAGCTGTTTCTTTCATGTCCAATTTCCGTGATGCAGCTTGCTGCCTCATATCCGCATCACCTTTGTATCGTTCCTCTTCTAGCCCTAGGTGGGGTATTCTGGTTCTTACATTTCTTCCAAACATGACTTCGGACGGCGATTTGCCTGTGGTACTGTGGGGTGTGTTGCGATAGTCCCTCATTAATTGACACAGCAATTTCTCCACCGATTCTCCTGTCAGGCGAGCTATCTGCGTGGTACGCTTGATGTTTTTCATGAATCGTTCAACCGTGCCATTTGCCTGAGGCCACAACGGTGTTACCTTCCTGTGATGGAAGCCCATGTATTCTGCAAAATTTCTAAAGTCCTGTCCAGTGAATGGGGGTCCATTATCGGATTTCAGTATTTTTGGAATGCCATAAGTGGCAAACATCCGATCCAACGCGGGAATGGTATGGTATGCCGCTGTAGATGGTATAATTTGTACCTCCGGAAATCTGGAATATTCATCAATGGCCACAAGGATATGTTCACCTTCTAATGGGCCATAGTGGTCTACTGCAATTTCTTCCCAGGTCCCTTCAGACAATTCAGTCATCCTGAGTGGTTCTGGTCTGGTTTGTGGATTGAGGACCACGCGGGTGGGGCAGTTTTTGAGCAGTTCTTCTACTTGGGTATCCAATTGAGGGAACCACACTCTTTGACGTAACATTCTTTTGGTGGACATTATTCCTCGATGTCCTTCATGCGCCAGCTCAAGGATTTTTTTTCTTAGGGTCTGTGGAATTACTAACTTGGTTCCTTTTAGTAACAGTCCCTCCTCTGTTTTGGCAAGCTCCTCCTTTACGGCCAGTAGACACGTGATGTCTTGTTTAGTCTCATCTCCCACATTCTCTTTGAGTTGTTTTGCATGTTTCCAGCGGCCCTTCTCGAGGCACCTCATAATAATTTGCATTGCTTGGTCTGTGTTGGTTTCTCTGGCTATTTGCTCCATGTCCAAACCTTGTGGGGCATTCCCCTGAACCACATACATGATGTATTCATCCGCTATAGAGGGGTCTTGGCTGGGGTGACGCAAGAGAAAGTCTGCTGGATTTTGTTCCTTCCCCGGCCGGTGAGTGATGTCAAAATGGTAGTCTTGCAACCTTAGGGCCCATCGAGCTATCCTGGGGGGCATCTTGGCCTGAGCACTGCCGTAGATGAACAGTAATGCCTGATGGTCGGTGACTATTGTGAATGGTTTTCCATAGAGAAATAGATGGAAATGCTCACAGGCCCAAACTACAGCCAAACCTTCCTTTTCAGCCTGTGAATAGGCTTGCTCAGTTTTTGAGAGGCTGCGACTTGCATAGGATACCACATGTGCGGCTTGACCATCTTTGTGATCAGCCTGTGAATAGGCTTGCTCAGTTTTTGAGAGGCTGCGACATGCATAGGATACCACATGTGCGGCTTGACCATCTTTGCGATCAAGTTGAGTCAATATGGCCCCTAGGCCACTGGGCTTGCATCCACAATTAGTTCTGTGTGTCTCTGGGGGTCGAAGTAGGCCATGTTTTTGGCGTCTGCAATGCAGGTTTTGATGATTTGGAAGGCTTGTTGGCACTCATTTGACCACTTGAATTCTGCACTGAGTTTGGTGAGGGCTCGTAGGGGTGCGCTGACCGATGCAAAATCTTTCATGTATCTTGTGCAGTAACTTGCCAAACCCAGAAATGATCGCAAATCAGTGACGGAGGTTGGTGGTGTGGTGTTCGTAAGGGCACTGACCTTCTCAGGATCGGTGTCATTCCACTTTCAGAGAAGATGTGCCCGAAGAATCGTAGTGTTTTCCTGAACTCACACTTCTCCTTGTTTAGTGTGAGGTGCGCTTCTTCCAGTGCCATGCACACCCGCATGAGTGTGTCATCGTGCTGTTCCTGGGTCTGTCCGAAAACCAAGATGTCGTCGCTATAATTTAGGCAGTTGGCACATGTTTGATTACGTTATGTATTTCTGACTGAAAGATTTCTGCTGCTGAGGAGACTCCAAAACTGAGTCTTTTTTATCTGTAGAGGCCCAGGTGAGTAGCAAAAGTGGTGATGTACCCGGACCTTTTGTGGAGTTCTAGTTGATGGTACCCTTTGTTGAGGTCCAGTTTTGAAAAAAACGGTGGCACCATTGAGTAGATGCACCATGTCCATTATTCGGGGAGATTGATGACGTTCTCTTAATATTGCTTCATTTGGTCTTCGCATGTCCACACAAATGCAAATGTCCGGGGAGTCTTTTTTTGGTACGGGTACTATGGGGGACACCCAGGGGGTCGGACCTACAGCCGGTTCAATTATGTCCGCTTCTAGGAGTTTGCTCAGTTCATTTTCTACCTGTTTTTGTATGTTGATGGGAATTCCTGTGTAGTGTTGGGCTACCGGCGTGATGCTGTTGTCTATGTGTAGTTCAATTTGCCTGTCTTTCAATTTTCCCAGTCCTTTAAATAGTGCGTGGAAGACTTGATTAATGCTTGAAGTGGGGTCCAGATGCTTGTGGATCATGAGTCTGTATAGAATATGTATTAACCCCATGTCGACAGCCGATTTATAGCTGAGAATGCATCCACTGTGTTGCGGCTTCTAGAACATGCATGGGTATTTCTTTCGCATGATCTTTGTATTTGTATGAGGCCGTGAAGAAACCCTTACACGCAAGGGGTGTCGTGGAGCCATATGGAAAAATCAGCGCTCGGGCTGGTCGCAGGCGGGCTGTGTTTGGTATGCTGTTGTAGCTCTCTTCACTTACTACGTTGACCGTGGCTCCCGTGTCCACTAGAAATTCAGCAGCCACCTGGTTGACTTGTATCATGAGAGTGGGGCTGTATTCTTTTGCAGTGGGGTTCCCAAGCGCGTATAAGTAGCCTTTCACCCTTGGTTCTCCTTTTCGTGGTTTTAGTTCATTCTTGGGATTGTCTTCTGAAGAGGTGTTGGAGACGCTGTCCGACTGTGATTGTTCCACCAAACACCTGACGTATCTCCTAGGGCGCCTTCTTCTCCCTGAGGGCGCCGCCTTGTTGGATCTCCACTCCCGTGAGGACCTTGCTTACCTTCGGTCTGTCGGATCCTCACGAGTCCTGTGACGTGGCGACTCGGTTTTGTTGTGTGAGTCGCGACTGGGACTTGGACGCCTCGGCTCTCTTTCTGGCGTGGATCTTCTGTTCCTTCCACTTCCTCGCGTTTTACTGCGATATATGAAACATACAGCCTTGTAATGGTTTTCTCACCCACATGCAGAGCAGATTTGACCCATGGCGGGGCACGTGCCTTCATGTGGGTATTCATGTCCGCATCATTAGCAAAATGGGTCTGTGTTCCCCTTTGGGGTGTTTTCCAGTTTGTGTAGACTCTCATGTTTCCCATGGGTGATGGTGATGCCATCCAGCCCTTCTACCTGTGCTGTTAGTACTGCCTCTGATCGTGCTAGGCGTAGAATCTCTTCCAGATTACGTGGTTTTTGTAATAGTCTTTTCCTGAAGTCACCACTTTCACATCCAACTATTATTTGGAATTATTCATTGGAATATTTGTTGAAATGGCAGTGCTTCATTTTCACACTCAGTCTCATCACGAACGCGTCCATTGTTTCACCTTTTATTTGTTTTGTGGTGTGAAAAATGTGCCGTTCATAGTCCACATTGGTGTGTGGTGTGAAGTAGTCAGTGAGGGTCGTTTTTAAACTGATATATGTGTCTATGGTATCTTCAGGCATTTCATCTAGAATGTCTCTTACGTTGGATCCTACGGCATGAGTGAGCAGACTATGTTTCCTTTCATCTTCAAGAGGGCCCACTGCTTTAAGGCAAACTTCAAAATCCCTTAACCATTTCTTCCACCTGGGCCCTAGCGTGCTGGAGTCACTGAGATCAAAACTGGGGGGCAGTTGTGAGATCAGGCTGTCCGTCATTTTTGAGCGGGTTATCCGGAGAGGTGTTATTTGTACATTAAGTGACTTCTCTGAGGAGTCATCCAGCATGACACAGTTATTGATTTGTCGCAGTGCGGCTGGTCAAAGGAGATGTGGGGAAACGACGCTCTCTTCCCACATGAAATTTCCTTTGTGATGGGAAGTGAAATGGGAGAAATGAAAAGAAAACGGAGAGCGAAGAAACACAGTTGCTGCCAGTAGCGGGATTCCGTTTTATGTATGGGGAGCCGATACGCTCCACCCACTTAGGTTATGGCTTACTTGGCGGGAAATGTGGTGAAGAGCCAGTGCGCTCAACTCCCGTGCGTCCGCCTCTGGCAAGTGATCTGGGGGGGAACTGACAGCCTACCTTCACGTGGGGAGCCGACGTGCTCCACCCACCGCTGTCTCCCTTCCCAGTCGTGGGCAGCTTCCTTCTACCCCGCCACTGCTGCAGGGAGCCGACGCGCTCCACCTGCCGGGCGTTTGCTGCCGTTGCAGGGAGCCGATGCGCTCCACCTGCCGGGTGTTTGTTGCCGTCGCAGGGAGCCGACGCTCTCCGCCTGCCGGGCGTTTGCTGCCGTCGCAGGGAGCCGATGCGCTCCACCTGCCGGTTGTTTGTAGCCGTTGGCGGGTACGTGCAGTACTCCGCCCGGAACCCTGCCAAGGATTGTGGTTGGCGGGGAGTTTCTCACTCCCACCCGCCTTACCTTCACTGTCGCGTCTTGGCCGGGCCGCAGTCTGCTGCTCCGCCTGCACTCGATGCTTCCGAGCGCAAATGCCGGGATTTGCGTGGCTGTGCTGGCGGTAGTTCTTCCGCCTCGTCGCCAATGTGAAGAAGTGGATCGGTCTCTCGCACCTTAGGCACTCACATTCAAAGGCTGCTCGCAATAAATGGACAGACACTAGATGCGGTATGATCAAACACGTCTTTATTTCAACACAGCTATAACGGGACTGCCGGACTGCTGGTACTTCCTGTCCCTCCCCTTCCCGTTGCCCCATGTCCCTTCCCACGTGACACGGGAATAAGTGACGACATCACAGATTTCAGAGTGAAAAGCCCTTGGTTCTGCAGGGGTCACTTGAAATACTCAAATAGAAGCCAGGTCACCAACACTATGCTAGGGCATTTCGAAATGCATTTTGGGTTGCGGCCAAAGAAAATCACAAGGCTCTCTCTAAATATATACCAGCACTGCCACTCGAAAGCATACTTTATGCTGCTTGGGCCTAAAGGAAAATCGTGAGGATTGCCTCCACAATATAGAAAGCAACGTAAGGGTCGTAGTTTCATGCTGCTTCTGCACAAAGAAAATCATGAGACCTGCCTCAACAATAAGTGGCAGCAATGCCATTGTAAAGCACATTTCCATGCTGCATGTTGCCCTGGTGCACCCCCATGTTGCACTCCCTGACCAAGGGATGCCACATGGCACATGCCCTGCTCCGGGTCTACCCCCATTTAGTTCTCAGTGCAACATTCTGCCTCCCATGTGGCTCTTAGTGCCCGCCCAGTTTTGTCCTCATTTGGCTTTCAGTGCCCAGTCCAGCCCAAAGGTAGCTCTCAGACTACCACAACCTGCCCCCTTGCTCACTGCACACATACAAACACAAGCATGCACACATACACATAGCTATATTCAACCAAATTTGCATGCACACAAAACACGTTTTTTCTTTGTTATTGCCAGTACTCCCCATCCCTCAGCTCCTCTTCTCCTTTCTGGGTCCTGCAGGTCTTAGTCCATGAGGAAACAGCAAGCAAGATGTGAAGTTGATCGACAACTTCCCTCCCAAACTCCCTCCTCCAGAGGATTAGTGACCATGAGAACACGGATTTCTAACGACGGTATTTGTTTTAAATCTCTTTATTGGTCTCGAGCTAAACACAATCATAGTTAGATACTTTCAGCAATTGTGTCCTATAATCGATTATAAACATTCCAGTACGAATGTAGTCACTCCTCTTATAATTTTAGGGTTTGATTGTGACGTACATTTTCTTTGTAACCGGTCTAACAACCAAGAACACAACTCATGGCACTGATGAGACCTTCAAAATACTCAGGCCTAGCAACAGTACATTTCATAAAATGATCACTTCAACATTCCTAATCTGATGATCAGTATTCCCTCATTACATATTGATCTAGTATAACTTCACACGCGTTTTGTTCAAGGTGGATATATATCTGGTGTTAAGCCTAATTCTTGTATCATAGTTCTCAAACGAGTACACACGTGTGCATACCCCATCCTCAACTTTGTTAGGCTGCATAATGCTCAATGTAATTAATGCCCACCATTTTAATTCAGTGTGCCATTGCTGCCCGATAGTAAAATACGGATATCCACATATACACCTATCAATTGTTAGCCATAGAGAAATGGTAGGACCCTATGTATCCTATTATCACATATTATAGTGACTGAACCCAGCAGACATATTTCAGGAACAAATGTGTTCTTCCTATTTATAACATTCTCAGCAGTGTGTGGCAGTCTGGGCCCTTAGGAGAAAGGAGGGCACAGGAGGATCCATGGAGGACCCAAGCATCCTAACGAAAGGATGACTGTGCGCATTAGTGCGCATTTCCACAACAGCTTGGCAGTCTGTACCGCTACGAGGAGGAAGGAGAACCCAGGATAATCCTAGGAGGGCCAGAGGGTGCTGCCATCAAAACGGACCCTCAGGGCGTCAGTGCACACGTCCACAGCAGCAAAGCAATCTGTGCCATCTGGCAGAGGATCCTGTAACTCGTGGACCTGTGCTCCTCTCCTTTCGTTTGGCTGGTTAGACTACTCCAGCAAAAAGCCAATACAGTAACAAGTAACTTGATTTGGAAGCCCTTAATGAATTTTCTCATATTGACACTGCTATTTTCTGGCCTTTGGGGAGGATGAGGCATTGAGGCACTGAATTCTTTTAAGGCCCTAGGTGTAACTAAGAACTGGAATACTTGTGGAGGTTTTTACCTAGGGTGAAGCACCTACAAAGGGCACATTTTGATGTGCCTTGGTGGCGGGGTACAGATATAACACTTGATTGCATGATCATATGCTATGGATTATACTGCACTAAGCTGGTGGATATTTTGGGCTTCCTTCTAGTCTTGATATGTCTAATACAATATCAAAAAGAGGTTTGGGCTAGCGTGATTGCTACTGTGATTGCTACTGTGGTCTCACCTGAATTGTTCCTGCTGCATATTAATAAAGATACTGTGATGAGCCAGGAATGAGACACGGACACAGTGTATTCATGGTTTTGGTCAAAGACCTATTAAAATAAAAGGGGGTTGGGAAATGGCTCTCTGTCCCTACTCCAAGAGGTGTTTCCTCACTAGAAAGCCAAAAATAAGGGTCTGTCCAATGTCAGGATGTCGAATGCAAATCGTCCTGTGTCCAAAGTACTATTTTGGCCCTCAGATCTAGGACGAATAACTCGAAGGTGAAAAGGAAAAATGTCTTTGGCCTTTAGTAGTACACAAATGTTCAAAAATGAAATGTCTAACTACAACAAAAAAGGGTCAGAAGGACAGAGTTCCTTGCTCCAGAGGGTGGTTATTTTCCCCAGGATTTCGCTTCACTCTTTCTTGTAATTCAAGAATGTCAGTCCCTCAAGTTTCTTTTGATCAAGCACACAAAACAACTTAGCTGTTAGTCCATATCGTTCTCTGATACTTGGTGTACTCTCAATGCCAGGTTTCCACTTTCTTTTTTTTAATGTATTTTCGGAAACTTGCCCCGTTATATGCTGATCAGGACTTTCTCCGATACTGTATAGCACACACTGTTCAACATGTCCATGCCTGGGATACTTTTCCCACCAGGGCATTTCCACTTAAAGATACTTGCAACTTGTATCTGCCTGGTATACTCTCCTGCCAGGGCTGGTCTCCTATGTATTATTTTTGCACCTTTGATCTTCCTAATATAATTTCTCACCTGGGCTTTTCCTCTCCTGACTTGAACTTGCATGGTATACTTTCTTACCAGGACTTTTCTCTTGTGTATATATGTGTTCTTGCAGCTTTTGACTTGGTGTATTTTCTGCAAGGGCTTTTCTCATAGGTATATTCTTGTAGCTTGCATCAATCTGGTACACATGTACAAACGTGATAGCTTCTTGTGTTTATTTGGTTCCATCTTAAATCCACCTGGTATACTCTTCTGCCAGGACTTTCCTTATATATGTACTGCGCACCCATGCAGACTTGACAATCTCTTATATCAGTACTGTCCTGTCTTTGTATACTATCTTGCCAGAATTTCTCGCATAGGTGTATTGCACACATTCACAAACTAGACAGTCTTTTCTGTATATTCCGTTACGCCTCTTTAAGGGAATTTCACGTACTTATTCTTTCTTATTTGCTTTATTTCCATTTGGGTTTGGTAGGCTTGCAGATCCGCCCTGGTGTCCCTGCTTCCCTTGGGTGGACTCACCAGCTTTGGCTGGCGTATGTCGGTTCTTCCGTTGCAAGCCAATGGCGGCCTTGAAGCGTCCTGCCTTCTCTCGCTGCTTCTTTCCCAGCTTCAGGTAAGTTTCTGTAATAACTAGAGTGCAGCCTGCGCTCCTGGTCTCCATTGTTCCTCATTACTCGGCTCACCTTCCTTGTTGTAGTATTTTCACACTTAGGGGAAAAGTCTGATTCTGATAACTTGGATGTGAAATTTGGTACAGTGTTCTTGGTGAGCTTTAAGTGCAAGTCAGTGCTTGATGTCTTGTGTGCAGAACGTGGGAAGACAATTTCAGTGCTTTTCTTGTGTTGCTGAGGGGAGGGATGACAATATGCCATTGATGCATGGGGAATGGCAGGGGTATCCTCAAATGAAAAAGGGGGATAACATGCCTCATCCGATGTGTTCCTCTGTCATATAGCCATGCCCAGGTTCAGGATCAGGTAGAGGCTGCCATCCCCTGGCCACATGGGGAGAGGTCACCACTGGGAGAGAAGTGATGACACCATCTGATTCATCACAATACTCAGACTAATTAGACTGTCTGGGTGGGGGGTAAGTGGGGGAAGAGTGTTGCACTAACGTTGCCCCTTGAGCTGTGGCGAGTGCCCTCCATCAGGAATATATACCTAAGCGTCAAAGACGCTAACCTGCACAACATTCTGCATATGCTCTAATACATTTTGCTAATCTAGCTGACTTAAGCAGCTGACTGGACAATGAAATTGTATGGATGTGTCATTCATTTGTGTTGTTTTTAGAGAACTGTCTTTAATGTGATTGATTTTATTATATTGTGCAGCTTACCAGGAGGAGGACGAGGAGGAGGAGGAGGACAGCAATGGGTCATGGTTATTAGGTATTTATTCAAAATAAAAGAAAAATGCCCAACTGGCCACATCATTACGAGGGAAATTCCATGCCTTATAAAACAAAAACTAAGGGTGCTTGTCGTAGTCCAAAATAAAGAGCCCAGAGTCCAAATTTCTAAGTTCCTAACTGGCCCTACCACTTTTGAAAAACCTATCTAAAAAGAAAACGAGGCTTGCAGAACCTCGGCACCTGCTTCTGCCATGCCCGGTTCTTGGAGTACTTCCCTCTGTCTCAAAGTTCAATTAAGATAGCCCTAGGAGATATCCAGTCCTTGCTATAGTTCATCAGTTAAAATATTAGTTTTTTTTTATACAGTTCTTGCTTTTCCCCTGTGGGGAACACAAGACAATTTCTCTTGCTTTTTTTAATTCGTGATTTACCACTGGTCACATTCCACCAGGATCAATGTAGATTCTTCCAGTAGTAAAAATCCCTCCAGGGATTAGTTTTACAGGTATTCTTCTTGATTGCCACCTCCTGTGACACTGGGACTCCACAAAGTCCTGTCACTCTGTGGTGGGTTTGTTATCTTCAATTCAAACACTTCGACACATGTTTTGGCTTCCTCAGCCAGGATACAAATCGCACATATTCCTTTGACTTCCTCGTCCACAAGACTTGTGGCCATATATATCTCAATTTGTTAGTGAGCATGGCTTCCCAAGCCTTCATAGATAGTACTTGTGTTTCTTTCACTTTATTTACAGGGGGCTGCACACCAGTTTCATGCTTTCACTCTCACAGTGACTTCTCCAGCCTTAACAATCAATATTAGAAACACTCTCATTCCAGGCTACCCGAGTCTTGTGCTCATTTCAGTCTCCCTATGTCTGATACCAAAAATGGTTTTGGCAGTTTCTGACCCCACAGTATTTTGCCTTTGCTGGCGGTGGGAGCACTTGCCTCTTGTTCATCCTCATCCCGCTTGGACCGGCACTCGCTGTGTGGAGATCTGAATCTCTGGCTCCTTCCTTGTTTCGGGTTTCAGCGTCTGTTGCTGGGCGCCCGGCCCACCACCGACTTCAAGTGGTCACACCACCAGAAACAATTTCTTCCCATCTAGGCTCCTCTCAGGCTCAGAGCCTCCTGCATGGTCAGTGTACCTGCTTCATTGCCTCCAGCTAGCAGGCTTCACTTCCGCTATGCTACAGCTGACTATCCATAGCTATGCCCCTCCAGGACATGTTTCCAGAGGCTTGCCTCTGCGTACTATGGATTCTCCTCACTTCGTAGAAGCTGCGCATGGTTTCTCCAGTCTCTCTCCATTCAAAGTTCTTATTCTGTGCACATACGTCCTCACAAACAGAAAAGGTGTGTCCTTCATTTACGGTGGCCCTCAGATAGCAGTCAGCATTACCTGAAGCCAATAGGAAGGAAGAAGGATTGCTGGTACTCAAAACATTAATTGCTTTTCAACCCAATGTATGCAGAGCTGCAAGAAACAAACATTTTCAGCAGATGGGATTTACCCCAGTACTATCTCAACATCTCCACAAACATGCATATATGAATAACGATGAAGGATTATAGATATGCCCAGATTTGAAAAAAGGCATAGTCAATGCCGAAACACGTGTAATCGGAAAGGGCCAATAAACAAAACTAATTGGATCACAACACATGTGATTGTGGAACTTTCTTCATACATAATTGTGGTGCAGCAAGAAGGTGTGTGGAAGGTGTGTGGAAAATACACATTTCCTTACAAACAAACGGAGTGGGGGATCTCTTAGTCCCGGTCTTTCACACACCAAAGCGACACCTACAAATCTAAATTGAAATACTGGTCGTGGGGGGTTTCACAGTGATATCATAAAAAGCTCCTGAAACCAAAGTAAAACAGATAATGTAGTTCTTTCAGGGAGGTCGGCATTGGAATGGAAGCCCTTGCCCCAGAGAGGGGAGTCACTCACAGTGAGGTCCCACTTGCTTAGACCCCTAGGGAGGGTCTTTCAGAGCGGGCTCACCTCCCTAGTCTCAAAGGAAGTGGCTCCTGTCAGGGGAGAAGGGGTGAATTGTCCAGATACGTCACATTTGATCATTGTTTTATGTTGGGGCTGAATTACATTACTTTATACTTGTAATACATATACATAAATGTTGGCTCTGCTAAGTAGAAACATGGTAAAAAGAAAAGCTGCCATGTACCTGCCACTTGGGGGATAAGTCTAACACTCAATGTTTATAAGTAAAGCAAATGATGAAGCAGACAAGCTAATAAATTAAATGGGGACTGAGAAACCTGAAGGCGTCTTCCTAGCTAGTCCCTGGGGATCTGTCCTCCAGGTGGCCAGGACATGGCCATCGCTATTGGATCCAGTTCCTGGGGGGTGCATCAGTGCGGGAGGATCATCTGGATGGGGGCTCTAGGAGAGCCAACAGAAGAGGTCAAACTGGTCATACTGGAGGTCTAGTAAAATCATTGTACAATCGAAAGGCTTTGATCTACAAATCTGAGAATGTAAGGGAAGCGAATCCTGCATAGTGAAAGTAAAAGGGAAGTGAAATCCGTGAACATTGAGAGTCAAAGTGAATGTGAAATTGGAGAGACTGAACTCGGAAGTGGGTTACTAATGAAAAGGGGACAAAGTCTAAAGTCCCGAAAAACAGAGTGTTGACCAAGATAAACCAGAACAAGGAATGTGCACCGGAACAGTTTGAAAAACATTTATATTTGTGAGCGAAGGGTCAGCACCCAGAAGAGGGGGACCCAGGGGTGAAGTGTTCACCCAATGTGAACTGTGAAAGAACTTTGGTCGTCAAACTTTGCGATCCATGGAGATACAGAGCTACAAATAATTAATACTGAAGATGTTATCACAAATGATACCCAAGTAAAAAGGGGAAATATGGGGGAAAGATCCAAGATTCATAAAACTCGCAATAAGCAATGATTCAAATGCCAACAAAAATCAATTTCAACACTTACCTCTGTGGGTGATGTGTTAACTACTAAACGTCTAGGAATATGGAACAAGAAGGTGGATGCAATTATACCATCTCAGTTGTATTGCATGAATCGTTTAAACACCAGGATACAATAGTATAAGTGTTAAAAAGTCCTGAGCAAGCCCGGTTAGTTATTACCACACATGAAATTGTTTATGCCCATGAGGCAATATTAAATATACCATGCACCCCCATTTTCAATCGTTTGAGGCTCTGTCTGTTGAACCCTTAGAAAATTGTAATAAGAACTATGGAAGCGATGGCATGGGCTCATAAAAGCAAAGAGCTAAACAGCAACGGCTTATTGCCCTTGGATATCCAAAAGAGATAATTTGTAACAAACTAATACTGACAACATGCTGATTGATGCATGTAGACATAATGCTTCAGAATGTAGAACATTTGTCAATTTATGCTCTAATAATTGTGCCTGTTAAAAGACATTGTTGGAACTCTCCAACAAAACTAAAAGCAGTAAGGAAACTGATGTCTGCCTACATAGATAGGCAGAAGAGAAGCATAAATAATGTGATTTGAAACACAAGTCTATTCTGCCCCCACAGGACAGAAAGTAGCAATGACCAGGCCACTGTTGATCTCCACCAATACAAAATCAAACAGGAGTGTTTCTGTCACACCCGGAGGGGTATCAGCAACCCCTCCCTAACCACGGATGCCGAAGGGAGTATGACCATCCCACCTTGGTTGGCATGGGTCCCTGAAGTTTACAAAACAGGTTACCACTCAGCAGCCAATGGGGGGGAAGAGGGTTAGGGAAACGTAAGTGGATAGGTAGGGGGTTTTCTTTGGAAATGTCATACAGCTCTCATACAATGCACTAATGACTCACACCTGGAATAGTACCAGCGCTGATCATTTACATCCTGCCAACACCAAGCCTATACTCCCGCTTGCTTCCTCCTAGGAACTCCACCTACCCGCATACACTCCCACAGATGACAACCCAGAACGGACTCAATGTTTACATAAACAAAATGAGAACATGACTTAAGCAATACATGTTTGGAATGACACAGTGGAATGGAACACATGATGAAATGAAACGGGCATCAGCATCTGGAGCGCACTCCATCCAGCGCTGCTTCCTTGTATGCATTAAAATGCCCTCCACTGTTACTCCACAGCAAGCTGGTGGCTTAATTCAGAACACCATAGTTAAAGCAGACCAGTGATTCTGTTTCCTCACAGAGTAAATACAATGCATGCAACAGGAGTGATTCTTATGCAATTAGTACTCATCTTTAGCTCGGGGACCTCTCAAGGTTACCCATAGCGGATTGTAGCAGGCAAAACGCCTCGTGGTCGGCACCACTCATAAGGACGTGCTGGGAAGTAGAGAGGCTCACGTGAAATTCTCAGGAGATGTGGAAAACCGAGCCCCACTTCCGAACAGAAGGAGCACTTCACCGCCGCTGCACTGGATTCCGCGTCCCTGCTCCACATAATCGCACCCTGCCCGTGCCTCCAACAGTCAAAACTAACAGCATGGAGCACAGGCAAGTGCAAAGCTTTTCAAGACCGAGCGTCACGTGTGTGCTGCACGTGGCCGCAGGGGATCGTGGGATATGTAGTCCCAAACAGGGTTTATGGTCCCAGCGAGCCACAGCGCCAGGGCTTCTTTGCCCATGCCTGATGGCAATGCCCACAAGTAGCCCCGCATATCCTTACAGTACCCCCTCTCCTAAGGCCCGCCTCAGGCCCTGGTTTGTCTGGGTGCCTTTCATGAAATAGTTTAGTCGGTTTTGGTGCGTGCACTGCCTCTGCCAGTTCCCATGACCGATCCTCTGGTCCATATCCAGCGCATTCCACTAAATACCATATACGACGCTGACGCCTTCTTGAATCCAAAATGTTCTGTGCTTCGTATTCCTCCTGTCCATCTGCCGTGATAATTGGTGGCTTCTTGGGTAGAACCCCTGGTGCTGCAGTTTTAGAGATACATGAAACACAGGATGTATTTCTAAAGTTCCATGAAACTTCAATTTAACTGCTGTGTCAGATACACATTTAACAATTACATTAAGGGCCAATGAAGCAATGCATCCCACCATGCATATGTTCGGTGTGGACAACCACACCTTGTCCCCCACCGCATACCTAGGGGATTCTTGCCTTCGTCTGTCGGCATCTCTCTTGAAAGTTACTTTAGCCTTTTCCAAGGTTTGGCGTGCCCTTTGCTTGATGTCTCCAAGCACCTGTTTGTGCTGCATGAGTGCTGGCAAATTTACTGTCACCGGAATATGTTCTGGGAGCATGTCTTGTTCTTGACTGTCTAAACACATGTTGGGTGACATGCCCAAAGAAGCATGTACTGAGTTATTGTGCATGAACTCTGCTACCCAGAGAACCTTCACCCATGAGTTCATTCCATCTGCCAACAAGCACCACAAATATTGCTCCATGGCTTAGTTTACCCACTTGTTTTGACCCTCTGTTCGTGGGTGGTAACTTGTAGATAGTGCACAGCTGATTCCTAACAACCGACAAAAGCCGTGCCAAAACCGTGATGTGAATTGTGAACCCCGATCAGAAACAATGATACGAGGTAACGCATGGAGTTGTACAATGTTGTGAAGGAATAAGTCTGCTAACTGACCCGCACTTACAATACACACACAAGGGACAAAATTTGCCTGCAACGAGAAATGGTCAACCATGACCATGATGGTGTTGTGCCCGTTATCTTCTGGTACCTCATTAATGAAATCCATACATCTACTTAACCAAGGCCCTTCTGGCGTGGGTAAAGGATGTAGACCTCAACTTTTCACACTATCAGCCTTATTCCTCATGCAGTTATCACACACATTGTTGGATATAGACATGTACTTGTTTCTTCATACCCGGCCACCAAAACTATCTTTCCAACATTTGCTGAGTCTTCCGTTCCCCTGCATGCCCCACTAAGGGGGACTTACGGCACCACAGTAACGCCTTGTCCCTCAATTGTGCCGTAGGGAGGAACAATCGGTTTGCATGGAAAGGTAAACCCTCTCGCATAGATCTGAGTGAGTCCTTTGACACCCTTGACTGTAAGTCCTCTTTCTTTTTTTTTAATAAACATATTTTATTGGTGATTTAAACACATTCATACAAAATATCAACAGTTTCCCCCCCTCCTCCCCTCCACCTCCTCATCCCGGGTTGATTCCTTGGTCTGTTCACATTTGTCACTCCATGCATCACCTCCAGTAGTATATCGCCTATAATGTTGAAGTTAGGACCCCAGTGCTCCCGCCGTTGCCCACCAATAGTTCTCAGATTTCACGTTCTTCCCACTTTCCCCAGATCTTCGTAGCTTTTGCAGGGCACCCTTGTGCCGTGTATATTCTGTGTTCTTTTGTCACGCAGATGTCCATTTCATTGACCCATTGGTCGACTGTTGGGAATTCCGGTGCACCCCATTTCTGTGCCATGTCCCGCTTCATCAGGCCCATTGCCGTGGAGAGAAAAATACCCTCCCATTTGTTCGAGGTGCTTTCATCCGGAGCGCCCAGTAGCATTATTGCGGGTTCTAGTGTTATAGTACGGCCCAGCGTTCTTGTAAGTACTTGTGAGCACTGTGTCCAGAAGTCTCTGATTTTGGGCCATTCCCAGAGGAGATGAAAAAAAGTGCCCTCCTCCTCCCGGCATTTCAGGCAATAGGGATCTGCTGCCCTTCCCCAACCGAAAAGGGCCACACGGGGGTAGTATACTCTGTGGAGTATTTTGAGCTGTACCAGTCTTATTCTGGAGTCTATTGCGATTTAGTGGGGGTGCACGAGGACCTGAATCCAGTCCTGAGGGTCAATATCCCCAATATTCCGCTCCCATCTAGTTTTGAGGCTGGCCAGTTCCGGAGTAGCGAATGCATTGATGGCCTTATACAGTATAGTCGTTACCTTGGTGGGGATATGTTGTGTTAGTAGGTTACGTTCCAAGGGTGTATAATCTGGTGCGTCGGCAAGTTCTTGCCTGTAACCCCTGAGAGCGTGTGTTAGTTGTGTATAGTGATATTGTTCTGCTGCCGGGATTCCAAATTTCTGTTGAAGCATTTCAAACGGGAGGATGGCGCCATCCGCGATAACATCTCCCACTTTTATCCCGGCACTCACCCATCGGGTCCATGTAGTCAGCTTTTTAACCTCCGTCAGCATATGATTACCCCATAGTGGTTGTGTCGTGGTGATATGGGATGAAGTAGTTTGTGCGGGGGGTCTGGGTATGCTTTGGTATAGTGTTCGGATTGGTGGGGTGTCCTGGATAATAGGTAATTCCGCTCTGATGTGTGGGAGTTCTGGGTCCCCATGAAGGAGGTCATTAACTATATTTAATTGATTGGCCCAGTAGTAGGATCTGAGATGTGGGACTCCCATGCCCCCCTCCCAAACAGAGCGCTGCAGCGTGGCAGGTGCTATTCGGGGCTGCCCCCCCCCCCTTCCATATTAGTTTCCTTAAGAGGCCCTCTACCCGGGTGAACTCAGAATTTGGTATGGCTAGTGGGGCGTTCTGCAGGATGTAGAGGAAACGTGGAAGTGCCATCGTCTTGAAGAGGGCCGCTCTCCCCATGAGTGTTAGTGGCAGGAGCCTCCAGTGCTGTACGTCACCATCGAAGCGGTCGATCAGCGGGTGTAGATTATGCAACACATAGTTTGATAGTGTCCCAGTGACCCATATGCCCAGGTAACGAAAACCTTCCCTCTCCACTCGACATGGGGTGTCCCGGGGAATTGCCAGATCGTCGCCTTTAACCGGGAAGAGGACTGATTTCCCCCAGTTTACCCTGAGGCCACTGAAATTCCCATAGGTCATCAGCATTCGGGCTATGATGGGGCATGCATGGTCCGGGTTACTCAAATACAACAATAGGTCGTCTGCATAAAGGGAGAGTTTATCCTCCCGTCAGTTTGGCCATTGTAATCCGGACCATGTAGTTACTTGTCGGAGCCATCGGGCTAGTGGCTCGATTGCCAGGGCGAAGAGAAGGGGGGACAGTGGGCAGCCCTGTCGAGTGCCCCGGTTCATTGGGAAGGTTCTAGAGGTCCAACCGTTTATTCTAACTGCAGCCAAGGGGGCCTCGTATAGAAGTTGAACTAAGCTGAGAAAGGTTTCGCCTATGCCCATACGCCGCATTATTGTCCGCAGACTTGCCCATACCACCGAATCGAACGCTTTCTCAAAATCAATTGCAAGCAACATGAGTGGTGTATTAAGGGTTGGGGCCCTTTCCAGGAGCAGGTGTAAACGTCGTAGGTTCATTCTGGTCGATCTTTGCGGCATGAAGCCGCATTGATCTTGTTGGACCAGTGCCAATATGACCGTTTGGAGCCTATTGGCCAAGGAGCATCAAAGGTTAAGACAGGGGCACTGCTGGCAACGTGTAAATGATACCAATAGTAGTGTTCAGTCGGCATCCGGTCATTTTTTTGAAAACATTTTTTCAAAATACAATGTCAAAAACATTTTGCTGAATATTTTTTTTCTCGAATGTCTTTTTTTTAGTTTATAGTTTGTTTCGTAAGTTTAAAAAAGGCTTAAAAAAAACGGGGTTGGGAGGGAACCCCCCCATTTAAAAAAAAAAAAAAATGAAAAAAAAAAGACATTCGAAATATTTTTTTAGGCAAAATGTTTTCGACATAATGGCATTCGAAAAAAATCACTATAAACCTGTTGAGTCACATCCCCTCCATGCAACAGAGAACGATCAAAATTGCAGGCAAAAGGCATATTGCGAACAAAAGAACAAAAAGCGGACATAGGATAACTGCTAACCTCTAGCAGTTATTGGCTTTCCAGTGTTTTGCGACTCCAGTCTTGTTAGCTGACAGCCTGAATATTAATATTTTAGATCATCAAATGGAATACAACAGTTTTCATAGACTGCTGGTTTTTTGACTGCAACATGTTCACATTTACTTACCAAAAGTCCCTTTTGGAAATCAAGAAGACCTGGTCCGCAGGCTAGGTCTGATGAATCAACGAGGATTCCAATTTTGCTTCCTTTCACAAGTCCAAACATCTAAGCAAAGCATACACAAGTTTAAAACATGCAAGGATTTATGACTTATCATATATCATTAACTACACTTTCTAAAATGAATGTACACTGAAACAATTAAGTCTTCATTTTGAAATTGTTGTACTTGTCCATCAGTTAGAAAATAATTGCATCAATGTCTAACACTGAACCAAACAAGCACACCATAAAATGTGTTCAAGTGAAGATCTCATTCAAAACAACGGGTTAGCTGTATTTGCTTGTAAGTCAAAGTTCGATACTGCAACATGCTCCATCGTTTTAGTAATATAATTGCAGCACATTACCTAGCATGCTTGCCCCATAAAAACAGCCGCCACATGGTGTATTTGTAAAAGGAGTTATATTATGCATAGTTTTCCTTTAGTACTCAAGTCATCAAAAGTGGCACCTTAGATACCTGCTATTGACTACATAGTATTATGCAAATTAGTCTGCAAAATGGTTTTCATGTGATATTTCGGCATTTTGAAGGTCAAAAACAAAAACAAAACAATTTATTTTGCCTGTTTTTGTGCAGCCTTCAAAATACAAAAGCACCACATCTCTGGTGAGTGAAGGGGGTTTGGAGGGTGTTCAACTCCCCCACCCGCCAACTCCTCTTCCATTCTAGCTGGGCCCGTCAGCCCCTGCGCGCACTGCTGTGCATCGCATGGCTTGACAGTTATCTTTTCTTTTTCATTTTTTAGACATCTAAAATTTCACTACACCCCGCAAAAGAAACACTCAGACTCATGTTGGAATCTAGGGACAGTCAATTTAGAATTCATATTTTCCACTGTTCTGCAGAAACTCTTACAACGTAACAAGAATAAACTAATGATTGGAAGCCTGGCATTGTTAATGCATGGCCATGCTGCATCAATGTTTTACACAAAAGACCATGTAACTCTCCAGCAAGAGCAATGGGTCTATCAGTAGCTCTGCGAAGGGCCAGGCTTGAACCTTTCTTTTTCAATTCCATCTGATTAGAAGAATACTATGGCAAGACCTGAAGCAACTATTATGCTTCACTATACTCAAAACTGAGTAAAAAGTGACAATCCTCATTCAGGTTATGCTGGTTGCAATTCCTCATTGTAGTGTATGCAAATATGAATTGAGCTCATTTTTATATGTTAAATGTTTCAATTGTGAAGTTGCTGGAGCCCACAGTTTCAAGGGCCAGCTTAATTGAGCATGGGTGGGGCTTACGATTAAATTGCTCACCACAGTTCGCTTTGTTCTTACTTTTGTGTAAGCATCCACTTCGAGCATGGATCCAGTGTGCAGGAGATGCTGCCCATGGCATGATCTCAGAAGTGAGCTCATGACCGGTGTGCCGCCTGAAGTGGCACATGTAACATGGGAAGAGGTACAAGGAGACCACCAAGGACAGCAGCAGTGTTTAGGGGCAGAGAAGCTAGCCCCTGTCATCTCCTACCTGGCAGACATTGCTCATGGCTGCGTTTGAGCTATATTTAGTTTCATTTATTTCCAGAGAATCCAAGCCGCGGATATAAAACCAAGAAGCCAGAAACAGGAGACAGGTATGTATCGCACCCAATACTTAAGGGAGATGGCCAAAAGGCAAGGCTAGAAAATGTATTGCAATTAGACCAATTCTTAGGGTAGCCAACGTATGGCATTCAGATTAATTTTGAGGGTAGCCAATGAATTGCATCTAGATGAACTTTTGAGAGTAGTCAATGCACTGCAACTAGATGAGTTTTGAGGGTAAACAATGTACTGCATCTATTGTTTTTTTTGTTTTTTTTTTAGAGACGCAATGGATCTCTATAGGTCAGCAAATAAAATGCCACACCACAGAGTGTTTGTGCAAACCATTTGTTGGCTGCACATAATAGAGATGATTCAAACAGTGAAATATTTGAGAGTTAATGGTTTAGCAGAATACCATCATTTTAGGATGGAAGAGATGCATATGCTCAGAAATGCAGAGTGGGGACTCACGACCTAAAGGATGCCTAACCCAATGTGCCTAATGTACTCCCCTCGTAGGAAGTTCCTTTAGTTTTGGTGCGGGAGTGCATGTCTGGGAATTAGTGAGCCTTCCATTCAGGCTCGAACCCATGACCATGTGTGTCACTAAGTTGATGAGGCTGCTAACAATGCTCTAAGAGAGCAGGAGATGAGAATGACAATTTATCTGAATGGCAAGATTTTCAAGACTCGGGATGCTCAATCGTCAGTGAACTAAGTCAACTGGCAACAGACCTTCTCCAAGGTAGGCAGAGGCACATTTGCATTTGTTGTTCGGAAGTCGTTACAGTGGCATGAGGAAGATGATTATGATCTCAAGTGGCTTTTGCTAAATCCTCTCCTGTGACAGGTAGCACAGAGCTTTCACATTCGTTGATGTAGTAACACTGTGTGAGACTACACAACACTTATCTGTTTGGTATTAGGTAACCCACCTTTTGGTATAGGTCTGTACTACACAAGTTGGTAGTGTGATTGAGCAGCCAGACCCATCTCAAGAGGGGAGGAAATGTGAGCTGTAGCAATGAAATTTGTAAATAGACGCAGCCATATTTTATACGAACTCTATATCCTCCAGTCTTGACCAACTCTATCCTCTTACTTCCTTCTCACCCTCTCACAAACCTTCCCAACCCTGGCTCTCCCCCCTCACCTTCTGTCAATGCATTGCCTCCTCTGTCGCCTTGAACAATGCTGGCTCAAATCCCCTTCTGTGGCTAACCAATCTTCTTACTTCTCATATCACTCTCTCTATGACTCTTGCCTCACATCTGCCAAGTGCTCCTTCTATTCTAACCTACTCCACTCACAAGCTTCTCACCCCTGCCGTATCTTCCAGACCCTCTCTCGTCTTCTTTCCCCTCCTACTTCCGACCCTTCCATGAACTCTGTCCATCGGACTTTGCCAACTTCTTCTCATCCAAAATCCTCTCTCTTTGCCAAAACATCCTCTCCTCTCCTTCCTTTTCCCCTCCTCCGCCCCTCCTTTCCCACCTCCACTAATATGTCCACTTTCTCACCTATCACCCCAGCCTGCGTCTACCGCCTCCTGTTCAAAACTCACCCCACCGCTGCCCCCTCCGATCCCATCCCCACCTCCCTCATCCCCAAAGTCTACCCTCTCCTCATCCCCTGCCTAACCACCTTCTTTAACATCTGTCTCTCTTCTGCTACCTTTCCCTCAGCTTTCAAACACGCTACCATCACCCCTATCCTGAAGAAGCCTTCTGATAACCCTCTTCTCGCCTCCAACTTCAGACCAATCTCCCTTCTCCCCTTCATCTCAAAGTTCCTCAACGCCTAGCATACTCTCAACTCTCAACTTTCGTCTCCTCCCACTTCCTCCTCCCCCCCTCTCTCAGTCTGGTTTCCGCCCTAAACACTCTACTGAGACTGCCCTCACTTATGTACTCAATTCTCTCCTCACTGCTCGCTACGCTAAACAATCCTCAATTCTCATCCTCCTTGACCTCTCTGCAGCCTTTGACACTGTAGACCACCCCTTACTTCTACAAACTCTGTCCTCCTTTGGCTTCAAAGGCCCTGTCCTATACTTGCTCTCCTCTTACCTCTCCAATCGATCCTTCACCGTCTCCAGGGGTGGCCGTACCTCCGCCAGCCTCCCCCTGAGCTATGGAGTCCCTCAGGGTTCCATACTTGGACCCTTTCTTTTCTCTCTCTATACCTTCCTTCTCGCCCCAGTCATCTCTTCTTTTGGCATCTTTCACCACTTCTACGCCGATGACACCCAACTCTTTCTCTCCTTCTCTTCCTTCACATCTGACCTCCACCACACTCTTTCATCCTGCCTCAAGGCCATAAAAAACTGAATGTCTTCTCATTTTCTTTCCCTCAATACTGACAAGACTGAAGTGCTTTTTTCCCATCCTAACACTCTCCCCTTCCCCCTCCTTTCATCTACTTTCCCCCTTCCAATCTCCCCATCTCGTCCCATGCCCGCAATCGTGGCCTCCATCTTGACTCCTCTCTCTCCTTCTCCAACCACATCTCCCTAACCTCTTGCTTCTGTCGGCACCACCTGTTCAACATACGCAAGATCCGGTCCTCCCTCACCTTCCACGCTTCTAAACTCCTAATTTCCTCCCTTATTTTCTCCCGCCTTTTCTACTGCTCCTCTCTTCTCTTTGGACTCCCTGTCTCTCACCTGACTCCCCTAAAATCCATCTACCACTCCTCTATCCGTACTCTATGTCTTCTCGGCCCTTGTGACTATTTCTACCTCGCTCTCTCAACTCGGCTGGCTTCCCTTCCTCTCACAATTGAAATTTCAATTCCTCTATCTTGTCTACAAATCTCTCCATGACCTCACCCCACTATCATTTTACTCTCCCTCCCGCTCTCTCCGATCCACCGATCTCTACCTTCTCACTGTACCCCCTGCCCCTTGTGTCGCCACACGCTTCCCCTCCTTCCAACTCTTGGACCCCCTCCACTGGAACTCCCTACCTCTTTCTATCCGCTCCTCCCCACCTACCCATCCTTCCGCTCCTCCTTGAAAGCCATTCCCCCCCCTGACAATCCTCACCTACCTCTCTCCCCCTCAAACTCTTGCACACCATCCCCTCGCCTCCCTCCTTCCCCACTCCTCCCGCTGACCTCATACTGGACACTGCCACCAGGAGGCGTAGGAGGCCACCTGGGGAACTCCCCCCAGCCGCCCCTTCTCCCCCTTCCTCACACTCCCGCTGACCTCAAACCTGACATTTATACTCCTTGACCTACCTCCTCTCCCCTCCACTCCCTCCCTCCCTCCTTCTCCTCCCTCCCTTTGAGCAAATTTTCCCATATACTGTACTTCTGGTTTGTTTCATTTTTGTAAATATGCTTCTTTCAATACTGTATCTTGTTGTTACTCTGTAAAGCGCTTTGGTGTAAAACGCTATATAAACTCAAACATAAACCAATTAACACTTACACTCAAGGTTTCAGTTATAAAATTGTTATTTATCTAACATCACTTTTTAAATAAGCGTTCTTTTTGTATTTTGTGTATTTCTTTATTATTTGTATCACGCACCAAACCCGGAGGTAACTGGGTGCTTGAGAAACTTAGGTTACAAACAAGGTGAAGCAAAGTACATTACAGGCAAATGTGGAGACCCTAGTCTCCACACATTACATTGCAGGCAGTGAAATGAGACCCTAGTCACAGGTGGGTCAGGCAACTGAAGGTCCTGTACTACAGCATAGATAAACAGGAGATAGAGTACAATAACATAAGTAAACAGTGGTCAGATAAACGTAATGGTGATATCTTAGTGAGGAGGCTTGTGGCTCAGCCAGTTTTTCTTTTCTGGCTTTGAAGGTGAGGAGGGAGGGTTCCTGACTAACAAGGATGGGAATAGAGTTCCATCATTTGGCAGCTTGGACTGGGAAGCTGGCTCCTCTGGCTGTTTTTAGATTGAATCTTGGTACAGCCAGGTTGCGAGAGTGAGATGATCTGGGGATGCGCGAGGGTTGGTATATACAGATTTCTTAGGACAGGTATTTCGGGGCTGTGTTTTTGAGGCATGTGTACTTGTGGCCAGGGTGTTTAATGTGATTCTATCATGGACGGGCAACCAGTTGAGGTTGTGTCTGAGTGAATATACGGCAGGATCTGGGAAGGCCAAGTGCTGCTCTTAGTGAGTTGTTCTGGAATACCTGGAGTCTATTTAGATTGTGTTCAGAGGAGCCTAGGAATAGTGTGTTACAGTAGTCTAGTTTAGACAGTGCAAATGCTCTAGCTAACGTTAGGCAACTACTTGTAGATAGGTACGATTTACAGCTGTAGATCAGTTTATTTGTGTAGGCCGTGGAAGACGCCACACTGCCGACTTGTTTTTTAAGGAGAGAGTGTTGAATCGAAGTAGACCCCCAGTGTTTTCCATCTTTAGATACATTGATTATGTTGCTGTCAATGACGAAGAATGTGTGCCTGCTGTCAAGTTTATTCAGTCATGCCCGAGTACCCACGATCATTAACTCAGTCTTATCGTCATTGAGACAGACTGTTGGCCATCCATGCTTGGATTTCGAGATAAATGTCTTTCAGTAGTTTGGAATCGTGGTCATAGGAGCCAGTGAGTGGGATGAGGACTTGAGTGTCATCTGCGTAGTTAGCCTAGATGACACCCAATTTGTCCAGGCAGTCGAATAATAGCTTCGTAAAAATGTTGTAGAGTGTGGTTGACACACATGAGCCCTGAGGGACTCCACAGAGTATGGGTGTCGGGTCGGCTGAGGGGGGGAAAAAAAACTCTGGTGGTCTGATTTGAGAGGAAGGATTTAACCCAGTCCGAATGCGTTAGTGGAAAATGCTGCAGCTGTGTTAAGGTGCTTGGTGAGAATTTGGTGGTCGACGAGATCGAAGGCCGCAGATAAGTCGAGGAGGAGGAGGATCGCAAGCTTACCTTTGTCCATTTGGATCTTGAGGTGTAGGAGGACAGTCTCAGTTCCATGTCAGGCAGGGTTTGAAGCTGTCACACCCTTTCCTCTTTCTCACCTGCTTATCCTTGATTGCAGTCTTCATGGGAACTCCTTCCTTCTTCCACACTGATCGGGACTTGTACAGGAAGGGACGCGAGTCTTCGGGTTCCAGTGTGAGGAGTGCCGACTGCCTTAAGCAGGTTGCGTTCAGTATCCAGGAAAGTTACGGCAGAGGAATCCAGGAAGGAAGGGAAACTGATGTCCAATGCTCAGCGGGTGCAGGGGAGCCCGCGGCACCGAGCACGAGACGGATTCCGGGATAAAACGGAGAATGGCCTTACCGAAGCGAGGTAGGAAAAGGAAGGGATTCCAGGAAGGAGGAAAGGGTAGGTAACTGGGAGATAGATGGGAACGATACACACACCAACTCGGATCAGTAGCGTTGAGACGCACAGAGCCGTGGGTGCGTGCCTATTTTCTAGGAAGCAGCGTGTTGTGCGTGGACACTACAGAGCAGCGTTTCCGTGCTGTCGGCCATGTTGGGAGGATCGCGACCTGATGTTGCGGTGCATCATGGATCACGAAGTCCAGAAGGTCCAGAATCGGTGGTTCATGACAGAAGCCTGATTTTCTGAGACCCAGGAGTTCATTCTCCTCTAGGTGCTTCTGAATTTGCAGGTAGGCCACCCGATCCTGGATTTTTAAAAGTAATGGGATGTTGGTGATGGGCTTATACTTTGTGGGGATAGTTGGATCCAGGTTGTTTTTTGTTTTTTTGTTTTAAGAGAGGCATAACCCAAGCTTCCTTGGGGTTGTTAGGTACCTGGTTGGAGGAGAAGGAAGAATCTATCAGAGTGGTGATGAAGGGGGCTAGGTTTTTTGCTCCCACTTCAATGCTGGATGCTGGGCAGGTATCCCCTTGACAGTGGGAAGGTTTTAGGCTTTTTATGATGTCTTCAACTTCCTTTGACATTACTTGTGTGAAAGAGAAGGGTGTGCAAGATTGTGGGGTTACATCTGGGTCTGGAACAGAGTCGTTAGTAAGGCTCGCCTTTTTTTGCTTCAAACTGGTTTTGGAGTAAAGTGATTTTATCTGCAAGTGCTTGCTGGATTTCTGTGCACCATTCTGCATCTTTGATGCAGTCTTGTGAGTGCAGAGCTGGGGATTTGAGCTCTTTTAGGACGCTGAAGAGCTCCTTAGTACTGGATTTGGCATTGTGGATTCTGCAGTTGTAGGCTTCTTTTTTTGCAGAGAGGATAGCCACTTTGGAAATAGCGGAAGCTGATGCAAATTAAGTTTTGTTGGTGAGGGTGGGGGATTTACGCCATGTGGATTCTGCTGATGTTTTGATGTTTGAGGCTTTGTAGTTCGGGGGTGAACCACTTATTGAGGTGTGCGATGGGTTTGGCTTTCCTAAGTTTAAGAGGGGGTGCGACGTCTAGTGCTGATTTAAGAGTGTCGTTATAAATGTCTATCAAATTAGGAGGGTCAAGGCTACTCAACTTGGTCTCATTAAGGATGTTGCTAATGAGGGGCTGGAGGCTATCAATGGTGATGTTATGATAATTTCTAGAAAACGTAGGAGGTACTGATGTGGCTTTAGGGAGGGAGGTTTCAGGGGTGGAGAACAGGATGAGGTGATGATCTGACCAGGCTACTGGTTCGTTATGGAGATGGAACAGTTGAAGTCTGATACCCAATCTAGCGTACAACCTTTGGAGTGGGTCGGTGTTGTGACTCTGTGAATGAATGCGTTAAGAGCACCAGGGAACATGGGTTGCCGCACCCTCCATCTTTGTTATCGGTGCACTAGCAGCCTGTTGGTGGAAACTTTTAAAAAGGCCTGTGCTTGTGGTGCCTATTGTGTGTATCCAGAGAGAATTGTTACAGTTTCCACTCATTCGGCGCATGTGCAATTTCTTATGCTGGGATTTACCCCATTGTCTTTTGCTGCATTTGAAAAATGTAGTTCCACAAGGTTTGTGATTTTCATTTTTTCCAATCTTCTATTGTCTCAAATTCATCAATTAATGATATAACAGGTGGCGCCGACAAGTGTTTCGACCTAACAGGTCTTTTTCTAGGCTACCATTCATAATTTTTAATAACAATGGATTCGATACATATTTGGTTAGTTTGATAGAGGGTTGGCGTGTGGTAACAGACATCAGCATCGGGCTGATTGGAAATGAATAGTGTTCAAATAGTGCAGTAATTATCAGCAATAGCCTAATTCAAAGTTCATATCATTGACGACTAGAACACAACACAAGTCAACAAGCTCACTTGAAGCGGGGGTGGCTGGTGCTAACAATTATCGCCATCAGGCTGAGTTGAAATTAGATAGAGATCAAAAAGGCAGTAGTTATCACCGGTAAACTGATTCAGAGAGTAAGTCCCATTGGCCAGAGTAGGCAGCGAGAAGCCAATTGGCAGGAATTAGCATAAACAAGCATGTGCATGGGGTCAGCTGAGCCAGCGTGTGAGCTTGCAGCCAGTTAGTACATGGCATAGGAGTACACAAGTGAGGACTGGAAGGTATTTTGGAAAAATAAGAAGGTGGAACCACTGCAACGCCATATGCGGGAGCGGCGTTATGCTCTGGTATCAGGTCGTTTGGAGGACGAAATGATGCGAGGGTGGGACGTCAAGCTTGCCCTGTGGAGCTTTGAGGAGCGTAATGTTGGGTCTACTCACTTGATGCAGTCAGCGGTTGCTGTTTATACAAAGCCGACATTGCATCTGGGGGGGTGGGGGGGGGAGATAGTTTGCTTCTGTGGCGGATATAGCTGTATGGGTCGAAACGAGTGAGTGTCCTCAGGTATTTCCTCAGTCGTACGGTTCGGCCAAGGCAGGCTAAGGCAGTAGATGGCCTTATAAGGAAGGCCTTGGATAGGAAAGGCCGGCTGTCGCCTTCCGAATCCGTGAGTCTAAGTATAAACAAAGGCTCAGCCAATTGGGATGAGCTTGGTAACCTAGCAAGGTGTCAACAGAGTTGCGGTCGCCATTTTGTGGAGCCTCCTCGTAGAGCGAGTGAGGGAATTGTAGAAATTCGGCAGATATCTGGGTGAAAAAGCAGGAATGGGCTTGGCATATTGGGCTGGAAGCCCCAAATGGATTTGTGGTGCTCCTTCTTACCCAGTGTGCTCACTCTTGATGATGCCGGAGTGGGTCAGGCGTCATAGTTGATGTCTTTCTTTAAAAAGGCAATTCTTGTAACAATGTAAATGCACTTTAAAATCACTTTTCAGAACAAGTCTAAGTTTGTAAATACTCTTTGGAAATGCTTCTTACACAATTCCTACACCCTGAGGTGACTTCATTTACAAGGACACTAATGGCATTTATGTATCACACTAGTTATACTTTGCAGATTCTGAGGTGGTGGAAAGGTTTAAGGAAGGGAAAAAAAGATTAAACAGGTTCTCGGTATATGTGAGGACACTTAACGCTTCCAATGAAATCTAGACATGCCTTTCCCAGCAACAACAGTCTAAAACAAGTTACCACCTATGAGGGACAGCAATATCAAAGTCAATGGGTTAGAAGAGTCTGCAGGGAGCCAGGACAGCCAAAGTCAATTGGAGCACAGTCTATGGAGCCGAGGCACTTCTTAGATCAAAAGTCTTGCAAAGTTAGAGAGTTTGTAGGAAAAAAAAATATCACTTGTAGGGACACAAGCTGTTAAGCCTGTGGAAAGCAGCGTTGGAATCAACTAAAGGTAAGCCACTGCAAATCTCAACTGAGAAAAGCCAAGCTTGAAGACAATGAGGCAAGTACCCCAAGTCTAATCAGTACCTCTGGTTTGAAAAAGAGTGGTCCAGCTGGATTCTGTCCTGTTGCAGCAATGCAGACCCTGGGTTCCTGAGCCTCAGTTGTGGGGGCAAGACGGAGGATGTCTGGAGGGCTCCTGGGCGGCACTTTGGAGGTTGTTGGCAGCCACAGGCTCTTTTCGGTTTCAGCGATCAGGTAAACAGCACCGTTGATGATCTCGGATACCGGTTGGGCTTCCTTCACTCCTTGGGTCCTGCACTCTGGTGAGGGGACTCTAGCTCGGGTCGTCCTGCTTCTGGAGGGTCCTTCGGAGACTCCTGGAGCTTCTGGCAGAATTTCAGACCTCATACTCTACTACAGATTTCTCGACCCCTGGCACTCTGTTCTTGCAGCAGCGAAGAATTACAGCCAATCAGGGAATATGGTCTAGTGGAGTTCGTATCGGGATAAGTTGGTCCCACTAACCCAAGGAAAGAAGTCGCCCCTTCCGTAGCTTCTCTGTCGAATTGAAAAGGGAGTTTCAGAACAGCAACATGGCTTCACCAGGCAATTCAAAGGTCCAGGAGGATGCAGCAAACTTCATTCACGGTTTCTTCGTTGTGTCTTTCTCCCAGTGGTGGACTCCGCCTTTGGTGCCAAAACCCTTGCCTTTTAAGCAGGTTTTTCCGATTCATGCACAGCGTAGACTGTCAATCACAGAGCAGGGTGGCAGCCAGCCGATCAGGACTGTTGCATTCGGGCATTCCTAGAGACAAAGGATAGGGGAGTTTCGGGGGCCTCCCTCACATCCTACCTTTCCAGACACACTGGAGCCAGAGGCAGGCTTCAGGGCTGAAGCCTGCCAAAGGCAAAACAAACCGAAAGGGCTCAAACTTGGCTCAACACACAGAGTAAATCCCAATAAAGAACCCACAAACAGAACATGGCAAAAAAAAGAAGACCGGGCCAATTTTGACAAAATGGGCACCCATGGGTGCTATACTGCAACTGATAGTTCAGCCTGCCGGGGGAGAAAAGCACAATGGTGAGACATTTAAACCACTGCCACCAGCCATTTAAAGTAGTGAGAGTAACAAATAACGTTACATGAGAAGGTAGGATAAGGGGTTACTAGGTAACCCCCCCAGCACTACACACAGGATAGGGTGTGCTGGACCTACAAAGACAAAAAAGTAAAGTCAATTTCACTTTACTATTCTTGGGAATGGTAGTTCACACAAGAAAGGGTATTTAAACCTTATGAGAAATCTACAAGCATTTCTCATGACACTGCACTGAAGGTGCTGTGTGTCACCATACAAAAAATAGATGCCTATGGAGGTTGTCAGACTCTAAAAACAGTGGAAACACATACTCCAAATTAGGTCAAAACATACGAGAGTGAGAAAAAGGTCTCACTCACTCCAGGGTGAAAATTAAAAAGTCGTAAAGTCCAGCAAAAGAGCTGGGAGTCTCTAAGGTTGAAGGGCATTCTCCCCAACAATGGAGGCCCACCTTTGATAAAGGGTCATGTTGTAGAAGGAATTTCTGAGGTTCAGATTGGACACTTTCCGCCTTGGAGTTACCAAGTCACAAGGTGACACTGATCAAAAGCAAGATTTAATTGGGAATAGCGAAAAGTCACATTTCTCTCAGAGAATGAGGCATGGTCAGGTTTGTGGGTTTGTGGCCTTATTTGATTTAGGCTATCTTCCCAGCCCCTTTCACTACAGGGCTCTTCAAAGACTGAAGATTCTTTACCTGTGCTGGGTTCTGGCTAATACTCCTTTTATTTCTTCTGAAAAGAAAGACTCTCAGTGCTTATTTTAATGGCTCAACCGTATGGAGGCATAGAATGGGTGAGGGATTTTCTGATCGGACCTAGAGCGGATTATTGAATCTGATAACAGCAGGACTATCGGGGGGGCCAGGTGCAGGTAGAGATCTATTGGAGAGGAACTATTGCTGAATATCAACTGGCTGTAGCTTCTAGGTGGCTCTTTTAAATGTATATCAAATCTCGATATCGCCACAGATGCCACAGAAACAAATACACAGATTCTTGAAAACAGTCTAAGGGGTTTTATTACAAATATCATGAAATGCATGGACTGTTCTTTGTAGTAGTGATGAGAGACAGACAATTTGTTTCATCAGAGGCACCAGCTGAAAAAGAGGGTTGGGAAATGCCACTAGGGCCATCCCCTTCTCTCTCTCGTCACCCTTGGGATGTCCACCCTATCCCAGGGGTCCATAAGCCCTAGTTAGTGTCCGGTCCGGACTTTCAGGGCTGCAGGAGATGCTGAGCCCCACAGATTCTTCAGGAACGTTGGATCAACAACTGTCTCTAAACGCAGTTGAAGAACTAACACTCCCAAGGGAAAAGGGGAAGTGTGGAAAATAAAAAACAACAGACGCCTACTTCAGGTGGGCTGGAATCTGTAGAGGGAAACAGTAAGGTAGTAAAGTTAAGCATTCATTTCTATCACCCTTAACTTTGATATTTAACAGTAACATTAAACCCCTTCCTGTCTAACCTCCTTTAATAACTTGGAGGTTGTTCAGTTCTGTTAATCACTTTTTGCAATTACAATGTAAATAGTTGACCAATGTTGAAAATAATTCTTCTGGACAAAGGATCAAATTGCAATCACAGGAACAGTCTCAGCTTGCCAATGTAATATTGAAGAAGAGTCTGGTTGACTTGCTGATTCAATAGACAATGAAAAATGAAAAGATTTGTTTTTACCTCAACTTAAATATTCAAATGTGTTGACATTAGCTTTGCTGTGACTCTTCCTTGGAACCATCAAAACACGACTTTTTCTTTTTTTCACTAAACATTAACAATGTTCATTCAAGTGAATGAGTTTCATTCAGGCTTGCCTGTCCCTTTTGCGGGCATGCGCACTGAGCCAGAAAACAAGAGCGTTCATACGCGCGGACGCATTACATTCAGGCTCAACTGTTCCTTTTGTGCGCATGCGCATTGAAATATTGTACGATCACTTTTAAAACTCTAAACTCCTTCTGTATTCAAAAGGCAAACAAAGCAGTCCCACGCACTCGCTCGGACTCTGAAGACCACAGGGATTTAAATCAGAAATACGTCGCGAAAAATAAATACACCGCCACTACTACTTCGCGCATGCGTGTCAGAATTGTACCAAAGTATCAACTGAAAAGGATACAATACTCAAAAGGATACAGGAGGTAGGGTCTTCCGGATCCCTGTTCACCCGACTTGATAGTCGTGAAGTCAACAAAGACCTTCCAAATGATACAACCCTCTGGCTGATAAAACAGGCAGAGCGATGGATCACTGGAAAGGGCGTGGGTAAGGTATAGTAATCCAGCCTAGGACAAATTAAAGTATCATGAATAACTGCTCCAACCTGAGTATGATGAATTAGATAATGACAGGAATGATCACACTGACCTGTATCTCTGGGTAGAACAATCCAGAAGTCTCTTGATGGATTTGAAATGAAGAACAAAACGACAGGGAAGGGAAAATTAGTAAGGGAGACTTATCCCGAACGGAACGAGGCTCACGCTAGATACGGGTTGAATTCACCACAGGATAGCGTCCAAAGTTCAGTTCAAAGTCACTTCCAATGATCCTTGAAAGGCTTCCTTCCCACTTTAGGGATCAATCCTTCTGTTAATTCCACAGATGCAGGAGTTAGAAGAAAATAGCGTATGAAGACAACGTGCGCGTGTGGATTTACACGCGGGCAGGATTCGCGCAGCCTGGGCCAGCCGCATGTGAAGACAACGTGCGCGTGTGGATTTACACGCGGGCAGGATTCGCGCAGCCTTGGCCAGCCGCACTTGAAGACGAAGAGCGCGTGTGGATTCTACACGCGGGCAGGATTCACGCAGCCTTGGCCAGCCGCGTGTGAAGACAACGTGCGCGTGTGGATTTACACGCGGGCAGGATTCGCACAGCCTTGGCCAGCCGCACTTGAAGACGAAGAGCGCGTGTGGATTTACACGCGGGCAGGATTCGCGCAGCCTGGGCCAGCCGCGTATGAAGACAACGTGCGCGTGTGGATTTACACGCGGGCAGGATTCGCGCAGCCTTGGCCAGCCGCACTTGAAGACGAAGAGCGCGTGTGGATTCTACACGCGGGCAGGATTCACGCAGCCTTGGCCAGCCGCACTTGAAGACAAAGAGCGCGTGTGGATTTTACACGCGAGCAGGATTCACGCAGCCTTGGCCAGCCGCGTGTGAAGACAAAGAGCGCGTGTGGATTTTACACGCGGGCCGGATTCACGCAGCCTTGGCCAGCCGCAATTGAAGACAGAGAACGCGTGTGCATTATCACGCGAAGGGATAGCTCCAGGAATCAGCGTGTGGCGGAACACACGCTATCGAAGGCCCAAAAGTAGCTGTAGGATTATGCCAGGAAGTAGATCAGAGGTTCAGCTACACAACGCCAATAGAGACGATCAGAAGCAGCGAGTGAAGTTTCTACGCTGCTTAAATACGTGATACCGTAGTTCACGTGACGAAGCAAAAGTCACGTGAAGTTAGCGACATGAAAAGTGTAAACGTCGTTTTCCCGGTAACGTATCGAATAGCCTCCATTTGGAGTAGAACGGTCTCGCTGTCCTACGAGCGTAGCGACCAGCATGCATGACAGTGCCATCCCCCAAATGGACAACCTCTCCCCTTCTTGTGTGAAAGCGCTTCAATAAAGCAGGAGCATGTATGTTGGAAAGAGGTTCCCAGGACCTATCTTCGGGACCATAGCCCTTCCAGTCCACCAGATAATATGGTCTACCAGAACGGAGTTTCATATCCAGTATGTCCTGTACCTCGTATTCATCAGACCCCCGCACAGAAATAGCAACAGGCCGTACAGGCAGTCTAGTAGTGTCAGAGAACGGCTTGATGAGCGAGACGTGGAATACAGGATGCACCCGCCATCGTTGTGGCAAAGCCAGACGTACAGCAGCAGGATTAAGAACATGGAGCACTTCATACGGACCGATGTATCTAGGCAACAATTTCATTTTGCCTGGAATCCTTAAGTTCTTAGTGGATAGCCAGACTTTCATCCCAGCCTTATAGACAGGTGCGGATACCCTATGAGCATCGGCATAGAACTTGTCACGTCGTTTAGCCTGCTCCAATTGCTGCTTCACCTTTCTTTGTAATCTCTTCAGATCACGAAGAGTACGGCCTGCGGCAGGCGTGTCCAGGGATAGACCGGAATCCAGAGGTATTGATCGGGGGTGTTGTCCATAGAGAGCATAGAACGGTGAAGTGCCTATGGCACTATGATAAGAGTTGTTATAGGCAAATTCAGCCGCCGGCAGTATCGTGAGCCAATCCGATTGATATTGCAAACACAGACACCGCAGATATTGTTCCATAGTACAATTGACCCTTTCAGTCTGTCCGTCGGTTTGAGGATGATAAGCGCTGGACATTCTATCATCAATTAGTAATGCAGATGTTAAAGCTCTCCAAAAGCGTGACGCAAACTGCGAGCCCCTGTCAGTAATAATTACTGACGGTAGACCAAAGAAACGAAATATATGTTGGATGAACAGTTCAGCCAGAACAGTAGCAGTTGGTAAACCAATACAAGGAATAAATAGGGCCAATTTAGTGAAATAATCCACTACGACCCATAGGGTATCATATCCCTGATTTGGGGGGAGTTCCACCACAAAGTCCATAGATATCATGTCCCATGGTTTGGTAGGGACAGGCAGGGATTGGAGTAAGCCCACTGGTTTACCAGGTGTATTTTTACATTGGATACATACAGAACAAGAAGATACGTAGTTTATAACGTCTTTTGCCATGGATGGCCACCAGCACCACCTTTTGAGCAGGTCCAGTGTTTTCTTCCGTCCAGGATGGGCTGCAATCAAGGAATCATGATTCCATTTGAGGGCTTTATTCCGCATTGAAGGAGTTGGTAGATAAAGCACTCCTTGTGTGAATGGTAAACAGTTATGCACGTCCAGATTCATATCCTGGACTACTTGTGGATTGTTTTTTACCCACTCTTGTATTTCGGTTTTTAAGGATGGTTGAACCGAACAACTACAAATCACATGATCTGCCAACAGCTGGGTCTGTACTTGTTTTTCTTCCTGCGCCTCTTTACTCATACGGGACAAAGCGTCCGACTTAACATGTTCTCGGGCAGGACGATAGGTGACCTGGAAATCGTATTGGGCAAAAAAGACATGCCATCTGGCCTGACGGGCCGTAAGGCATTTCATGGATTTGAATGCTTGGAGATTTCTATGGTCAGAGTACACCAACACCTGTTGTTTGGCCCCAAGAAGATGATGACGCCATTCTCGGAAGGCATCTTTGATAGCCAGTAGTTCCCGCTCAGTAACGGTGTAGTTCCGTTCATATGAGGTGAGTTTACGAGAGAAGAAAGCCACTGGGTGTTCCTCCTTGGTTTCCGTGCAAACTTGTGAGAGCACTGCGCCAATAGCGACACTGGATGCATCCGCTTCAACGACAAACTGGCGATCAGGATCCGGATGTTGAAGCACGGGTGCAGTGGTAAATGCTTCCTTCAGCTTTTCGAATGCTGCTTGGGCATGTTGGTTCCAACAGAAAGGTACTTTGGAACTAGTTAAAGCCGTCAAAGGAGCTACTGTTTTGGAAAAGGAATGGATAAATCTGCGATAGAAATTCGCAAAGCCCAAGAAAGACTGTAGTGACTTGACGTTATGTGGAATTGGCCAGTTCAAGACGGCCTTTACCTTGGAACGACTCATTCGAGCACCTAGATTGGTAATGTCGTAACCCAGGAATTCCACTTCCTGTGAATGAAAGACACATTTTTCGGCTTTCACATAAAGATGGTTCTCCCTAAGTCTTTGTAGGACTGTAGAAACATGTCTGACGTGTTCCGATAAAGATGATGAGTAGATCAAAATGTCGTCCAGATAGACAACCACAAATCGGTCCATTACGTCTCTGAATATGTCATTCATGAAGAATTGAAATGTGGCGGGAGCATTGCACAGACCAAAAGGCATCACCAGATATTCGTAAAGACCATACCGTGTCTTAAAAGCGGTCTTCCATTCGTCGCCTTCACGAATGCGAACCAAATTGTATGCACCTCGCAAGTCCAATTTGGTGAAGTAACTGGAAGTGCCTAACTGATCCAACAGAACGTTTATTAGTGGTAAGGGGTATTGGTTTTTGATGGTGATATCATTAAGTGCCCTGTAATCAATGCATGGTCTGAGGTCTCCCTCTTTCTTAGGCACAAAGAATAGAGGAGATGCAGCAGGAGATTGTGAGGGCCGTATAAAGCCCGTTGCTAGCGCTTTGTCAATGTATTCTTTTAACACGACATCTTCTTTAGGTGTTAAAGAATAAACACGGCCTGTAGGTATTTTGGCACCAGGAATCAATTCGATAGGACAGTCGTACTGTCGATGAGGAGGTAATCGTTCTGCCTGGCCTTTATCAAAGACATCAGCATAATCAGCGTATTCGCATGGTATTATATTGTCGCATCGATGTACAACGCTGATAGCAGATTCCTCCACCATAGAGGCCAATATGTGTTGTTTATTTGACACCTCCTGACTGGTAAAGCAATGTTCATTGCAATGAGTCGAAGGATATTGGAGCGATCCCGAAACCCAGTCAACAGCAGGATTGTGAAGGGTTAACCATGCAAGACCAAGTATGATCTCGTACTGCGGAGCAGCAATAACATCGAAGATGATTTCTTCTGAATGGTTATTAGATAACGTCATCTGAACCGGTACCGTCTCCTGGGTAACCATACCAGAAACTAAAACAGATCCGTCCACGGTGTTCACCGTTTCAGGTCTTTTTTTGTTTACAAGGGGTAAGGAATGGTTCTTGGCATAGGTGATGTCTATATAATTGCTGGTGGCTCCAGAATCAACCATGGCCTTGGAAACCACTTCTCGCTCATCACAATGTAACGTCACCTGAACTATTACAGGTGCATGTTTAGGAATGGTGCTGGAGTCCGATGAAACACTCGACATAGGGACTCCTGCTAATGTCGAGTTTTGGCGTTTCCCGCACGCTTGACGGGTTTTTTAGGACATGTTGCCAATAAATGCTCGGAAGAACCACAGTACATACATAAGTGGTTTTTTCTTCGGTTCTCCCGTTCTGCATTGGACAATCGGCCTCTCACGGCGCCTATTTGCATGGGTTCAGGGTCGTTAGAGACGACTGCTGGTGTCTCTGACCGCCCCGAGACTGGCATGAAGGGCTTTTTCTCTCCCTTTCGAGCATTCCTTCGGGCGTCGATTTGTAGAACCAAATCGAGCAGCTCTGGGAAACCCGTAGGAACCACAGGAACAGTAGATAAGGCGTCTTTCAGTTCTTCAGAAAGACCCTTGTAAAAAACAGCCGTTTTCTTGCTGTCAGGCCATTGAGTTTCCGCCGTCAGTTGATTGAACCGGGCAACGTAAGACATAAGGGGTTGGCTGCCCTGTTGTAGGTTAAGCAACTCTAGATCTGTGGCTTGAGTAGAGTAACGCATGTCAAAGACTTTACTCATAGCAGTCAAGAGATCGTCACAATCGTACAACAAAGGGCTATTAGTTTCCAACAAAGGGTTAGCCCAAGCAGCGGCTGTGCCCCCTAAATGGGAAAGCACGAAGGCTGCTTTTGTGGTTAGATCAGGAAAAGATGCAGGACGGCAAAGAAAATGGAGTCGGCACTGATTTACAAAGGTTCTGTAGGTTTTGGGATCACCCGTGAACCTTTCCGGAGGGGCCAAGGGAAACTGAGTGGGCATAACCACATTAATAGTTTCCTGTGGGGGTGCCGTAGTCCCAGATCCAGATGCAGTAGCCATCGGCGCTTGTGCTCCCTGAGGACTACCATGTAGGGCGTCTTGCATAACGTCCATACGGTGCCGTAACATGTCCTGTGCAGTAACCATTTCGTTTCTCAAATCGTTGATCAACTGTGTCAAAACAGTTAAAGGATCCGTACCCTCCATGGCTTCTGAAAGTATCATGAATAACTGCTCCAACCTGAGTATGATGAATTAGATAATGACAGGAATGATCACACTGACCTGTATCTCTGGGTAGAACAATCCAGAAGTCTCTTGATGGATTTGAAATGAAGAACAAAACGACAGGGAAGGGAAAATTAGTAAGGGAGACTTATCCCGAACGGAACGAGGCTCACGCTAGATACGGGTTGAATTCACCACAGGATAGCGTCCAAAGTTCAGTTCAAAGTCACTTCCAATGATCCTTGAAAGGCTTCCTTCCCACTTTAGGGATCAATCCTTCTGTTAATTCCACAGATGCAGGAGTTAGAAGAAAATAGCGTATGAAGACAACGTGCGCGTGTGGATTTACACGCGGGCAGGATTCGCGCAGCCTGGGCCAGCCGCGTGTGAAGACAACGTGCGCGTGTGGATTTACACGCGGGCAGGATTCGCGCAGCCTTGGCCAGCCGCACTTGAAGACGAAGAGCGCGTGTGGATTCTACACGCGGGCAGGATTCACGCAGCCTTGGCCAGCCGCGTGTGAAGACAACGTGCGCGTGTGGATTTACAAGCGGGCAGGATTCGCACAGCCTTGGCCAGCCGCACTTGAAGACGAAGAGCGCGTGTGGATTTACACGCGGGCAGGATTCGCGCAGCCTGGGCCAGCCGCGTATGAAGACAACGTGCGCGTGTGGATTTACACGCGGGCAGGATTCGCGCAGCCTTGGCCAGCCGCACTTGAAGACGAAGAGCGCGTGTGGATTCTACACGCGGGCAGGATTCACGCAGCCTTGGCCAGCCGCACTTGAAGACAAAGAGCGCGTGTGGATTTTACACGCGAGCAGGATTCACGCAGCCTTGGCCAGCCGCGTGTGAAGACAAAGAGCGCGTGTGGATTTTACACGCGGGCCGGATTCACGCAGCCTTGGCCAGCCGCAATTGAAGACAGAGAACGCGTGTGCATTATCACGCGAAGGGATAGCTCCAGGAATCAGCGTGTGGCGGAACACACGCTATCGAAGGCCCAAAAGTAGCTGTAGGATTATGCCAGGAAGTAGATCAGAGGTTCAGCTACACAACGCCAATAGAGACGATCAGAAGCAGCGAGTGAAGTTTCTACGCTGCTTAAATACGTGATACCGTAGTTCACGTGACGAAGCAAAAGTCACGTGAAGTTAGCGACGTGAAAAGTGTAAACGTCGTTTTCCCGGTAACGTATCGAATAGCCTCCATTTGGAGTAGAACGGTCTCGCTGTCCTACGAGCGTAGCGACCAGCATGCATGACAATGCGCAAATTATAGTCATTGAAGCAGTCGTAACATCACACTAATCATTAGCGACTGCGCAGTTATCACGGACCAAAAAACATTAATTCCCGTTGAACTTGGAAGGAATCGGAGCACTTAAATACTGCTTTAGATTAACTTCTGAAGAAGCGCCATCAATCATCATTGTTTTAAATGACCACCATTACTTTAAATATACTCACTGAATTTGACAGTCTCTTGAAGATAAGGTTTTTGAATTTAAACACAGTCTGAAAATATGCAACAAGATATTCCTTCAGTCTTCCTTCCAGAGAATAATCTAATTACCTAACTAACTAAAAACCTAATAGGAAACAAAGTATTTTTAAAAATGAACTCTTCTCCTGCTTGAGAAAACGCAGCGCTCCCACCAAATGATCTACTGAGCTTGTCCCTCGCAGATCAGGATTTCAGGAATTGGTCTCATTTCTGTAGCCTTCATCAAAACTTCTCACATAGGACCTAAAAACTGGAACTTAACTAAGACAGGACCTTCTCTCATGAAGGTGAACAATGAAAGGCAGTTTAGAACTCCAGCCAAGGTCTGAAGTTCCTGATTCCTCCAATCAGAGACCAGCACCACTTCCAGCATGTTGGCTTGGGGAAACCTCACTCTGAACAATGGTATTGTTAAGTTCAACAAATAAAAATGTTTTTAGACAACATCACGCAAATCAAATTTCCATCCATTCAACATTCAGAACTATGATTTACAGTAAACTCCATCTTCCATACTAAATCATCTATACCCAGACCCATCAGACCCGACAGTCACTGACTGGTAACCCCTGCGGTCTATGATCTTCCTCTTTCACTACTGTCTCCCTAAGTGCAAGCTATCTTATCACCCTCAGAGACTTCCTAACTTTCCCTACTCTAACCAGAAGTTAGTGTTATAAGGGTAAAGTTAGGGAATGTGCCAACCTTCTATACCTCCGATGTGTCTCTCCGCCTTCCTTCTACTCTGTGATGTTAACTCTTCTTCTCCTCCACCTCTACTAATAACACTTCTCTTGCTCTACTACTCAATCTCCCACACTACTCTTCTTCACCCTGAACTAGTACTACTACTCTTCCAACACTACTACTACTGCCACACTACTACTACTACTACTCCTCCTCCTCCTCCTCATCATCATCCTCCTCCTCCTCCTCCTCCTCCCACTACCACCACCACCACCACCACCACGACTCTCCCCCTCCACCTTGTACATTTAATTCATATTCACTGCTTACACTAACTTATATTAACTTGCCACACAAACATTTACACCCCCACCACAGTACTGTTGCACTCACTAAGCCTATACCTCACCTTTTTCAATAAACATATCCACACTCCACTGCTTCTTCCTTCCTCCTGCTGGTATCTTGGTCCAACTCCACCATGTAAGGAAGGGATGGTATTAAGAATAGACAGGCACAAGTGATCACAGTTCAAGGGTATTTATTAAACTGTATATATAGGGTGGAAAAACGCTGAATCTAATCCTAAATCTAAAATGGGAGCAAGCTACAACTATCAAATCAAAATAAGGCAGTCCTAGTGCCGTGTCGTCAAATAAAAGGGCCTATACTAAGAAAAACCTAGTGGCAATCCTTACACTAAATACAAAAGAGTGTGGGATAGGGCTCACAAGAAATGAAGGGTTCACAAATAATAAGTCAGGATGCAGTAATCATGGTCTCCCTTCCCCACGTTTTGAGCATGGAACAAGGTGGGACTCTGGAGCATAGCACATGCTCGAGCTTTCCAGCACGAGACGACAGTTCCGTTCTCAGCTATCAGGACCGTCAATTGCCAAGTCTCTTGCTCTGTAAAAAGTCTCTTGCCTTCGAGGATTTGATGTATTCAAAATAACAAAAGTTCCTTTCTGCTTGTATGTTGGGTGATGCCTCTTCACCCCTGGATCTCCCTCTTCCGGGGTCAGACCCTTCTCAAATGTTAGTTCACTACTAGGCTTCACACCCTTTCATCAGCATCCCTCCTTCGGGTCCACTCTTGCCAAGCACACAATTCCTTCTACTTTCTTACGATGTGGGATTAACTTCCCTTAGCTTTACGATCATCTGCCGCCCAAAGACTTGATTGTACAGAGGAATTTACTAGACCCCCATATGACCACTTTGACCCTCTTCTCGCCTTTCCCAAGGACTTCTGGTAATAGTAGTTTCAACAATCGGGTAATCGCCCAGAGGTTCTCGAGTGAGCACCCAAGTGGTGCCTGACGCATCTACAGCTGGCTTTCCCCTTTTACATTAACAGTTATATGTACTTTCTGCAATCAGCCATTTGCTACTTTTGTTCAACACAGTTCGGTTTCTTTATCGGTTCTCCCCTCGACTTATCGGCTGTGATGAACCGCTTGGCTTTCTTCATATCGGGAGTCAAAGCCAGGACCACGGTAGCAGGCATCTCCCTCTGTCCTGCTCATCAGTGTAGACACGCTCCATGTACCGTTGACATCTGATGCAACACACTTAGGCTATTGTTCGCGGTTTTACGATTCCTTCCACAGAAGTTTCACAAGCCTTGGTCAGAAAGGGAAAGGTCGCTTTTCTCCTTGTCACCCTCTCGATTCACACAGTCTTTCTCCTCCATTTGAACTGCCGTGCGTGGATAGCCATCTCGTTGTGTGGTCTGCCTTGCTTGTATGGTGCTCTCGTGCGCCAACTTTTATCCCTGTGGGCAAGGGAAAGGGCAGTCAAGTATGTGCGATTCTGGTCAATTGCCTGATCTTGCCTGACCCTTGTTTTGGGACATGTCAGATAAACGGCTCTGGTGTTTACCGTCGTCTTTCGCGGTGTGCAAAGGTTTTAGTGTCCGAAAGTGGGGGGTAGAGTGTTTGAATATCCTATGGAGTAGGATGAGGAAAAGATGTTATTAGAAGGGGGATTACGCGTCTCACCCGTCGGCATCCCACTTCCACTCCGCCGGAAACCCCCCATCCAGGTGATCTTCCCTTACTGGTCCACCCCCAGGAACTAGATCCAATAGCGATGGCTATGTCCTGGCCACCTGGATGACAGATCCCCGGGTACTAGTCAGGGAGACACCTTCAAGTTTCTCACAACCACCACTGCTGACCTCAACTCAAAAACCCACATTCCCAGTTTCCTGTCCCCTGCTTAAATTGCCCTTTCTCAACCCTGACTGGACAACTTCCTCTAGCCAAACCGGATCTATCATCCCCTCCTGGGAGATTTATGTGCTTGGGGGAGCCTTTACAAGGGGGCTACATTCAGAAAAAGGCATGAAGCAGGGGGGATATGCCTCACGCACTTTCTGTGTGTGGCGCCACTGCGGTTCAACCATGACGGGTCTGTCAGTTCAGTGTCCAAATCTGCATCAGGGTTTCGATAGCGGTTGTTCTCCTCGGTAAGTATAGGCTCTGGAGGGGCCTCTCGTGTTGCTGGTGTTCTACGATTGAACGCACATCTCTGGTGGGGTACCAACTCAGGAATCGAAGCAAGCATCTAATTGGTGCATGCTCGCATGGGTCCTGTAATGTCGCTCTCCATTTCCGGGGCTCTCCCCGTTGCCAGCATAGGACACTGGATTCACAGTGTCTTGGATCGTTGCTTCCGCCTATAGGTGTCTCGGTCTCTGGCGCTAATGAGGGGTGTTGGTTGAAGTTCAGCGCTCTACTGCTCATATTCTTTATAGGCTTTGCAAAAGATAGGAAGACTGGCAAGCATCTTAAGGCAGACGCATGGTGCGAGTCAATGATCTGCATGCAAATCATCCTGGCACATGGGTGGGGACAAGAACTGGGATACTCTGATGCCACTGCCTCCGTTACACCCTTTGTGGCAGGTCTCCCCATCTCCCGTTTGAGAAGGCCAGCATACTGGCCTTGTCACAGTATATAGGGGCTCATTACAGGTTTGATGGAATCGGAGCAGTAAATCCGCTCAGATACCACCAAATTGTATTACCATTACCACCACTTGGCCCAGTGGTATTACCGTTGGATTACAAGTGGCAGTGGAAGTTCCTACTTTTTTTAGTCCATAGGATTCTAGGGGGATTTTTGGCAGTATTACCACAGCGGTAATTCTGCCACTGTAATTTAGCCGAAATTTGGCAGAAAACGGACTGATTTACCTCCAGCTCATAGCTGGGTGGTGAGGTAATGCGGCAATATATGGTAATACTGCCGCATTTACCCACATCGCCCAACTCATAATAAAGCCATAGCGCTTACTTCCATTTCAACGCATGTCTCATTCTGCATTGCCTCCACGCAGCCCATAGGCTTCCCCTCTTCCGGGTAGCCACACTTTGTATTTTTTGTCTCTACAACTGTTTCCCTCCATTTCAATTTTATTGGTTTAAATTCAAACCTTTAAAATGTTACACAAACAAGACAAAACAATAAGTTACACACTAATATTTAGCCCCAACTATCCTCCCTTCTCACGTCCCATGTCAAGTTATTACAGAAGATTTCACATAACCGAGTCTTTAGCGTTACTGAATCGTCTTTAAGTTTACTTGACATCTTATGCTGGAGGCCATTCATTTGCATTTTTTAATCTCTCTTCAATTACGGCCAAGAAGGAAGTCAGGGGCATAATTAGTTTCATGTCCAATCCGTTCCACATTCTCTGCCACCATTCATCTGCGCACACACACACTGATGATCATCATACCACTGGGCCAGATGAATTGATCTTATGTCTTTTAGTTCCGGACAGAAAAGCACAAGATGCTTGAGGGATTCCAGCTCTTTGTTGCACAAGTGACAAGTGAAATTTGAACCTACGTTACAAGCCCAATGGCTGGTCCGCTCCTTGGTTTTAATCGCATTTAGCCGGAATAACATGAATAGTCTACTGGCTTTCGAATGTGGAAATCGAATCAGATATTTTTGAAGTACATTGTAGCCTCTTGCTTCGGCAGGAGAGTCTTTCATAGCACCTGCAGAATGGCGCTCACTACATGTAGTGATCCAATCGGCGCGCCACATCATCACTTTAGCTGCCGTAGGATTTGAGTGGAGAGTTTCCAAGCTGATGTTATTTATTAGTTAGAGATCTTTGCATCGTTTCACCCATTGAGATAGAATGTCTGGTGCTCTAGCTGACGCATTGTGAAAGATCTTAAATTGGAAAATTCCTTCCTCGGCTCTGGATTTTCGAAACAAAGCTAGTTGGTTCCAGCAGATCCGGGCATGCAGCGAAATTAAGGCGAGTTCATACCTTATGCAGGCTGTTGAAATTCCGATTGGTAGGCTTAATGCCGTGGTCCAGAACGTACGTTCCAGTGAAGCCCAGTGATTCGACGGGCATCCAAAGGCGTTTTCCGCACCACAAGACAGGATCGGGACGACTTTCTGTTCGTAAAAGTTTTGCAGTGGTCGCATTGAAAAACGCCCACATTTTCTGCGCGTCACAACTCCCTGACATGCCAGCTGACCGCATTTCCTCTTGGATTCAGCCACCCAAGGCTCATCACAGATGCTGGAGTTCAGAATCATACCGAGGTATTTTACGCTTTTTGTGATACACAGATGATCTTGATCTAATGACCACACATATTTTACATCCCTCGGCTTTTGGCTTGTTTTTAAGTTCTCAAACACCAGTATTTCAGTCTTTGCTGTGTTTATCTTCAGATTGTTCATGCTCACTTATTTTTGCACTGCCTAGAGTTTACGTTGAAGGCCAATCAGGGTTAAATCTAAGATTACCAAATCGTCGGCATACAACAGCCAGCTTATGTTTGATGAGTTGAGCTTAGGTGGAAAAGCTCTCACAGATTGTATCGCCTCACCAATGTCGGAAATGAAGACTAAAAATTGCAGCTGCCAACGGGCATCCCTGTTTCACCCCTTTGTGCGTCTTAATTTGAGCTGACAGGGAACCGGATTGATCTAGTCGAATAGCAATTGAAGTGTCTGTGTGGAGTTCTTTAATTGCCGCAAACAAACCTGCCGGGCAACCCCACACTTCCATTTTTTGCAACAACGCTTCACGATCAATTATGTCAAATGCAATAGAAAAGTTTTAAAAAAAAGGCAAGATACACTTTCGTTTTAGTTCGCAGGCCTTCCATTTTCAGTAGATTTAGGACAGGCAGGTTCAGAGAACACCCAAAGAATTTCACGAAACCCGCTTGTCTTTCGTCCACTCTTTTAGCTGTTTTGGCCCAGGTGATCAATTTTGTTTGCAGCAAAGACGCGTAAATCTTACCCAGTACATCAAGCAGGGCCACCGGACGATAGTTTTTCGATGATGCTCTATTTCCTTTCTTGAAGATCGGCACTATTATCCCAGTCTTGCATGAAGTTGGCACTTGTTTTTGCGAGTTGATTCTTGCAAATAGATCGAAACACAGGTCAGCCCAAAGATCAGGAAACTGTGATCATAAAATTCAACATGCCGTCAGGGCCCGCACCCTAGAATTTGTCACTCTCATGATTACCTCACGGATATCTTCCCTTGTAAAGAGTAAATTTTATGATGCTAGGTTAGAGGTTTCCAAGTTAGGAGCAAGATTTTTGTAATATAGGACGGTAAAATGATGTACTTTCTGGAACCAGGCATACTTGCAATGCCTCTTGCGGTGTTTCCATGCCATTAATGGTTCGCCAGAACTCGCCACTGTTCTTATTAGTTAGAGTCTTCAACATAGCCTCAGCATCATTCTGGTGTAGTACAAATCGATGGCTTTTAATCCAATTTTTATAGGACTGTTTGGTTACTTTGTTTCTTGCAGTTATTTCTTCCTTTGGGCCTTGATTGTTTTTCCGGATTTCTGCTCTCATCGTTCCTTTGCGCTGCATCACCGTTAGGTCGAAACAGTGTTTTTTCCGAAATGACCAATTTTTCAGTCTGATATTTTTGGCTTTAAATTGCAACAATATAGGCACATATTCCATCTCTTCCGGCGTAGACTTGAATTGGGAGCATATATTGGCCACCTCATATTCCTCCAGCCTCACACGTAGGCGATTTGACTCCACCAGCACTTTTGTGCCCCATTTTTGGTTTTTCACACCTCTTAGATCTTGAAATTTTAATTCCATCATTTCGTGATCACTGTTGACCATTGTCAGGATTTTCGTGGTCTTTATCCTCGCATACATCGTATCAGAGGCAAAGACATAATCGATGATAGAGCTTTGGCCTTCACGCTGCCACGTAGGCTTCGCCGGAATGTCCCCTTGGGTGCAGCCGTTTAGCATTGAGAGACCTCTTGCATTCATTTCTTCCGACCAGGTTTTAGCTAAATTGTCCTTTGGTGAAACTCTGTGGTTTGAAAAAGTCAATATTTAGATCACCACAAACTATCAAGCCACTTCCACTGCTTGACTCTAGCAGGTTATCGATTATTGAGGTGACCTGATCGATGAATGGATATGTCCCGGTCCATCGATGGTTCCAATATAAGTTGATTATGTGGATCACATTGAGCGCTTTAGGTGTATCAATGGATTTTTGTATCTCACAAACTTGAATGTAGGGCGTATAGTTCTTTGAATTCAGCAACCGGTAGCATGAGGACCATTTGATCATCGTTAAGAGTCCTGCTAACGGACGCCCCTTCTCAGCCTTAATGGCTGGGTTCAGAGCACATTCAAAATCTGAGATCACTGGCAAATCGCACATCCAAGTTTCTTGAAGACAGATCAGTTGTAAGTCATGTATCCAATGATTATTTAGGAGATGTATGAAGCCGCGCGTGTTCCATGAAGCGAAAGAGCAGTCCTGAAACGCGCTAGGCTTCGAACATTAGCTGTGAGTATTAGCGTTCAAAGCCAAGGCCATCCAATTCCATTCTTGCATAGAGTCTTGTTCCATTAGGCTGCTTGTTTTCATAGAAGAGGACTGGTCGGCTGGGCCACCGCTGTTTATGGTAATTTGAATTTTCGCCATTGGACTTGTTCTGGTTATCATGTCCTGCTCAACAGCAACTACACTTTTAGGGGTGAGAGCGTGTTGTCGAACTTTAAGTGCTGGTCCGTTCTGACCAAACTGTTCCTGCTGATCTTGTTCAATTACTGTAGATTTTTGCGAGATCTCCAATGGCCTTGACTTATCGTTTTGAGTAAGCCATGCCTCGCCTGGTCCATCTTCCCATCTCCACTTTTTTGCACCCTTCAGGTTCCATTACTTTGTAAGTATCGAAACCCAGCGACAACAACTCTTCGTCTGCATCCAAGATTACATTCGCAATTATATTAGAGTTTACATGCAGAATCACCTTATCGGTACACAGATCGTCCGGGAATTCGACTATTTTCAAATCTTTCGAACCAAGGGATTGCAGCCAAGGTATGTGATGGAGCAGTCTTAACACATTTGTTCTGTTCAAGATTAGTTTGTCACTACCTTCCAGCCTCTCCAGCATTAGTTTAATCAAAGGAGTCAGTTCCACAGTTCGGGCTGTAACCTGACGGTTCCTAGTCTTCTGATTTTGCACCAACGTCTCTGACTGATGGAGGTCAAATTTCTAGGACATAGATACTTTGACAGCCGAAACGGCCGCCACATGCTCTACATTTCCTCTTGCAAAGTTCACCCCCTTCAAAAGCCGCAGGCATGGACCACCAACATCCTGGTGCATCACCTGCCCGTTTGTCCTCTGCCTTTACCATTTTGCTTGTAACGTGATGAACTCCAGGCTCCTAGGCTCTAGGCCCTCATTCCTTGCGTCTACAACAAGAGGAAATAACTCACATAACCGGTCACTGATCTCTCGTAATGTGTTAGTTGGGGATACTTGAATCTTTTGCGGCATACTCAGTTTGGAGTTTCGTGGCTCTGTTACCAAATTCTTAGGCTCACTGATCGATTTTGAGTTTGTTGGCAATAGGGCGACTTTTTGAGTGCAAGGAACTTCAAGAGGGGCTTTCACAAATTCCACTACCACCTCCATAGGGTCTTCATGGGTTGATAGTTCCATTAGTTCATCATGAGTCGCTAATACTTCTTCGTTTAGCGGAGTTTCCGCAACTTTCGTATTATTCCCCCCCCCCCCTCCCCCCGAGTCTAATTGGGCCATTATGTTCTCCTTGATGGTGTCAGCCAATTTCAAACTGGTAGTGATTGCTTTATCGATAAGTTGAAACATACATAATGATGTTGCGAAGGAATTTTCGGGCTCCTTTTTGTTGATGTTTTTTACGGGCTGGCACTTTTGTTTTTTTGTTTGGGGGGGATTTTTTTGGGCGTCCACCTTCGATTTAGTTTGAGCTTCAGCATCTAAACTTTCAAAAGTGGAAAATAGGCCTGCAGACTTTGTAATAACAACCGGCACCTCATTCAGACCAGAAGCCTGATCCACTACTTTCGAAGGAGGAAATGAGCCAGAAGCCTTTTGAGAGTCCAATAAGGCCGGATTTAATGCATTTTTAGCTTGCAGAAATGCTGTATTAAATGACATTGAGTAAGTTGGGCTGTCCATCACTTTTACGCTGTGTCTCACTGAGGTTCTTCAACTTTTCCACCTCGATTACCGCCAAAGGAGAGGCAACCTTAGGCCCTACCTTGGATAAGTTATCACTTCCGTTACAAGACTTTCGGATAGCATGATGGGCGGGGGAGTCTGGTTCACGATTTGAAATGGCTTTATTTGGCAATCAGTCTTCACGGCTGACTTAGCAGTGTTGGATGGAACTTGTAAGAGAGAAGACTGCTCTTTCGTTACCAAGTCTTTCATGTTGCCAACATTGCCCAGCTCCTCATCCCTTTGTTCTGTGTGTGATTTGCGAAAAAGAGACTGTGCTTCCTTTGCAACCTCTGCAAACAATTTTTTATAAATCATCATGTCATTCCGTTTAGCATCGTTAGCTGATTCTATGCCCGCCAGTATATTTTGATTCACCTCTTCTTGTTTGGTCCTTTGTGCACCATGCATTACTTCTAGGTGCATCAATTTTGAGTTCATCATAGCCAATAAAGTCGTGACTTGCTTCACATTTTCATTTAGCGTTTCGTACAACTTAGTGAAAGGTGTCAGAGAGATTGCCATTGCAGACGTTAGGGCTATTAGGAGGTAATTTGAGGGCACATGTACGCAAGGGGCTGGGCACCCACCTCCAGCTTTCCCCTGTGGCTCACGTGCGGCTCGTGCAAACCGAGCCCGTTCTCTCCTAATTTTTGTAAATGGACTTTCGGCAAGCGAAGAGTCCCTTGTAGTAGGGTCATCTGACGAGTCCTCACAATTTTAAGATTGAAGATTGACTTAATTGAATTTGGCTTCTCATCCTAAGATCAGGCCCTACATTATGATGGGCAGGCAATCTTTTCTGGGAGTCAGCCACCTTTCCCTCTTGTGACTGTACTGAACCGTCAGAAGACACAATCTCTCGTGACTTGAGTCTTTTGTAGTTGCCGGATCCCCATATATCTCGATTTACATCAGTGACATTAGTACAGTGCCTTTTCTGGGGGGCTTTATGTATCAAGTCCTGAAATGGGGTGCATACGGCTATCGGTTTACATGAGCGGGATTTGTTTAGGTTGGTCCTATTTTGTAGTACAGAATACACCACCTCCAAAGAATTTCTTTCGTCGATATAGGATGTGCCTTCCACTACATCCCTCTGCTCGCATTCACTTTGTAATGCTGTGTTAGAAATGGATGCTTTAAGATGAAGATCCATTAAGTTTGCATCAAGGGTAGGGGTGGGGGTTTTCTGTATGGAGGCAGAAGCCTCGCGTTGATCAACACTTAACATTCAGTTCTAGTGCGAGTTTCCAGCCCTGGGAGAATCAAGGAATGCACTTATTTCTAAGTTGTCTTCAGATCCAACGTGGCATTTTCCACGAGACACCACTTTCAGCCGCCACGCTGACTCAGAGTGGGCAAGCCTAGTCCAACTGGCGCTGCACGGCTTCGGAGGCTTCAGAGGCAACGCCATACTCGCTCACGGATGCCGCACTTACATCCTGACCCCACGCACCAGTGTCATCAGTAGCGGCCACGGTCAGTATCGCAGTTTCCCATGCTCGCTCCATGGCAGCCTCCCTGCAACCCGGCACAGCGGCCACCAACACTGACCCCCCCCCCCACCCCCACAGCACAGAGGCCTCGCCAGCCGTTAAGTCGTGATCAATGTCGTTGGCAGCCTTATTCATTATACTTGTCATACTTGTTGAGCTTGTCGTCGGAGACTGAATCATGTCCTCAGCTGGCTTAGTGATATTGGGAGAATGGGGGGGAGCAACGAGGCAGTGGGACGGGGTGTTTCTGAATGAACAGGAGGCACTAATGCATCTCAGGTAGGAGAGGAGCACTCCTCTGATCTCAAAGGTTCAAAAACATCTTCTACCGTCACCACTGTTGGATCTCCGGATATTCCTGTGTTTTCCGTCACTGACCCGCATGAAAAATATTGGCTCACCTGTTGTTGTCGCGCTCGTTTTGCAGGGAGATCCTCTAGATTGGCCATGCGCTTTACTTGGGCTCTGGTCCTTGAAATAAGATTGGCTGCATCCATCATTTTGCAAACGCCTTGCGCCTTGCGCTACTCGCCAAACAGCCAAACAGTGAAGTCCTCAGCCCTTTGGTCCTCAGGGCTTAGCGCCACAAGGGCAGCAGAGGCGGCCTTTTGTGCCAGGTGACCTGGGCCAGGAGACTTGGTCAGTTATTAAAGGTACAGGCACACACACCTCAGTCTCTACTTCTCCCCTCTTCCTGATAGAGACACTCGCCACAGCCAAACAGTGAAGTCCTCAGCCCTTTGGTCCTCAGGGCTTAGCGCCGCAAGGGCGGCAGAGGCGGCCTTTTGTGCAAGGTGACCTGAGTCAGGAGACTTGGTTAGTTATTAAAGGTACAGGCACACACCTCAGTCTCTACTTCTCCCCTCTTCCTGATAGAGACACTCGCCACAGCCAAACAGTGAAGTCCTCAGCCCTTTGGTCCTCATGGCTTTCTATTACATTCTTCTGCATTTCTTTTTCTTCTAGGTCAATGTTTTGGCTTCCATCACTGTTTGAGCATTTCTCTTTATTTTTCTGCATTTTTTCCCCTCTAGGTCAGTGCGCCTGCATGTGCTTACTGTTGTGTCCACTAGGCCTTTCTCTTCTTCTCTAGGTTTCCTTTAACTCAGTTGGTTACTACTGGTGTCCTCTTGGCCTTTTCCTCTCTAGGCTGAACTGACCCACCACTGTTTCCACTCACTGCGCATTTGCTGCCCTTGTTTACTCGTCTCTGCGCTCTGCTGTTGCCTATTTTCTCCTCTATCCCCCCCCCCCCAACCCGTACTGTGCACCTTGGGTGGCGTAGCTCTGTGCAGTGTTTCCCTCTCTTCTCCTCTTCTCTCCTGCCCTCTCCCTTTCCTCGATCAGACCCTCCATGGAGCTCTCAATCTCCCCCATCTTCTCCAACTGCTTCTCTATCTCCTATCCTACTCCTCTTACTAAGACTGGAATGAAGAAGCTCAAGAAGGATACCGGGTCTACATTCCAGTCCCTCCCATCTCGAACACCTATGGCAGGGCCTCCTCCAGAAAGGCTCTCACTGACATCCTCTGTCATTCCTTTTTCCGACCTATGGGCCTTTCATATGGTCGCACTTCTCTCTCCTTCTTTCTCTTCTCCCATTAATGGTGGCACCAGGTAAGCAGCCCTCTTGGCCTCCTTCCTGTACTCCAGAGTCATCATTAATGTCCATCTAAATAGCACCATCATGGTCCAGGGCTCTCAGCCCAATCTCCTACTATTTGATAGGCGCTTCCCTCGCCTCAACAACTTCTTTCCTTCTCTTGCTACTTCTACCACTTTTCTGGTTCCTCCTCCTCCTCCTCCTCCTCCTCCTCCACGTCCTCCACGTCCTCCACGTCCTCCACGTCCTCCACAACCTCCTCCACCTCCTCCTCCACCTCCTCCACCTCCTCCACCTCCTCCACCTCCTCCACCTCCTCCACCTCCTCCTCCACCTCCTCTCTGGCTCCTCTGCAACTCCTGATGGGTACGCCTCTCTTGCACCCCTCCACGGAAGTCTTTGAAAAGTGGCAACCTGCTCCACGTGGCTACTCTCACTCTGCTGTCAAACACTCTTCGGACATCTGCCACCTCCTTGAACTCCTGGACCTGGTGTAAAGACCAGAGGGGGGTCTGCACTTCCACTCTCTATATGGTAGAGGGGAGGCACAGAGACCCCTGCCGAGATTCTCTATTACGGTAGCAATGGACGAGCAATCAAGGCCTAGCTTCTCGGGAGGTGATGCGAGCTGGTTCTTAAGTACAGTGTAGTCCCCAAGCCCCCACAAAGGAATGTCCACACACTATCGGTTAAAACACAGTCTTTATATAATATTCAAAGTCATATACACGATCACGATAACTCACTTTGTACTCTGAAAATCAACAATGGTAAATATGTCCAATTCTAAAGTAGTACCACTAACGTTATTAGATCTTATTAAAGTGCATACGGTCAGAATGACACACAGATCAAAATAAAGAGGAAACCAGCAGTAGAGAGAGGAAGGAAAGCAGGATGGTTGAGCAATAGGCAGGATACTGGTAACTACCGTTCAACACAGCTCTGTGTGGAGATCCCCCCCCCTCACCTGGGCAACCTGTAGAAGAAAGATACAAGCCCAGTCCATATATTGTTCACCCTTAGACTTCCCAATAGTTCTGCAACCCCAAAGTACCTTGGTGTTGCAGCGTTCCGCGTCAGGGAAATCGACAACCCTTCTTGAGTGTTCTCCCCTTCAGGCAGGAGTCGCGGGTTGTCGAACGTCCGGAGGAGAACAGGTCGAGCTACGACTGAAGTGGCTGCGTCGTTCCTAGCGGTGCTCGGTGACGGGGAAGCGTAAACTTCCTGCAAGGAAGAGGGTGCAGGGCACCTCGGTGTCGATAGTTCTGGACTGCAAAGAGTTGAAGAACTCTGGCCCAGCAAGGGTATTGAGTCGTCGGTGTCTCTGTGGTCTTTGGTTGGCAGGAAACCCACCGGTGGATGCTCCTAGGTGCGTTGACGGTCAGGATACAGCGGCGACGATGCGTCCTTGGATCAATGAAGTTTCTTAGGCAATGGGAGCACGGTGGCTCCAGTCGGCGACGGCGGTCGGCGACAGTGATGGACAACATTCCGGCGCTTCTCCTTGGAGTTCCGCGGCGGTCCCTGTATCGGGTCGGCAGCCTGTCGAAGGTCCGTCTACCAGGGAGCGTAGGCAAAGATCAGCTGTGCACGATGGTCCCTCGTGGCTCGGGAAGAGGGCGCCTTACCAGGTCCTCTCTGGGTCAGTTCTTGAAGCACAGCAGCTTTCAGATTGCGAAGGAGAGCAACAGCAATTCTTCTCGTCCAGCAGGGCTCAAGGTTAAGCTTCACTCCAGTTACTCGTCGTAGTGGACTTCAGCTTCTGAACACGATTCCTAGCAGTGAGAGGTCCCCAGATATACTGTTGATCTCCCATTCATTCCGCTGGGTTGCACTCAAGCATCCAATCACGACTACAGGCATTCATGCAGGCAGGCAACCAATCAGGCACACAAGGTATTCAGGCCATTCACTTCTCTACAGACACTCACAACAAGTTATGTGTAGCCCGTACCCTGCTCTATGGGTCACACACAGGTGCCCAAAAACATACACTAGGGGTTTTCCTCATATGACCTCTGACTATTTACCTCCTTTCTTAGTTAATTTCTCTTGCGGCTTCTCGCACATGCACAATCTCGGCATTCTTCATTCTTGTTACAAGCTGGTCTGCCTTTTCACTCACCAGCAGCAGCTGCTACGGCTTATCAAAAGCCTTCCGTTCAGTCAAGGATTTTGGCCCAGAGCGGCTTGCCTCCCTTGAAGTCCTTACGCCGTTCATGAAGGAGGTACCGCTGAGACCTTCTGCAGTGGAAGGGAGCTGTCCCTTTTGGATTCTGTAACAACCTTCACCTTGCAGCTGGTAGGACCACTGCTTCTTGTTCGTCTCCTGGTCCAGTCTGCTCTGCTTTCAGACTTGTGTCGCTTTCCTGGGATTTCCTGTCCTTCGGTTCTGCAGGTCTTGCTCGCTTCGATTGTCTTTCTCGCCTTGATCTCTGTGTGCTCTCATGCTCCGCCTTTTATCCATGTTGGGAAAGGTACAGGATTCGGGTAAGTACTGGACTCTGCCTGACCCTGATATTGGGACATGTCAAACAGACTGGTTATGTGTCAGTCTGTCTTTCTCTGAAGCGCTTGTCCGTGCAGCAGAGTGTGTGCAGGAAAGGAGGAGGCGGATAAAGAACCTAGATAGTACATAGAATGAGGGTGTTATAAAGGGAAATGGGGGTAGGGATACCGCGTCTCTCATACAGGTGCCACACTCCCCAGGGACCCCCATCCAGGTGATCCTCCTACACTGGTCTGGATTCAATAGCGACCGCCGTGCCCCAGCCACCTTGATGACAGATCCCAAGGGACTGAGCAGTGAGACACCCTTTGGTTTCTCACATGTCCCTCATGTCTCTATCCTCTCATCCTGGCCCTACAAAGTCTATCTGGCCCACCTGATCTCTAACTTTTCCACCAACTTTCAGCGTTATGCAGATGACACGCAGTTCTCTTTCATGCTACCTTCCCAACCTCCCTTCCCCTCCCCTCTGCCTCCGTCCCTCCTCCCCTCCTCCACCCCAGACTGTCTATCTGATATTCAGGCATGGTGCGCCTCTAACAATCTGTTTTAATGCCAGTCAGACTGAGATCCTTTTCATTGGGACCCCTGCTCCTGCTTTTCCTCCCTCACTCTGGCCGCCCTCCTTGGGCCCTCTCCCCTCACCATCTTGTGAGGCAAAAAACCTTGGGGTCATCTTCGACTCCACTCTCTCCTTCTCTGCCTACATCACAGACATTGCCAAAAAGGCCCATTTCCAGCTGCACCTCCTTATCACCGTCTCCAAAGATCTGGTTCTCTCTAGGCTGGACTACTGCAGCAGCCTCTTTCTCAATCTACTCTTTGCACTCTTCAACTCATCCAGAACAGGACCGCAAGACTTATCCCTGGCCTCAGGCCCAGTGACTGCATCTCTCGGGTCCTGAACTCCCTCCACCTGTGGCTGCAAGGATCAAGTTCAAGACCCTCTTCATCGTCCACACGGCTTTCTGGTGCCGTGGCCCTCACTATGTTCAACTGTCTCTTCCCAGATACCTTCCTTCTAGAGCCCTCTCCTCGTCTACCTCCAATTCTCTGCGGGTCAGTCATTTCTCCAAGCAGGGAATGGGGGATAGATCTCTTTCCTCTGCAGGTGCATCCCTCAGGAATGGCCTACCCTCCTCTCTCTGCCTTGAGCCAGATCTCCTTAAGTTCCAGAAGCTCCTCAAGACCTTCCTTTTCTCCTCTTCTTTATCGTTCCCTCTCCCCTGCTAACCTACCCTTGCTCCTTCATCCATCTGCTGACTGGCTGGTTGGTGTCCTCTGAGTCTTACAGGGCATCACCCTCCCTCCCGCCCCCCAGAACCAGTCCCCCTGCACTTGCCACCTGGCCCACCTTGCACTGCCGCCTGACTTACCTTGCACTACCTGGCTGGGTTGCTCCCTTTAGCCCCACCCTTCCTTGCAGTTAATTCAGAGCCCTGCTGCTCTGGTTGCAGTTCCCCTTGTAACTTCTCCCCAGCACTTCTTTTTGCGCACTTGGACAATCTAAATAACAACCGGCTTAGTAAGATCGCTTGTCTTGTCTTCACTTGTTCCCCTTGCCTTGCTTGGTTGCACCTTGAAACACTTGTGTATAGGCATATAAAAAATACGAAATCAGTCAATCAAGCATGGACTTTGCATCCTCCTCGAGATGGAGAAAATGTCAGTAGTCGGGCAACCCAACCAGTGTGGGAGTACCAGATCCCCTTATTAATTAGTAAAGGATGTCTACCATTTTGCCTTGCCATGAAGAATTCACTCCCATCTGAATTCCATCCAGGAGCAGAATTCCAGGCATCCGAGGAACCAAGCCGACTGATGTTTGGATGTGATCCTTTTCCGAGTTTTTTCAGAGGTTTGATTTTCTTTTCAGATAGATCTTTTTGCATCTTGTCTTAACAACCACATGCCAAGATTCATCAGTTGGAGACCAGAACCTTTGGCAGATGCAATAGTTGCGTTTCTCCAGGCTTTGTACCCAGGGATATGGTACGCTGTTCTACTGTTTGTAGTCCTTGCTAGGACGCTGGTTTGAACTTTGTTGTAGATGTACTTTATATTGCTCTGGTGAATATTACAAGCATTGTTTTCAGCTTAACAGTTTCACACATTTTCTGACCCCTTTTACTCCAGAGCTGCATAAAAATCTGTTGAGAGAGGCTTACATTTGATTCAAGAGGAGTCCCTGGCATGGCATTAGTGTTAAAGATTTCGGGATGCATTGGTGAAATTCTGGACTTGGCTGCAAGGCTCTTTTGGGAATCCTGGACTCCCTTCAACATCAAAGGGTTACCAGGCAGCGTGCTGTAATGAAATCCCCAGAATGTCCCTTAAGGTTGGGTGGTGAGGTAGCCAAAGGGGCAAGTGCCAGTACCTGCAGCTGGCTGCAGGGCACATGGGTGGAATGGGAAGGATGCCCTGGCTACTCTGGCCACACCACAGGCAGAGGGCAGAGGATTGTCACATGTAAAACCCATACCCACGATGCTCTGACCTTTAAGAAAGGATATACAGTGTGGCACAAAGCAATGGCAAAACATTTCATGTTTCTAGTGTTTTGATTTCCTCTTCAGCGGTTTGCAGTCCCTCCCGTAGGCTCCGATGCATGCCTCCAGCCTTCGCTATAGGCTCCCCTCTTATTATCACTTTAACTGTTTCCCAGATGGTGCCCCAGCTATCAACACTGCCGGTGTTACAGTCGGAAAAGTTGGTCAGGGATTTTAACAGTTCATTCCTAAAGGGCTCATCCGTGAGCACGCTTGCAAGCAGGCGCCATGTCGGGACATGTGGTCTAAGGGTGCCAGGATACCACTCGACCATAAGGGAAGAGTAGTCCGACACTGTGTGGCCCAGGTATTCTGTGTTATGGAATTCAAGTAAGTGTCCTGACCCTGTGAAGAGCTAGTCGATTCTAGTGTCTATTTTGTGGGGGTGAGAATAGTAGGAGTACCCTCTAGTTTCCGGGTGCAGCTCCCTCCAGACATCGGCCAAGTCGAGGTCCTCTAAAGCAGTGTTTAAGGCAGTGGTTACAGGGGGACGGTGGTCACAGGGGAAACGGAACGGTCCAGTGTTACATTTCTCACACAGTTAAAGTCGCCTCCCCATAAGATGAAGCCCTCCCGCCTAGGTGCAATGAGAGTGCAGAGCTTGCGCACATGGGGCGCAATTGCGTGGTTTGGGAAATATGAATTTACAATACACATTTCTCTATGGTTAATGTAGCCCTGTATAATCAGGTATCTTCCCTCCCTGTCCCTCTCCACTTTCAGTAGCTGGAAGGGCAGTGAATCACTAATCCAGGTCGGCACACCCCTAGCAAGTTTAGAGTATGTGGCTCCATAGTGTGAGAAACTTGAATGCGTCTCCCTAGCTAGTCCCCAGGGATCTGTCATCCAGGTGGCCAGAACATGCCCATCGCTATTGGATCCAGTTCCTGGGGGTGGACTGGTGAAGGAGGATTATCTGGATGGGGGCCCTCGGGGAGTGGGAGACCAATGGGTGAGACGCGGTATCCCCCTTCTTTCAAGACCTTTTCCCCATCCTACCATGTAGATCATTCAAAACCACTGCCCCCCCCCCTTTCTGACACAAACCCTTTCACACGACACACCAGTGAACGGACTAACACCAGAGACGTTTACCTAACATGTCCCAATTCAAGGGTCAGGCAAAGTCATGCAATTGATCAGAATAACACACACCTGATGGACCTTTCCCTTCCCCACAGGGATAAAAGGTGGACCAAGAGAGCACAGTACGAGCAAGGCAGACCGCACGACGAGACAGCTATCCAGACCCAGCAGTTCAAGAGGAGGAGAAAGGCGGCAAACATCGAGAGGCTGACGAGGAGCGACATAACCTTGCCCTTTTCGACAAAACCCTGCAACCTCCACAGAAGGAATCGTAAGACTAAGGACAATAGCCCAAGTGTGTTGCAGCAGATGTCAACGGTACACGCAGCGTATCCACGCTGATAAGCCGGAGACACCTGCTACTGTGGTACCGGCCTTGACTCCAGCTCCAAGGAAAGCCAAGCGTTTCATCACAGCCGGTGAGTCAAAGGGAGAACCGATAAAAACCAGGCTTTGGTGAATAAAAGTCACAAAGTGAGAGAAATTCAAAGAACTGTAAGATTTTAAAGAGGAGACCAGCTGCAGAAGGTGACAGGCACGACACGGGTGCTGCTCTGAGAAACTTGGGTCGATCCCCATCTGAGTAAAACTACAGATAACAGAAGGCCGTGGGAGAGCTGCCAACATAGGTCAAAGTGGTCATACAGGAGGTCAAACAAATCCCTGTACAGTCAAAAGCCTTTGACCTAAGAACTATAACGAAAGGCAAGGGAAGTGAATCTCGTAAGCATTGAAAGTAAATGTGAAGGTGAAGTTGGCAAGAGTGAACCCAGAAAAGGGATGCTGACGAGAAGGAAGAAAAGTCTAAAGTCCCAAGAAAGTGTGTTGACAAAGGTTCATGTTCTCAGGCGACGCCCCCTCTTGATAGTCTTATATCAATCCTCACAAGTCGTGCTTGGATTTTGCTTTATCCACTCTTTTTCTCTTTGTTCATAAGACCTTTTCCCTTCTTCCAAGGGTAATTGCTCCAGTTCCTCTTTATTACCATCACAGTATTATTTGTTACTTGCTTAACAAGCCTTTCACATTGGCAATCAAACAACTTTATTCCTTGTACCTCTTCTCTATGACTGGGGCGAGTTACACTGTTTATGTACGCTTGCCTCAGAGGCCTCCCGCTTTCCTCATTCTCCCCGGGTACCTTCATCTGCGTAGGCGAACGTTGCAGGACTCGACACGTGCTTGGGTAGTCTTCTCTGTTGTCGGTTTTCCAATTCTGGATTTTTGGCTCGGTCTAGTTTTTGGCTTACCCTCAGGCTGCAGCCGTCTAGTGACGTGGGCGAAAGGGAGCACCTCACACTTCCAGCTGTTATGGGCTATGCGTTGTTTAGCAGGCTTCTCACCCACCAAGAGGCGTTTGAGGTCACACCACCGCCAGCTCCTGGATACTTCCCTCTTCTCGGGCAGCGGTTTCACATTGACGTTCTTGCTGGCCTCAGCCTCCTACTGTGGCGTTCCTCACGGATCTAAAGTCGCTGCCTCGGTGGCTTGTCTCTGCTCTGCCCCTTCAAGGCGCGATCACTTCAGGGGGCTTCTCCTGCTTACCACACTCCCTCCTCCTTACCAGTCACAGTTAAATACAATTATCTTCTTAAAGAGACATCCTCTTTTCCTTTTTCTAACAGATTCACTTTAACATTGCCTGGAGCAAAATATAAAGAGGTTACATTCTTCTTCCCAGCAGGCAGTCCCATATATGCCAATATGTTGGACAATCTAGGGAGTTACTCATAGGAACGCGAGTCCTTGTCCCCTAAAGGGGAATCACTCCAAGTGAGGTCCCACTTGCCCATACCCTTAGGGAGGGTATTACGGAGCAGGCTCAACTCCCTTGCCTTGGGGGGGATAGGAGGGTGAGACAATCGATTCATCACAATGTGTGTATTATGAGTGAGTGCGGGGTGTGTACATATGTATTTATGCGTATGTGCATGGGTGCTAGTGCGTGGGTCGTATGCATAAGAATTCAGTGTGTGTGAATGTTCTCAGTGGGTTTGCGTGTGATTTAATGGGAGAGAAGGTGTATGGGTGAGTGAATAGGTACAAATGTGATTATGTGTACGCGTGAAGCTCCTGGAGACCCGAGGGTCACAGGAGCATTGCTGACATTTCCTTAAATGGCATGTTTTAATGGTATTTTGGTCAATGTCAACTTGATGAGTGTTATTATATGGTTAGACTGGCATGTTGGTGCAGCCAGCCTACCCAATTCTTACTGTGGCTTGACATTTTTTTACTAGGTGTTAATGATAAAGCAAGCATGATAAGTGTTGCTAAGTGTCTAGACAGGCCTACAGTGGTACTCCCAGTTTGGACAGGTTTTATTAGTGTGGGATGACATTTTTAATGCAAAACCAACAGGAGTATGTTCTTACATGAGGGTATTGGCATATATTGGCAGAGCCAGCTTGGACATGTTTTCTTATAGTATCTTTAAAGGCATTATGCGCAAAGCAAACAAGACTATGTTCTTATATGGGAAAACTGCCATATATCAGTGCAGTTAGCATTGAAACAAATGGGCAATTCAAGCATGAAATGAAAATGTTTTTTATACTGGCAAATATTGTGGAGAAAGTTATCATGAAAATGTGTTGGGAAATGCTCTTGTAAACTGTTGGTGACTTGCATCCATTTAATTTTTTCATGAGTTACGCTATAAAACCAATTTGCAAACTGTCTGGATTTTTACCCAATTGTTGACAGAACGTTTGTTATATAATGCACCATTTTAACCCATTATTAATTATTTCATAAGTGTGGGCCCCCTTCGCCATGTTCTATGGCTCTTGCATATTTGTGACAAACATTTAAGCCCCTCCCATTCAAAAAATTCACCAGTCGCTAGTACATTTGGGTGCCAGGGGCAAGGCACCGCTCCCCTCGTTTCTACACCATGTGAAGATCTAAGCTTTGATTAAAAACATACTTGCATCTTTCACTTAGTGCAGTGCACACGTGCCCGTGCAGCAGCATGTTCATCTTGGGCATTGCCAATGCATAGTGTCCAGGCCGGCCAGGAATGTGGCAGGCCAGTGCTTTGTTACGGAGCTTGAAGAGAGCCCCTTCAGGGTGACTCATGGGGCTGGGAGACAAATTTCATAATACGCCACTGGTTCCAGTATGGGGAGACCTTTCCCCTTAGTTTTGGCTTCTATGCTTTAATGTGGCCGCACCCCTCTCCTTATGGAATGTTCTGCCGGGGACCCCTAGGGTCACTTTTGTAATGCCGTTTTGGGTTCGCTGGCTGTTTGGCAGAATCCTGTGCAATTTCCTTAGGGAACACTGCAAAAAGATTAAGACTACAGGAGTAAGCAGTAAACCCAATTGGTAGCAGTCTGCACCAACCAGATTTACCTGGTAGCTGTGGCTGAGCAGTCAGACTTCTCTCAAGAAGAGTAGGGCAGTATATAGAGTATACACAATAGGGCTAAAAACACAGTAGGGCAAACAAACACTGACCAGAGTTTTGTATAAAAAGTATATAATTATTTATTTAAAACACACCTTAGGCAATATACTAGCACTCTAAATCAAAAGCAAGTTAAAACACAGTCAGGTTAAATATACACACCTCCCTTGATAACTATCAGACAAGTCTGAGTTAAAACATCACGATTTGTTGAACAGATGTGAGCGCATAACCTGATGGCACTCCAATAGTTCAGTTAAAGGGAGAGAAAAAGACAGAGCATAGAAATAAAACAGGTCACAACACTTTTAGGAGGCCTCAGCAAGAGAATAAGAGGCAGTAGATACTGTAGAGCCAAAGTTCATAGGCCAGGCCCACTTAAAAGGGAGCAAAGCGAAATGTGCCCAGGATCACACGGTTTAAAATGCACTAAAAGTCTTTGCAGAATGTTCAAAAGAGGTTGGGGTGATTCAAGAAGGTAAAGTTAGAAGGTCTGGGGCCAACCCAGTTGGCAAGCCAATGATTTAAGGGTCACATTGGGCAAACCGAAGAAAGGGAGGCCAGGCAGGACACAGTAACTTAGAGAGGAAGCTCCAGCGGTGGCAGTAGTTCCTGGCAGTGGTTGCAGTTCGTTGTTTCGACCAGGGGAAGAGAGGATCTCATCGAGGAGGAAACGTGGAGTCGTTGCAATGCACAGGGATGAAACCAGCCGCAGAGTTCGTCAATAAAAGGTGCGTTCCTTTTATTCGCGGTCAAAGTGGTGACGCTTGGCTATCCGGCCGCAGGGGTGCTTGGCACGGGCGATTCGACCAAGAGACGTCTTTGGAAGGCGAAAAGGGCGAACTGGTTGGTCCCACCAGCTCAGAGGAAGAAGACTCGTCCAGCAGAAGATCTTCTCTTGTCGTAGGGAAAGTGGTGAGGTAGTTACAGCAGGGCATCACCGGTGGTGTCGTCGTTGGAGATGGCTCAGCTTCTTCCCTCTTTGGATTCTTAGGTCCTGTGGCGACTTCTGAAGTTCCAGTCCCAAAAGCCTTGGTTTTATGCAGAAAAACCCCCATTCAACAGCCTAGCTGTCACTCAAACATGCACTGGCCCAATCAGAACAGAGTGCGACTTGAGTTGCTAAGGCAACGCAGTCCAGGGTGCCAATTCCCCTCCCCACACATCCTGTGGAACCCAGACAGAGTGGCACCATTTCGAGGGCTTCTGTGGAGAAGCCCGCCAAAAAGTGGTACAAAGGGCTCGACCTTGGTTAGAGTTACAGAGACAGACACGAACGCCATTTTTGAAAAGAGTTCTGGCAAAAAGACCCAACCGTTGATTTAATATTAAATAAATAAACCAGCAGTATCTTTAACATTGCACCAAAAAGTGGTGCGTTTAAAATCAATGGGAAAATCTCATAGAGAATATTCTGGTGGAATATTTTGCGTGGTAACCGCTGCCACCAGCCAGAAACTCGACAAGGGGGGACTGGACAGTACCCCCTTGAAAACAGACCCACGGGCAATATAATTAACCCCTTCCAGTACTTCCACAATATGATGGTTTGTACTGGTTCTGTTCACAATGTAGGACTAGTAAAGTCAATGGTGACATTACATGCCCTGGGAGACAGTAGTCAGTCCCAGGGTATGGAGTCTATGTTTGGGGGTCACTATGACACCCCCGTGTTACTGCACTGAGGGTGCTGTGTAACACACACATAAAAAAATAGATGATACCCTATGGAGTAGAAAGAAAACCCCATAGCCCATAAGCACACAGAGTCAAAGACACTCAAATCATGCCTAAGAGTGGGAGGAAAAGAGTCTCACTCTTAGCAGGAGAAAAAAACAAACCCCAAAAATCCAGCAAAGCTGGTGGGGGACTCACTAGGTTTGGAAAATTAGCCTTATAGAGAATTCTCCCCAACACTGGCAAGTCCCTAAACTAACCAGTACAGGAGTGGCATCTCTCTTTTATGAATTCAGTATTTGACGGTTTGCAGCACAAGCCTTCTTCCATGGAGTGCTGTGGCAGCACTTTGTGTACCCTTCTCTTTGTTCTAAATAGAATTTTTGCTACTTTCCAGGCATCCTCCGAACAGGCTGATGGCAGTCGTTACTTTTTTACCTATTTTCTGGATGCATTATCCTACTATATTAGCTGCGATATTGCACTAAAGAGGACCATATACTCAAAATGGCTTCTCTACGTGTTTTAAGACATGTTCAGGATTGCCTGTCCTTTATTGGCCGTCCCATCAAGCCGGGTGGGGAGGGCTCCCTTTCAATATGCACATTTGCAAAGTTCTCGCTAGACCCAGGAACCAAGTGGACCACTGGAGCTGAAGAGATCGGAAGAAGGCGACCGAGGGATGCCAAACAACTACTGCAGTAAACAGCATTGGTTCAGCCAATATACTGCGTTGCACACCTTGCCCTTCAAATCGACAGGGAAGACCATTGTGAGGTGCCTTTCTCCCTACGACAGGTGAAACGAACCAGTAACCTGTCCTGTTTTCCCTCGTAGGAGCGTGCATCTTTCCATTCTCCCTGCAAGGCCCGTAACCAGCTGTTCATTATTGCATGGTCTTGAGGGTGGTCAAACAGCTGGAATTCTTTGGGGGTATCCTCGAGGCTCTGCTGGCACTCTGGAGATCCGCTGTGCGCCACCAGGAGATGAGCCTGCAGGAAGACCGAAGTTCAAGCAGAGTTGCCGATTCTGGGTGCCCCCTCTACAGTCTGAGGTCTCCAGAGGAATGTAAAGATGGCCTAAAGATGACCAGCGACGGGGTGGGGGGCTCGAGAGCCCGACCATTATGGCCGCGGGTCTGTAAAACTCTTCAGCACCCATGAAGATCCAGACGGAATCCTGCTGACTCCTACTTTAAGCTGATACCTGGTTGATGTGTGCCAGCTCCCGGTGGCTTTGTGCCCCTGGGGGTAGCAAACAAAGGCTGACTGTGGGGACATTATTGGGATCGGAGGCAGTAGCCAGAGACTGCGGGGTGCCCCGTGGAGCGGAGGGGCGGCCCTGCGGCGATTGGAGCCGCGGCTTCGGGGGCCTGCCTGTGGAGGAGACGGGTAGCTGCGGGTGGCGGTGCGCGCTGGTCCGGCTGGGAGAGTGAAGGAGCGAGGCACGCGACTTCTAGCTGCGGGAAGCCGAGACGCACCAGTTGAAGGGGATCCTGCCTGGATGTCGGCTCGTGGAGGCAGAGGCAAGGTGCGGCATGGTTGCCATGACTGGCCCACGGGGGGCCTAATCCTGCACCGACTCGGGGAAGTACAGCCCCGGAGGACGGGGGAAGTCTGACAGGGAGGAGAGGCACAGGATCGGTGAGTCCCTGGGGGCAGCCCCGGTCGGCGTCTGGTGGATTGCAGCTGCGGGCCCCCCCTCTGCGCTCCTGGAGGTAATTGGCCGGAGTGGGGTGGCGCGGACGACGAGGTCGGTGGGTGCTGCCAGTGGGGGCCTCCCTGCAGGACCTGTGGAGTGTCTGGGTGGGGTTAGCCCGGGAGCTGTTGTGGACTTGGCGCTCCCGGAACTTTGGGAGACAATACGGTGCATATGGTGATCGTGCCCTGGTACAAGAAGACTGATTGAGTAGGGTTTAATGTGAGTGGCTAACCGGGCCTGGTGGGGTTGGGTCTGTGGATCACCCTACAATCAAGATGCTTTGAATATCTGGGACAATCTATCCACTCACACACCACGTCTGTTGACTGCGGGCATCAGACTTACAGTGTCATTGTCACCCCGGGGCTGTCTTCATTCTTAGGTAAAGACGGGGTTGGATTCGTAAGGGGTGGGGTGAGTCAACTTAGATACGGGCACCACCGTAGGAAGGCCGGCACAGCGGGAAGGATCTCCAGGTCAGGAGTGCTGTGCGGTGCGTATGCCCCTGTCCCCCCCCCCCTCTCCTGTCTATGCACCATGTCGAAGTCGGGCAAAAGTGGCAAGCAGCACTCCAAATTGCATTTCGAAATACCTGCTCAAGCCAAGTCCGGTGTAGCAATGGCAGATTTACCTGAGCAGCGTGCCCCAGAATCAGAAAGGGACCCTTCCACTCCGTTCCAGGACATCAAGGTCATGTTTGCGCAGTTGCAATACGGGATACAGTCTCTTGATGGGAAACTGGACATGTTGACCTGCAAGGTGGATCACATGCAGGTCCGCTTGGATAAACATGGGGACAGGTTGGACGAGGCTGAGGGACGGCTATCCGGGGTGGAAGACGTTGCAAGCTCGGTATCAGGGGCCATGGCGGGAGTACAGAAGGCCCTGAAGGAGCTCAAGGAGAAGCAGGAGGATCTTGAATCGCGGTCGAGAAGAAATAACATTAGAATTGTGGGCTTGGCAAAATCGGTGGACCAGAGAGACATGGAGGCCCTGGTTGAAGGTATACTGAAGGAGGTGTTGGGCTCGGAGGGGTTTTCCCCGGTATGCATGGTGGAGAGAGCTCATAAAATCCCCAGCGGGAGGAAGCCGGTCCATGGAGCCTCGCCGAGACTGCTGATAACCCGCATGCTGAACTATCGGGATAGGCATACCGTGCTTCAGAAGGCGAGGGAAAAAGGTACTGTCACTTACAAATGGGATATCATCAAGTTCTTCCCCGACTTTTCATATAAGGTGCAGGCAGCCAGGAAGACATTTTTGGACGTGAAAAAGTGGATGAGAGACAGGAATATGAAGTATGCAATGCTGTACCCGGCCAAGCTCCGGGTGGAGCATAATGGCAAGTCACTCTTCTTCCAGACCCCTGAGGAAGCCGCATCCTTTCTGGACATGTTGCCGGAGGAGCCCGGACAGCGGGGCAACAATCGAGTCTGATGGAGTGGACAGGAACATGCCTGCTCTTCGGACTTGGGAGTTGGCATTATGTCTGGGTTTGATTTTCGGAATGAGTTGGAAAATCTGGAGTGGTGTGCTGGAGGGTCGGGCTGGTAGCTACCCCCGGCACAAAAGCTGACTGAGAATATGTTGAGGGCTATTGGGGTGCCGGAGTGTTGGGGTGTCCAGCATAGGAGGGGGTTGTTGGGGGGGGTTGAGAGGGGAAGGGGGCAGATGGCCGTGGGTACATGAGGGGTGAATATTTTGGGCTTTGAAAGGAGTATGGGCGACAGTTGCTGGGGTGCGGGTGGGGAGAGCATCGACAAGTTGGGGGGTTGTTGGTGGAGGGAGGGCAGAAGGGGGGGTATCAGTGGTACAGAAGGTATGGCTTTATGGGCTGGTGAGGAGCGACTGGACAGTATAGATTAAGATGCTTCCTAATGGCAATGCTGAAATTTATGACGTGGAACGTCAGGGGCCTTAATAGTCGGCCTAAAACCCGCAAGGTGTTGCAATACCTGAGACGGCATCAGGTGAGGTTAGCTTTCCTTCAGGAGACCCACTTGACGGCAGCTACTGAGTCACAGTTTGGTAGGGGCTGGGGGTGCCATAGGTACTACTCTTCGTACTCCTCTTACTCCAGGGGTGTATGTATTTTGGTGCATAGTTCAGTGGGGTTTAAACTGGTAAAAGCTTTGAAGGATCGGGCGGCCTCTGTCGAGGAACTGGTCGAAGGGATTCTAGCGAACCCCTCACTACTAGGACTTGACCTCACCCCACAGAATATTAGCAATAATGATGAATGGAATGAGATTGAAATTCTAAGAAAGAAAATCCTTCGCACAGAACTTCATGGAGCTCTTATGACTGAGTACCTAAGGGCACACGCAGCACCTAACGGTCTCATAATTCAAATAGAACCATGCATCTTTTTGGACAATCTGAAATTTAGAAAAGACTGGTCCTTCATCGCCAATAAGTGTACATGAGATTGGCTGGTACTCATTATCAACACTGCCAAAACAGTTACCGATGATCTACTACGAGAACTGAACGAAAAAAGCAAGGCCTTAAAAAACAAAATAGCCGTCAACATCTATACAGCAAAACTCAGCCTCCTAGAAACCACTCTGAAAGAGTTCAAGGACAACAACCTCAGCAGAAAGATTATTAAGCTTAAAAAAGATCTTACAGCCTTCACCCACGTGAAAGTGTACCCGTATGCAGGTGAGGAATATTTTACAGAAGAGGCAAAAAAATCCAGACGGGACGCGGCCCAGTTACGTTTTCAGAACGGTTTAACATCAACCGTTCCTGGAATAGTTCTAGCAGCAACTCTAGTAACAGCTCGGGCAACACCAACTAGCAGAATAGACGAGTGCAATTCAGTGGTCCTAACCAAGGCACCCCTCCTGCGGTTCCTTTTTTAGGTCAACACGGGAGAGGCCAGAACCGGGCACGATGGCAGAACCACCCGCAACCAACGGTGGTCACCTGCAGCAGAGGACAAGGAACCATACCAGCACTCCTCCCTCAATAATTGTCAATCAATCAGCACACCTCCTGACTAAAGCAGAACAATAGATTCTACAAAAGGGACTTTCATTCATCCCCACAGCACGGTATGACCCCTTCCAAACACGGGTCGAATGCACACAACTGATGCGCAAAATAAGACTTAAACAGTACTTTGCAAACAAGACAATTGAGAAGAAGGATGCGACGGGCTTACGCCCTCCTTCGTAGTTTTTTCCTCCACATTGCACAAACATTCCGGAATCAGTAACTTTTGAGCAAGCATTACTCAAAAAGGTCTCAAAATTTGAAACCAGTATCCCATTCATCAACAACAACTGCACCAAACTCCAACTCGATGCACTGACTATTTTTTCAAAAGATTCAGCTATTACCATCAAACCAGCTGATAAGGGGGGAGCTATTGACATCATGGACACCGCTAACTACATCACCATAGTCAACAACCTCCTGAGCGACAATATAAACTACCAGATACTCCGAATAGACCGTACATCGTCTATCCAGGACATCATATCTCCCATCATCCATGAGGCTGAGGCTGATATATATATATGTATATATATATATCAGCGCCCGTGAGGCAGCCTTTCTATCCCCACCCTTCCCGCGCAATCCGGCAATATACGCCCTATCCAAAATCCATAAGGGCATTGTTCCCCCTCCTGGGCGACCTATTGTGTCTGGAATCAGCTCTATCCTGGAATCCCTATCCCAGTTTGTAGACTTTTTCATCAAGGATCAGATTCCTAAAATGACCAGTTATGTCAAGGACTCCACCAACATGCTGATCCTCCTCGACACTCTCCGATACAACCCAGAAGAAGAATGGCTAGTGACAATAGACAGAGTCCCTTTATACTCGGATTCCTCAACAAGAGACACTGGAAATGCTGAACAGTCTACTCCACTCAGGCATCGAACTGCATGGAGTACCACCGGATTTCATTCATCAACTGGCAGAAATTGCATTAACTAGAAACTACTTCCTGTTTGAAAACACTTTTTATCAACAAACTTCCGGCACTGCGATGGGGCAACCTTTGCCCCCAGTCTCGCTAACCTCTATGTCGATCTACCTCACCCCATCTACCCCAATACCAACCCATACCTCACCAGCTTGGCCTTATGGCGACGATATATAGATGACATTTTTGTGATCTTCAAAGGGACGGAACAAGAACTAGTAGCATTCCACGTTTGGTTCAATTCACTCAACCCCCATCTACAGTTCACTTTGGGCAAAGACAAGCAGAACACCCATTTCCTTGATCTAGCCATCTCGGCCGGCGATGGGAAATTGTTTTCATATGTCTACAAGAAAAGTACAGACAGAAACTCCCTCCTCTGCTACTCGAGTTACCACCCAAAAGCACTGCGAGACAACCTTCCATTCGGACAGTTCTTACGATATCGGAGGTTGTGTACCCAGATCCCAGCTTACATTACACAATCCAGGCTCCTGCAAAAGCAGCTGGCAGATAGGGGCTACCCCCAAATGATTATCAAAGACACCTACAAAAGAGCCAGGACCATCCCTAGCTCTGTCCCCCTGCAGCAAAATACTAAACAAGACAACGCCACAGGGCTCACAACAGTATTCAGCTACTCGCCCCTTCTGAACAAAATGAAAAAAGAAGTGAAGAGACTATGGCTGATCCTGACTACAGGAAATACCGACATAACCGTCCCACGGTTCGCCCTCAAAAGACGATCCAATTTAAGAGACAAAATAGTCAAAACTTTGACACAGAACACACCCATAGCAGGACCGAGCCAACGGACCCTCTGGAATACATCACCCGCTACAGGCCATGCCCCCTGTGGCAACTGCTCAATGTGTGGCCAGACAGCAAGAACCACTGAGATAGATATAGGATGGCAGACTACGTGGAGACAGACTACATTCACTAATTGCAACTCCAAGGGAGTCATCTACATGATCACATGCCCGTGCAATCTTAGATACATAGGCATGACGAGGAGGCCAGTCCGCACACGCATGATTGAACATCGCTCTTGCATACGCACCAACAAGCTGACGACCCCCTAGTACAACATTTTACAGCAGAAGGACACACTGCAGATACCTTCAAATGGACCATCATAGAAAGAATCACACCGCCTGCCAGAGGGGGCAACTTCAACAATATCCTCTTCAGACGTGAACAGCAATGGATCTTCAGATTGAACACATGTTCAAATGGCATCAATGAACACATCCAGTGGCACGACCTAGCCGTGCTCACTTAGGTCTTTCCAGGGCCCTCCATGCTTTTGGTGTTTATTGTTATTTTTGGCTCCCATTTGTTGGTTCCCATCAGTTTTTGGCTCACATTCTTTTGGCTCACATTCTTTTGGCTCTGCCTTTAGCTAAGTACTTTTGGCTAAGTACTTTTGGCTAAGTACCTCGATCTAAGGAACCTTCCTCTGACATTTCCCTTAACATGCCAGCCCGCCCCCCCCTCTCCACTCCCTCCCACTTTGTCCTGAGTGGCATTCCCCTGTGGGCCCCAGCAGGTGAGTTGTCCACTCGTGGACACCACCACTGAGGTGTTTCCCCTCTTTGGTCCTTTTTGCATCCCCTTCCTCTGCACTCTGAAACCCTGCACTCCTCCCCCCCTCCCTTTCAAGCTGAGCATTTCTTTCAATTCTTTTCCAATACTTTGTCCCCCTTTGGGGGCCCTCCTGAGGCTGTACACCGGCACCTCCATCTGACAGCCTGACACAGTTTCCAGGCTTGTCTACAGCATCAGCTGTTCCTGACGCGCTCTCTCGTTGTTTCGAGAGGCGGTTGGGCACGACAAGCAGCCCACTGCACAACCACTCACCATGGGCGTTGCCTTGTCGGCCGCCCACGTCATTTCGACGCGAGCAACGCAGCCGTTGCTTTCTTGTTTCTTTAGGCGATCAGGCACTTTTTCTGATTGTACGCATTTTGGAGCAGTACAACACTCACAAGCTCCTGGATACTTCGTAGGTGCTCCTACAAGCCGCTTCCATCAGGTATGGACCAGGACTATTGCTGCCTTTAGCTGTTTTGCTCCCCAGCCTTTCAACCTTTCCTTAAGACACGTTCTTGTGTTTATATTCATTTTTAGCAGTGTTGCCTGCCAGCACCAGACCAGAGTACCTCCTCCACCATTTGTAAAGGTATAGAGGTAATTGTATTCAATACCTTCCCACCCTCAGCATGTTTTCACAAGGGAGTGGGGACCCAGCACCTCCCCTTATTTCCAGTCCATCCCACCCCCACCTCTACCTCTACCCCTGATGATGAGTTAGTTTGCACCGGTGATGAGGCACCCACAATCTTCCCTGTATTCTTATGACCATTAGCTTTGGTGAATAAATCTTTCTCACTCTTTGAGTGGATAGACTTCCCTCTTCCCCTAAGGCCAGTCCCTTGAGCCTACGCCCCCCTAATTAGTTCTTGTTTCTCCATGCCCCCCCCTTCTGTGCCCCTGCAGGAGACGCCCGATCCAGTTCAGCCACTCTGAACTTTGATTTGGTCCCAACATGGAATCACGGTCCTGACGAAGATGGCTTCATCCACACATGCCATTGAAACGGGTCGACCCCAGAGGTCATGAGGGCTCTCATGACCCATAACAAATATCCCCAATAAGAGGAGAAGGATATTGCTCTCACGCACACTTATGGTGAAAGTGTGTAATTGTTTAAGAGCCTCTTTTACAACTCAAGGCCCCATGGCCCTTTTACTTTTACCTGTTCTCAGGCTTTTCCAACTTTTGAACTGCTAGCAGTGCTTCCTCATGCGACCTATGGGCAAATATTAAAGATTGACACAGGAGAAGGAATACATACAGTTGACCTGCTCCCAGGGCTTCCCAATTACATCCAGCTAGCTACAGAATCTAATCCACAGTTCTGGACATTGTTGAACAAAATAACGAAATTGGAACTGCCTACAATATTGAAGATTGTCTACAAGATTGAAGATTGAATAATAAAAAATCTTAGCTCTTTGTGTGTTTGGTGGTGCTTTGATTGAACACGTAGGTCACCAGTATAGAGGACTAGGGCTAGCCCTCCCCTCCATTTCTGTTAGACAGGCGTCAGCACACACGCTACCTAGGGACAGGCACTCCCGCTAAGGACAGGGTGTTTTTCCTTAGGGACAGGTACGTTGAGTTGGGTGATCCTCCCCGGCCCAACACCCCCAAAAAAAAAACAACCCCCCTCCACTCCGTTTGATTGTTCTAGACAACTGTTCTTTCATTCACAGAACCATTTGAGTCACCTTTTCCTACGAAACCGTTGTTTTTGTGATACCACGTTCATCCCGTTAACGGTTAAAAGAATTTCAACGGCTTGTCCGTGTTGTTTTGTTTTTACACTAGCCTACCCTGTTTGTTGTTATAGGTGCAGGGGGTTATTCAGGGGAGGCTTTACACGTTGATTTGTTATTATGGTCCCAATAAAGACAGAACAGAATCTTTGGATTGGGTGAAGAGGCAATTGGCAGGTCTTTCTGAAGGGGAAATTGTGTGGGCTGGGCATTTCAACTCGGTTTTGGACCCAGCCTGGGATCGGGTGGGTAACACGTCGCGCTCGTATAGCAAGAGCTCTGCTAGAAATTAAGGCATGCTCACAGTGTGGGGTATGGAGGACATCTGGAGGGTGAGAAATCCAGGGGTGAACCAATACACACATTACTCTGCACCGCAAGGCTCAGCTGCACGGTTAGACTACTTCCTGGTGTCTAGGGCGATTGTGGGCCGGTCTGGGGCGGTGGACATTTTGGCCCGCACTCTTTCGGATCATGCACCCGTTCTGTTGTCTATGCGGTTGGGGGACCGGGAGGGGTCTAGGCCACCATAGAGATTTAAGGGTGATGAGCACATGGACACGATTTTCAAGGAGGAATTGGCGAGGGCTATAGATGGGTATTTTGAGGTTCATGATGGATCAGTAGCTTCGGCTGGTATCCTATGGGAAGGGTTTAAATGCGTGATAAGGGGGGAGTGCATAGCTAAAGAGTTGGGGATCTTAAAGATGATACAGAGGGATTTGGCTCCTGTGGAGGAGGAGTTGCATGTCTTGCAGGAAGAGGCTCCCACCCCATCAAAAACCCAACAAGGGCATATCATGCAGAAACTGCAGGAGTTTCATGCGCTTGCCCAGCGGGAGGTGAATTACATGTGGGATAAAATGGCTCCCAGGAAGTATGGTGAGGGCCAAGCCCCAGGACGGTCACTCGCTAGAGCTACTAGGATGGGTGGCCAGGAGACCAGGGTGGCAGTGATTACAGATGAGCGGGGGGTAGATCACTTTGATGACGAGAGGATAGTTCATGAGGTTCAGGAATTTTATAGGCATTTGTACTCATCCCAGCGGCAGGCTGACAGAGGCCTTTCTTGACCAGGTGGGGCTGTATTGGTATTCAGAGGAGCAGAGGGAGTGGTTGAACAGGTCAGTGTCACTGGAGGAGGAGGTTGGGGCCATTAAATCGTTACCGGGTGGGAAATCCCCGGGCCCAGACGGCTTCACAGCCGAATTTTACAAATGCTATGCCGACAAGGTGGCGCCTTATTTACTACGGGTATATCAGGAGGCGGTGTCGATGGGTCGACTGCCTGACTCTCTTAGGGAGGCAGTGGTGGTTGTATTATTAAAGCCAGGGAAGGCTGGGGGTGATTGCTCCTCGTATCGGCGGATATCTCTTATTAATCTTGATAAACAGATTCTGGCCAAAATTCTAGCGGCAAGGTTGGCACCGTTGATGCCAATTATGGTGATGGCAGACCAAGCGGGATTCATACCTGGTCGGTCGACCTCATTAGGGCTGAGAAGGATGTTTGGTTTGATGGCGGCGCTTCGGAGAGATGACCCCGTGGTGGCAGTCCTACTAGATGCCACCAAGGCATTCAATTCTATTGAATGGCTGTTTTTATTTACAGTCCTTCGCAGGATGGGTTTGGGCGGGTCCTTCATCTCCTTGGTGCATTATTATATACAAATCCGGTGGCCAGGGTGAGGGTGAACGGGCAGGTCACCAGGTTGATATCGCTTGAGCGGGGGACGCGCCGGGGATGTCCACTATCGCCCTTGCTATTCGCCCTGGCGATAGAACCTTGGGCTGAGAGGGTTAGGGAGCTGCATTTACATCAAGGGGTCCAGTTGCATACTCATAAAGTAGTGATCTCGTATGCGGATGATATGGTCCTGTTTATCCGCCGCCCCGAGGTTAACCTAGATCCGATTATGTTGGATATTCAACAATTTGGAGAAATCGCAGGGCTTAAGATAAATACCAGTAAGTCAGTTATATTTGTTAGGGAGACTTTTCTCTTTAGGCTGAATTTCCTAACCTAGTGAGTCCCCCAGCAGCTTTGCTGGATTTCTGGAGTTTGTTTTTTTCTCCTGTCAAGAGTGAGACTCTTTTTTTTCTCCCACTCTTGGACATGATTTATGGTGTTCCTTTGACTGTTAATGTGTTTTATGGGCTATGGGGTCCTTTACTCCATAGGGTCTCATGTGTTTTTACTATGTGTGTTACACAGCACCCTCTGTGCAGTGACACAGGGGTGTCATAGTGACACCCCACCATAGATTCCATACCCTGGGACTGACTACTGTCTCCCAGGGCATGTAAAGTCACCATTGGCTTTACTAGTCCCAAATTATTAACAGAAACCAGTACAAACCATCATATTGTGGACGTACTGGTCGGGGCAATTCGATTGCCCCGGGGTCTGTTAGTCGAGGGGGCACGTCTCCTGAGATCGAAGGAGAGTTCTATTGCTCGTGCCTCAAGGAGAGGAAAGGTTTTCACAAGTTCATTGGGACACCAGAATAATGTATGCTACTCACATTATCCATGTTCATAACAAAACAATGCCTTCTTAGTATTCTACTATTGGCAATGATCTATCAATTTCAAACACAGCTGAACATACAGTAACATTGAGATGGTGCTATCCTAGTATTGGTAATCCACACACAGGCATCCCAGTAGCAGACAAAATCCACCTTTGGTTCGACACTGGAATAAACAATGCAGTATCTAGCTTATGTGAAAGTGGACTACAATACCAGATTATGGCACAGTACTCTGTTCTCTCTTCTGTTCTCTCTCTCTATATATATATATATATATATATATATATATATACATATACATATACACACACACACACACACACAGGTTTAGAGAAGTGAAGACTTGCTAGTTAGGGATAATTGAGAAGGGGAGAAATTAAAATAAGCATAGGCATACCTTCCTACTGTCTTCCAGGAGCCAATCAATTCTCTGGTGGTAAAGTTCCATGGCCCTAAGAAACCAAAATATGGATTTAGAGGCTTTTTCATGTGGATGATGTACAGCTTTGCTTGTCCACAAGGAACATTCCCTATGATCTGATAAACACACACAAAACACAAATGTACACGTTGGGCATGCTTCAACTGAGGATTGTTGACTACATTTCAATAACCATGAGCAGAATCTCACAATAATATCACGTCATACTACAGACGTGACAAACAGAGCAGACTCTGCAGCCAGTGTAACAAAGAATGCAGACTCAAAGCTGTGTAGTTCAGAAGAAGAGCGGAAACGCAGAGAGGAATTGGCCTCTGCTACCAGTGTACAAACTCACAGATAAACGACCATATAGGCCAGAGGAATGGGAGTTAAGTACAGAGATGTCAGGTTCTGCAAGCAGTGTACATAGAGACACAAATATGTACATCAGCAGAACAGGGGATCAGAATAGAGAGCACATAGATACATACAAAGTGAGAGTCCCATTTTCCAAGTACCTAGAAAATCCAGTTATGTTTCAGACTTTAATGTCCAGTGGCCACCCCACTTGCAGCCTCATATCAAGCCTCGATTATCTCAAATGTTGTGCCCCCAGCCGTATCCTTTTCTTATCTTAGAGTTTGCTACATGACATTTTTAACAAATGGGGAGCTCCTGAATGGTGTAGATGTTTGGGGGAAAATCTATATTATATAATGGTACCTGGTACAGTCTTGATCAACCAGGTGATATCAAAATTATAAAAAGAACAAAGATCAAGACTTCAAGTGATAGACAGAACTGATTATAATCAAACCTCTCAAATAACAAGAGTACATTACTTTTATTTCCAATATTGGTTTCCACCAGTAGACAATGGGCCTCATTACGAGTTTGGAGTTTGCCTCCAAACCGGGCTCAATTACCGGGTTCCTGCAATGGGGATTTACCGGGTCATTCCGACAAAGGTGGACCCGGTAATTCCTCCTTGCAGGAACCATTCCCTATTCCCATTTGAGCCCCCATAGGGCTCAATGGGAATGGGGAGGGAGGTAATAACGGGCACATTACAAGTGGCACATTATTACCTCCCTCTTCCCCTCGCGGGACCTGGAAAAGAAGTCTGGTTTTAGTCGAGGTAGGTAATTTTAGCTTTTTTCCTTCACACTGTATTTTTTTGGCCCTAAACTATGTAACCTTTACACAAATATTCCTCCTGTCTTGGTAAAGTAACCAAAGAAAGATGATCATGCCCTAGGCATTGCTTTTCCTTCAAACATATTAAAAAAAGCCTTACAAAAAGAACCAAAATTAAAACCTCAAGTGATAGACAGAACTGATTATACTCGGATTATAATCATACATCTCAAATATTAAGAGTACTTTTTTTTATTTCCAATACTGTTTTCCACCAGTAGACATGTACACATTTAAAAAGACATTTTCATGCCACTAACATCACTCATTTCATTTATACGAGTACATGCATACCAATCAGGTCATGCATAACCATTCATAACCACACTCAATAGCAACCAATGTCAAACAATATATACAGGCCCTTCTAAAAAATAAGGCATACACACTAACAATATATTTTTTAAAATTATTATTTTTTAATTAAAATGTTATAGTTTATACATAAACTTTTCATTTGGATTGCATAAGACGTTTCTCATTGTTTACATATTACAGAATACAGGATGAAACAAAGAAAAAAAAATAATCAAGAAAGGTCACTTTAAATAACTTAAGTAAGCTCCAACATTTTGGCTCGAAATTGTGCTACTGTGTATATCAGTTTGTTAGTTATTTTGTCCTTTGAGGAGTTTTAGCCATCTGGTGTGGCCTTGTTCTTGTTGTTGGGAGATCTTAAATAGGTCTCCAAAAAGGTTTCTCTTGTCGGCTAGCGCAGGGCATATCATAATTAGATGGTTAAGAGACTCGGGTATATCTTTGTTCTTGCAAAAACAACAGAAATGTTCCTCTTTCGGTAAATGTCGAATTTGAGATAGTCTTTGTCTGGTAGGTAGGATATTTAATCGCATTTTCATGAAAATTGTGTGTATATTTGGGTCCAGAAAAGGTTCCAAGTAATGTGGAAGTTCATGCAATGCTCACATGTCAATTGGGCATTGTAGGTTCATTGAGTAGCATGCCTTCTCTGCTATTGTTTTGGACCAACCATTGCACTGCAGCTTGATCTTTGCACGCTGTGGGCGATTTATCAGAATTTCATCCATAATATCTTCATTTGCCATTTGGCTGAACAATTCAGTCTTCCATGTTTTCAAGATGGTATTATTCATTGCATGTGGAGTTATTTTAAGGATTTGCATCACTGGAATAGGATCATTTATGACCTTACGCAGAAGATCAAACTGCTTCGAGTGAACTATTTAGGCTAGTGGTTGTAAGGCTACCTCAAACCGGATTCTAGTCATAGGGTAATTCCTTGGCAGCTGTAAAATTTTCTGCCAGAATAATGCTTCTAGCTTTTGCCAATTTATTTTGGTAGCAGTGATCATAGCGTCGCTCCCATAAGTAATAATGGGAATTATCTTCTGATGGTAAAACGCTATGATTGGTTTCGCAGAAAATTTTCCGTAACGCCTATGTAGCATCACACCTTGGCGTGCCAGCATTTGGATTTTACCTTATAACAATATAATTTACTTAGTACAAAGCACCCAATTATTTTCTAACAGTGTGTCTATTTCTTAACAACATATATTCGTTGACATGTGTTTCAGCTGGAATATATGAGCCTTCACTGCAGCCCTTTGATGCTCCGGCCTTCTTCAGGACACAAGTTGGTCACGTAATACTCCTTACATCATTTTGCACTCGTAGCGGTCTACAAGAAAACCATATGTTTTACATTACAATACATGTTCTGTCTATACTTTTTTTTTACTCTATTATTTTTAGAACATTCAATTACAAACAAATAACACAACATACAGTCTAGCACTTCGTGCTGGGGGTTTATCGCATCGTTATTGTTCTGGCGCATTGTCCTGGCCATCTGTGGACAGATCATTGGTTAGTTTCCCACAGCTGTATAGTGTTCCCACTGGACCAACAGTACCCGGTAAGTTCCTTTTCGGCTAGTCTGGTGCTTTAGTAAGGGCGCTCTTCTTGCTCTTCTGCATCCCCGTCCACGCTTCTTGTCCCACTGGGGTCATCTGTGTCATTTCCTTCCCTAGGATCAAACAGTTCCTGTATCAATGAATTCCATGCTAGTTTCTTGTCACTGCTCTCATTCATCCCTCTTTGCAACGCTCTGGTCCATCTCTTCAGGTTGGCCCATCATGCCTCTATGTTCTGGTCGGTGTTCGATTTCCACACCATTGCAATCCGACGCTTTGCCAAATGCAAATCAAATCCTTTATTTTGGCTATATGTGTTCACCGCTTGCCACCTCTTGGAAACAGTCCCAGCAGATACGATTCCGGCGACCACACCTACATGTGGATTCCACCCCTTGTCGCTCTTTCCTTAATGTTGTCCCAGAACTTGATTACTGGGCAGGTCCAGAACATGTGGAGCATGTCTGCATTTTCTGTTGCGCATCAAGGGCAGCTTTGGGTTTCCTTGCTCCTCAATCTAGACATTCTTCTGAGGGTAAGGTATGCCCTGTGCGTTACATAAAGCGGTCTCTGCCTGAATCTCGCGTTTCTGGAGATCTTCTTTGTATATCTTAGGACCCTCATCCACTCGTGGTCAGTAAAGATGTTATGGAGTTCCGCCTCCCACTTTGCTTGTGCTTGCATTTCCCTTAAGTTATTGTTTTTCAGAAGCTGTTGGTAAAGCCTGGACACCCTGTCCGTACCATGCATCTAGTTCCCCTGTGTGTCAGCGTTCTCGGATAAATCTGGCCATTCTCATGCAAATGTTTTGCCCCCAGTTATTTCAGCCGTGGGCAAATCACTTGGATTCCTTCCATAGGGTCAGCCCTAGTCTGACCAGGGTGGGGAGGGTTTTGGTCCAAGACTTCTCCATCCATATTATGTCTTGCAGAAATCAGTGTCGCAGTGCCGGCTGGAAAAATAGCGAGTCTATGGATGTGTCATCCCCCAGCCACCAAACCACAAATTGCAGCTGTCCTGCTAAGTAGTAGCCTTTCAAAATCTGGCAACTTGACTCCCCATGAGTCAGTCTCTTTGTAAAGTGTTCAGGGCTAACCTGTTTCTCCCTCCACCCCATTGGAATCTCCTTACTATTGTGTTTAGTTGTTTAAAGAATGTCCCAGGTATGTTATGCGGTATGTTTGTGCCCCTGTATATTCTCCAAGCCTCCGAAATGTGTCTTCCCATCTTTACTCTTGCCCTGGGGTCCTTATACAGTAACTTGATCCACCTGAGGAAGCCCTCCCCTATTCCGAAGTGGGCTCAACAGCCAGCTCCAATTCACAGTTCAGGGCTTTGATAGCGTCCAAGGACGCTATTGCGCATTCCCCCAGTCTGTCATTAGTCTGGTCCACCACATGGTGCAGCCTTCGCAAGTTCCAGGTGGTATTGCGCCCGGGGACGTAACCTGTTTGGTCTGGGTGCACCAGCGTGGGTATGACCCGTTTGAGCCTGCCTGCCAGGACCGCTGTTGGGATTTTGCAATCCTGGTTAATCATAGAAATTGGCCTGAATGAGTTACAGTCTAGAGGCGAGTTCCCTGGCTTCAGGATAGGTATTACCAGTGATTCTACCATACTATCTGGTAATTGGCCCCTCTCATACACTTCTTCATATACCTCCAATAATTTAGGTGCTAGAGTGCGTTTGTACTTTTTATACAATTCTCCGGGTAACCTGTCGAGACCCGGGGTCTTGGCTGTTTGGAGACTATTTATTACTGCTTCCAGTTTGTTAGGGAGAATTCTCTCTTTAGGCTGAATTTCCTAACCTAGCGAGTCCCCCAGCAGTATGTTTTTTTTCCCCTGCCAAGAGTGAGACTCTTTCTCCCACTCTTGGACATGATTTATGGTGTTCCTTTGACTGTTAATGTGTTTTATGGGCTATGGGGTCCTTTACTCCATAGGGCCTCATGTGTTTTTACTATGTGTGTTACACAGCACCCTCCGTGCAATGACATAGGGGTGTCGTAGTGACACTCCACCATAGACTCCATACCCTGGGACTGACTACTGTCTCCCAGGGCATGTAAAGTCACCATTGGCTTTATTAGTCCCAAATTATTAACAGAAACCGGTATAAACCATCATATTGTGGCCGTACTGGTCGAGGCCATTCGATTGCCCCGGGGTCTGTTAGTCGAGGGGCCACGTCTCCGTCCCCCCGATCGAGTTTTTGCTGGTGGCAGTGGATACTACTTTTTATAGTCGACCGCGAATATATCCCTATGGGATTTTCCCATTGTTCGAGGCTACCAACTTTAATTATTTAATTCTCATAGCCTCGAACATACCGACGGTTTATTTAATTAATATTAATTCGCCGGTTGGTAATTTTTGCCAGGACTCGATTCTAAAATGGCGTTTGTGTTCTCTTCTGTGACTCCAAACCAAGTCGAGCCCTTTGTTCCACTTTTCGGCGGGCTTCTCCACAGAAGCCTCCAAAAGTGGTGCCACTCTGTCTGGGTACCACAGGGGGTGTGGGAGGGGGTTTAGGCACCCTGGACTGAGTTACCTTGGTAACTCAAGTCGCACTCTTGTGTGATTGGCCCAAGTGGTGAGCTGGCCGGCTCACCACTTAGCATGTTTGATTGACAGCTAGGCTGAGTGAATGGGGGTGTGCTGCATAAAAGCAGGGCTTTGGGGACTGGAACTTCAGAAGGCGCCACAGGACCTGAGAATCCGACGAGGGAGAAGCTGAGCCGACCTACCACGACGACACCACCGGTGCAGCCCTGCGGAACCGACTCACCACTTCCCGACGACAGAGAAGATCTCCCGGCTGGAGAGGCTTCTTCCCCTGACTGGTGGGCACAACCAGTTTACCTTCTTTTCCTCGCATCCCAGGACGTCTTGTGGTCGAATTGCTCGTGCCAAGCACCCCGGCAACCGGATAGCCACTTACCACTGGACCGCGAATAAAAGGACCGCTCCTTTTACCTGAACTCTGCGGCTGGTTTCTTCCCTGGCAGTGCAACGGACTCCTGTCTTCCTCCCCGACGAGATCCTCTCTTCCCCCGGATGAGGCACAGACTTGCATCCGCTGCCAGGAGCAACTGCCCCCGCTGGAGTATTCTCACCACTTTAAGGTACTGTGTCCGCCAGGCCTCCCTTTCTAAAGATTGCTACAAGGTAATAGTAATCCCTAACCTTCTGGACTGGGCTGGCCGCCTTGACCATCTAACAGGTCCCTTTCTTTGGTCCAACCCTTTCTGAACCTTTTCAAGACTTTTGTGCACTGCAACCATGTGACCTTGGACACATTTCGTTCTGATCCTCTTAAAGTGGATCCGGCCTTCTGAACTCTAACTTCACGGTTTTACTTTGCCTTCCTCTCTTGTTGTGTTCTTGTGAAAGTGTTGGGATCTGTTTCAAATTATACTCTGTTTTTCTCTCCCTTTTTAACGAATTATTAGAGTGCCATCTGCGTCAAGCGCTCACCGCTGTCTGAAAATAAGTGGGGCTTTACTTAAGACTTCTAATATTCTTTTAAGGGAGTGTATATCTTTTAGTGACCGTGTTTTTAAACTGCTTAACATTAGTGCCTGTGTGCTTTACTAGATGTGGTTTTAAATAAATAATTATATCTCTTTTACACCAAGCCCTGGTCAGCGTTTACTTGTTCTACTATGTTCTTTTGACCTATTGTGTATACTCTGTATACTGCCTAACTCTTCTTGAGGGAAGTCTGACTGCTCAGCCACAGCTACCAAGTGAATCTGTGTGGTACAGACTGCTACCAAGCGGGCTTACTGCCAAACACCTGTAGCCTTAAATCTTTTGCAGTGGTCCCAGAGGGAACTGCACAGGTTTCTGCCCAACACAGTTCCTCTGCTGTTAAGGTGGCTTCGAGTATCTGTACCTGTTCTTTGGGTTCATTTAAGGAGTTCTATTTGGGCTAGGGCTTCGGCTATGTCCGACCTATCGGCCTCCTGGTTCCGCAAATACAGTTTCTCGCAGAATTGCGAGAATACGTGGTTAATTCCCTCTTGGGTCCTCACCTCCCTCTGGTCTCATCTTTAATCGTGTTAATCAGGTTTTTCTTATTATCCTGATTAGTTAACCAGGCTAGAAGCCTGCCCGGCCTGTCGCCCTCTGCATGTCCTTTCTGTATTTATTTCCCGTAATGTAGATTCCCCAACTTTTCCCAGGCGGTATTGCACTGCAACCTCAGCGATACAAGTTTGTCTGGTTCCTCCCCTGTCATGCCCACCCATGTTTTCTCCCTTTCTATTACTTGTTCTATTTTCCCAAGTTCGGCCTGAACGCTCCCTCCGAGCCCTGCTGTCTTCCCAATCGCTGCTCCCTTACCACCACCTTAAAGGCGTCCCATACCATTGTGGATATGTCCACGCTACCTGTGTTAAGTTGGAAGTAGTCTTCTATTGTGTCCTGCAGGTGTTCTTGAAATTCCCCTTCCATCAATGCTTCCGCCCTTAGTCGCCATGTCTGAATAGAGGCCTTCCTATGTGTATATGCCCATGTCACTACTAGCGGGCGTGGTCTGAACGTGTGCGCTTGTGAATTCTCCCAGTTTTTCATTACCTGTGAAAGTGTAGTCAATACGTGTAAAAGTTCCATGTGGGGCGCTGTAATGTGAGTACCCTCTGTTTTCTGCGTGTAGTCTTCTCCAGACATCTTCTAGTTTCAGCTGGCTGAGAATCCTCTGCAGAGCTTTAGACGGTGGCGCTGGCTTCTTAGATTTATTGTCCGACCTGTCCAGCAACGGGTTGAGTGTGCAGTTAAAGTCCCCTGCCCAGATAAGGGTCGCCTCCCTGTATGGGGCAAGACGGAGCGCATGTTTCTTGAAGAACGTAGTCGGGTCTTGGTTCGGGGCGTAGGTGTTAAATCAGACACACTTATTTTCCAATATTCCGTGCACTATCACCATTCTGCCTTCCGTGTCTTGTTCCTGTGTTATGAACTGAAATGGGACATTTCGGGCAACCCACGTCAGCACTCCTCTGGCGTAGCTGGAATATGTCGAACCAAACATTTGTCCACCCCATTTTTTAGCTATCCTAGACTACTTTTCTTTTGTCAAGTGGGTTTGTTGGAGCATTACCATTTTCACTTTTGATCTGCTGAGCCAGGCGTATACTCTCAACCTCTTAACATAGTCATTCAACCCTCAGACAGTCCAAGTGGCTGCTGTTACTTCTTATGGGCCCATTTTACCAACTTCTCCTGCTGCTCGTGCATACCCATGAGTCAGCTTGTACTCTTTTACTTGTCTTTTGGTCCTCTTAGCACCTTGTTGTACAGTTTATTATCCTTTTTGGTGTGCTGCTCCCAATTGTCTATACAGCCTGTTCTCAGCACGGGTTCTGCCAAGGTCCTTTGTCTTGAAGGTATGTCATGGAGTACCTTCTTTTCCTTGTGCTTTGATCTCTTTGCCGTTTGTGCCTTCAGAATGTCCTTTGCGTGTAAAGTGTTCTCCCCTTCTCGTGCTACTTTACAACCAACAAACATTAACTATTAACCAACCTCCAGCCACCCTCCCCCTGCTCGGGCTCTGCTGCTTCCCTAGCTCTGCTCCCGTTGCTTGGGACAGGCTCGTTGGAGCGTGATGCCTTAGAACTGGCATCTTTAACTTGTCCGATTCCATGGGGTTCCTGGTTGTGGCGTCCTTCGGGCCACCCTCAGGTTGCCTTAACTCCTATTTTGTACTTCATCTGGTCTCTGTCACATCAGTGGTGTCTTCAGTTTTATTGCTCATTTAGTACTCTCTTGATATCTTACTGAGGTGCATTCCTCTCATTGTTCTCATTTCTGATTCTCAATTGGGGGATTCCTTGTTGGTCCATCCATTCATGGGCCTCCTCCATAGTTTCAAAGAGGTATGATCTGCCATTGCACAGCTCCTTGAGTTTGGCGGGATACAATAGCATGTACCTTGGTCCGAATCGCGCTCTTTGTTTTTGCACCAGTGGCGTATATGCCGGGTAAATTGCTGAATTGGAGGCAATTCTGGTGATCACCCCTCCTTCCCTTGAGAATGTTAATATCTTCTTGCAGTCCTTAAAGTTCATGATTTTAGCAATCATGGGCGCTCCCGGACGGTGTTTCTTGGTCAGGGCTCTGTGGGCCCTTTCCACGGAAAAGCCCTGGGAGAGCACCTCGCCCCCCCCACTCCTGTAGCAGTAGGTTTTCCACGTAATTCGTGAGGTCTCTGCCTTCCTCTCACTCTGGTAGTCCGCTGATCCGCACATTGTTTCGTTGAGCTTTCCTTTCTACATCTTCTGCCCTGTGTTCGAGGGTTCGTATTCGTTTGAATGCTTGAGACATTTGAGATTGGGCAGTCGTGATGTTGGTAGTATTGTTTTGTACCTGTTACTCCGCCATGCTCACTCGATCCGCCAGGGACCGTACATCTTGCCTTAAGAGGCCCACATCGAAGATGACCGCATCCAATTTGTCCTCTAATGACCATTTCAACGCTGCTATGGCCTCGTGTATGGGGCTTTCTTCCCGCCTTCCCTCTTGTTGCTCGGGACTTGTTGTCCCTGTGCCGGCCTCTGTTGGGGTAAGCTGGTCTGTGTCGTTTTTGCAGGCAAACATGTCCATGCTGAACTGCCTGCCCTTCCTACCTTCCTTTTTGTTTGTCCGGCATCTCTCCGACATTTGCTTATAATGTGCGCGTTGCGGTTTTGTTTGACCCCCCTTGCTGGGTTTGCTTTTTGTTGTTTCTATTACTCAGGCATTGTAGGGGGTGCCACTCACGCTTCTGGGCTCTTATGTTATCTTTTGACCAGGGTTGATTGTGTTGCCTCGTTTAACAATTTGGGTTCTGGGCTCGCCCTCCTTCTGATCAGCTTGTTATCCACATCCTGTGCTGTTATTTTGTTCCCCTTTTGTCTTGCGTGTGTGCGCTCTTGGTCGGGGGCACCTGGGTGCCTTGGCAATCTCCTTTTCTGTGTGTGGCTTTGTTCTGGGCGCAACTTTCTTAATGTGTTTGTGCAGCATACAGGTTGCGGTTTAAGAAGTGTGGACTTCGCTGCTTGCTTTATACTCTATCCGCTCCCTCTAGTGGCTTACCGCTCGAGGCAAAAAGTTTGTGAGAGCGTGGGAGCCATCTCATGCTTTAAATTCATTTTCCTCGGGGTTGCGGGCCGAGTTCCTCGTTCCCCGCACCCTTCTGCACTGTTACACCAGGACGGTGGGTTGTGCCCTCCCATGTGGTTTTAAATACTATCTGGCTTATCCAATGTTTAATATAATGTTTAATTTTGGAGTCTCTGTTGGACTTCCATCGCGCTTTTACCTTATTTGTAGCTCACTTTTGTCTTGCGGTTAGCTGGAGATACTGGTTGGAGTGGGGGTGTCTATCTTCCATTCTGGTGCTTTCTGGGGTACCTTGGCAGCTGCTTGTCCCTCTTCGTTCTGCTATTGCGGTCTCTCAGTTGGATGCCACGTATTCTCACCCTTTCGCGGCCCGTTGCAGGTGTTGGTGGTACCAGCTCAACCTCTCAGGTCTTTTGGCACATCGTGGGGTGCCTCTTATCTCCTTGCCGCGTGCGCTACCCTCCCTCTTCGCCTATTTTGGGGTCTTGGGTTGACCTCTGGCCTTCTATGTGCTTACTTGCCCAGTTGGGCTAATTCAGTGGGTTGCGCCCTCCCACGTCGTTCCGTCCCTCCTAAATATTGTCCAGCAAACCCTACCTTCTCGGGGGAATGGCTGCACTATACAGGTTCTTTTTTTTTTCTCTTCCTCCCTCTTTTTCTTCCTTTATTTCCTTTTGCTTTTGTCCCTCTCACCAAAGCTGTATATTGTCCCTCTGCTCCTTGCCTTGCAAGGATGGTGTATCAGGCAGAAGGCCTTTTATTGTGCTAAATCAGTTTCTGGAGCTTTATGCTGGCTGTTGCCCCTGTTGGATAGTTGTATTCCCCGTTGATCTGAATGGTTGCTGCCTCACACATTAGAGGCCTCTGTACGAATGTGTCGGGCCCGTCTCCTCTTCTCCGGGTTTTTGCTGTGATCTGGGAATACTCGCTCGGCCGCCCGTCTCGTGTGCAGCTGTCTCGCACTGCTGCCAATGGCCACCGGTGTTGGCCCTTCGAAGTCTGGGTCCCCCTGCACTCTGGTGTAGCCGGAGGCCCTGTGCCGGCCGTTCTCTGCCATTTATGTAGGTGCACTGTTGTGGGCCGGTGATAAGTATGGCGTTCACCGATCACGGTGTTCTGTTGGTTGGAATCGGGCCCCTCGCCACATGGCGTTGTTGCCCGGTGGGGGTTTTCCTTTCCTCCCTCGTGTGAGTGGCTTGTCAGCGGTATCCGGGCCTGTCGGGGGGTGGGCCAGGGGGTGTTCCAAGCCAGGGGGTCATCCCTGTACGCCTCTCCACTTCCACAGGGTTCATACGCATGTGGCTGTACTGCTCCGGTCTCTCCCTCCTTACTCTGCCCTTTCAAACTGATTGTAGCTCCCACGTGTGCTAGCAGGAGACTGGTGCCTCCACTGTCATGCAGCGTTACACAGCAGCGCTATATCCTCAGCGTGTACTGTGATACTGGTGCTCAGGTCACCAGGCAGTCCGTATGTGTGGGTGGTCTGCTCACTATGGGCAGGGCTCTAGGATAGGGAGGCTTCCATGCGTTCTGTGCTCTGAGATCAAGACTCGGAGGCTCAGATTATGCTCTGAACTTTCCTTTACTACTCGAGCAGCAAAGTAACAAACAATTATGAAAAACCATAAAACAAAAAACTGCAATTCCCAGAAACTTGCAATTAATTTGTAGTCCGTTTTTCATAAGCCCAAAAGACCATGTGATCCATCAGTCCAATCATCCCATCTACACCTATAATCACTGCCTGAACCACAGTCCTTCCTCTTTCTTTGCTGCTCGAGCAGCCGAGATAAGTGCATTTCATTTTATTACTAATATGAGTGATATGTCAATGTTTTTTCTTGTGATAATTTAATAGGCGCGCATGCAAGGTTAGAGCACTTAGAACGCAGCGCGTTGAGGGGATTTGGCAGAGCATATCCGCACAGAGGACGCGACGGGATTTCTTATTTTGGCATCTCAGATCGCCTCGTTAGGAGGCACTGTTTAGCGGAAGTTCGTAATGGCGTGACAGGACTTTTGCGGTTCTGGCGCCATTGTGAACTTGATAAGTGAGAGAGGAGCATTTCGGAGAGCAGTTGTGAAGGAGTGTGGAAGATTTATTGAGCCGCATTCAAAGCTTGAGACTCAGGGGGGAGGGGGAAGAGAGCAAAGAGAGGCTCTGTGAAATAGACAGCAAATGCCACCTAGTGGCCAAAAAGCAGCACTACAGACTTGAAAGCCACTGCTGTCTTGCAAGTGACGGGCCCAGTCACAGGTGTAAACTAGGAGCAGACCCCCCATTAACTGCCTGACTGAGGAGGTGATACCTTGAAAGGTATTGATTATAAGTCTCTTTTTGGACAGGCACAGTCCCAAGAAAAAACTGCTATTATTGCCAGAGACTCGCCTAGCTACGACTAAAAGATAAGCAAATTGACGGGGGTAACCCAGGAAAAGTGCATATTTTATTACACGGCACGAATTAAGGAAGATGAGTGACTACTCGGAGGGCTCAGAAGGTCCTCATGTGAGCGGCCTACGTATGAGCGAAGCGATTCAGAGGCTGAATAGTGCTGAAAGACCCCATAAGGAAAGGGGCATAATACAGGACCTGGCTGCTTTGCCGCAGGGCAAGGCGCGCGGGTGAAAGGGGGAAGCAGGAAAAACACCCGCAGGGATCGTTGCTCCCAGACCCCCCCCACCCACCCGGGTTCATCACGCAGATCCAGAACGGAAAAGAGAAAGGCGAGGTCTTGTGAGAGACATAACATAAGTCCAAGTGAATCTGATGATGAATACCGTAGAAGCAGTTCGAAGTTGGACGCAGACAGAGAGTCAGACCTCCCCAGATTATGAGTGGAAGCCCAAGAGCAAGAAAGGCAGGAGGGAAGACGTGGACCCACATAAAGATGAATTTGACCCAGACGAGTTGGTACATCCGGGGTCTAATGAGTGGGATTCCCCCAAAAGAATTGCAGAATATATAAGGAAAAGATTGAGAACACCCTTGAGTAGGCAAGCAAGAAGCAAATTAAGAGCTGAATGCCTGAGGCCGAGGGTACCGGACAGGGTGGCTGAAACCCGAGAGGTTGATGAGGATAATCCCGTTCCTGGGGAGATATGACAGGGACATGAAGAGAGGAAACAAACTGTTAGACATGTTGGGGCCCATTACTAGAATCTCACAGTTTGCTGAGGAAGCCAAAACATAGAAAGAGCCCATAGATCGGGAGGTAGTGACTGGATGGGCGCAGAGAACCCTATGCCTGTTGGGGAATGCCAACACGGCGTTGGCCACCGAAAGGAGGAGGTCCATTTTAACCCCTACAGTGCCAAGGACAAGATATCTCGTCCTTGGAAGTGCATGCACAGCGCCAGGACGAGATAGCTCGTCCTTTTTGGCACCTTGTTGTGTGTGATCACGCAAAGCAGGGATCACACAAAACAGTCATCCAACCCCCGGGCTATGTGAGGGGAAGGTCCCCCCTCACTGCCAGGGGGCTGGATTACCTTCAGTTTCACGTCGGCGTGCGTAAAGCACGTCGGCGTGAAACTGAAAGTAATTTTCACCGCAGCAGCCATTTCAGGCTGCTGCAGTGAAAATATAAGGCGAGTCTTCACTTTCCTCCCCCTCGATCTCCGGCTGTATTTCAAGCCGGAGATCAAGGTGGGTATCGTTGGAAAGGGGAGACTCTCCCCTTTCTAATGACACCCTTTGTGATAGCATTGCTGCCCGCGGATTGGGCGCAGGGCGCTCAATGTGCGGGCAGCAATGCCCACTAGACACCAGGGAAACGTTTGTGACGTGGGGGGGACAGGCCCCCCCAGTGGGTGGGGCAGTAAGGTTTGGGCACCCAGGGGCCAGATTGGCACACCAATGTGCCCCTCTGCGCCAAGGCAAGTTTCGTAAACAAAGAAAAAAATGGAAAATGGTGGAACGCATTTTAGGGGGGGATGTGGGGCACCCCAAAGGGACGGGGAATTTTCTAATGGGAAGGGGTAGTGAGCCCGTCTCACCCACCCGCAATGGAGTGTGTGCCATGTCATGCAGCCCTCCCTGGGACCAGATATCTGCTCCTAGGAACGGACCCCTGAGCCCAGGGAGGAGTGCAGGACAGCCCCCCCCTTATCTGCCCCTGGGGAGGGCTACATGAGATGGGCCGCCCCTCCAAATTGGCCATGTGTGGATTCCCACGGGTGTCCTCTTTTGGGAAAAGCATGGGGTTCCCTGTTTTACTTGCTGGCTTCGACACCCTAGGCCTAAATCTGTAGGTTGCCCACATGAACAAAAGGGGCAGTGGCGAAAGGCTTGGGGTTCCCAGTGGGTTCCCCTTTTCCTTTTGCGCCCCCTGTAGGTGCACCCACACATGTGAGGTACCGTTTTCATCGGGATGCGGGAAGGTAGGCCATGTGTTGTTGGCGGTGTGTTTCGGTGGGTGGCCAGAGCGAAATGTCTGAGAATTGTCTTCATTTCCAGCCAATTTCAGAGACATTTCCCTGTGTCCACTCACCGAAACAGATGTCATACCTTCTCGCGTTCCCACAGGTGTCCCGGCGAAAAAGGTACCTCACATGTGTGAAATGCATGGGGTTCCCCGTTTTCCTTGGTGGCTTCGACACCCGAGGCCCATATCTGTATGTTGTGCCCGTCTGGACAAAGTGTCAAATTCAGGTGTCCAAACAGACTTGGGGTTACCTGTGTTTTAGGCTTTCCCCTTGGCGCCCAGGTAGGTGCAACCACACATGTGAGGTACCGTTTTCATCGGGATACCTGTGGGAACGCAGGAAGGTATAACATTTGTTGTGTTTGTGTGGTTTTCATAACGTTTTGACCCATTTGCTGGTGCCCTTTGTCACACAACTCTTTCATTTCCCAAATGTGGCCTACATTTAGTCGCTGCTTTAGGCAACATACACTTTTGTAACCTGCACAAGTCACCTACCCTTGAAAAGGTCTGCCTGTGCTCTTTCAGAAAATGGATGCTTGCCATTCCTCACAACATTGGTTTTCCCGATTTACACATGCTAAGCGCGTCTGTTCAGGCCGTGAGCATAAACCTCCTGTGTACCATGGCTCAGTGTTTGGCTTGTGGCATTGCTTGTTTTGTAAAACACTACAAAAAATGTGTGCTTTCCCAACTGCAAGAGTCGGGGGAATGTACCGGAGCATTTCTTTTCTCAAAATTCATAAAAGCCATTGCCGTACCAAGCCAACCATGTCCAACACATACCTTTTTTTTTTTTTTCGGTCAATGTCCCGTTTTTCCCCCTAATCTATGGCATTTTCCCCTACCTAGTTGTTGCCTGATGTTAGGCAGAAACCTGTGCAGTTCCCTTAGGGACGACTGCAAAATGTTTAAGACTACAGGAGTTAGCAATAAACCCAATTGGTAGCAGTCTGCATCACCAAGATTTACCTTGTAGCTGTGGCTGAGCAGTCAGCCCTCTCTCAAGAAGAGTTAGGCAGTATATAGAGTATACACAATAGGGCTAAAAATACAGTAGCACAAGCAATCACTGACCAGAGCTTTGGTATAAAGGTATATCATTATTTATTTAAAAACACACTTGTAAAAATACACTGGCACTAATATGTCAAGCAAGTTCAAACACAGTCACTATAAGTATATACACCTCCCTAGTAAATTATTCGACAAGTCTAGATTAAGATTCCACTTATTTAGCAAAACAGAGGTGAGCGCGTAACCGTAGATGGCACTCCAATAATTTGTTTAAAAAGGGAGAGAAAAGGCAGAATAGGAAAAACACACAGTACCAACACTTTTAAGAAACCACAGCCAGTCAAGAAAGGCAGGATCTACCGTAGAGCAAAATGTTCATAGGCCAGGCCCACTCTTGGAGAGCAAGGCGGAATGTGCCCATTATCACACAGTGGAAATGCACTCAAAGTCTTTGCAGCAAAGTCAAAAGAGGTTGGATCAAGTCAGAAAGGTAATGTTAGCAGGTCCGAGGTCACCCCAGGATAGAGAGTGAAGGATTTACGGGACACCTTGGACAGTCTGTTGCAAGGGAGACCAGGCGGGGCACAGTACCTGAAATGGTGAGAAAGCTCCAGTGGGGGCAGTTGTTACTGGCAGCGGGTGCAAGTCGGGGCTTCGTTCACGGGAAGAGATCTCGACGTGGAGGAAAGCTGGAGGTCGTTGTACTGCCAGGGAAGAAACCAGCCGCAGAGTTTCCCGGTTAAAAAGGTACTACCCTTTTTTTCGCGGTAGTGGTGAAGCGTGGCTATCCGGCCGCCGGGGTGCTTGGCATGGGCGATTCGACCACGAGACGATCCAGGAAGGCGAAAAAGGCAAACTGGTTGGTCCCACCAGCTCAAAGGGAACAAGACTCTCCTGGAAGAAGATCTCCTCCGTCGTTGGGAAAGTGGTGAGTTTCGTACAGCAGGACTCCACCGGTGGTGTCGTCGTTGTAGGTGGCTCAGCTTCTCCCCTCTTTGGATTCTTTAGGTCCTGTGGTGACTTCTGAAGTTCCAGTCCCCAAAGCCCTGCTTTTATGCAGCAAAACCCCCATTCATCAGCCTAGCTGTCACTCAAACATGCTAAGTGGTGAGCCGGGCGGCTCACCACTGGGCCAATCACACAAGAGTGCGACTTGAGTTGCCAAGGCAACTCAGTCCAGGTTGCCTAATCCCCCTCCCACACATCCTGTTGACCCCAGACAGAGTGGCACCATTTGGAGGGCTTCTGTGGAGAAGCCTGCCAAAAAGTGGAACAAAGGGCTCGACTTGGGTTAGAGTTTCAGAGGCGAACACAAAGACCATTTTAAAACAGAGTCCTGGCAAAAAGACCCAACCGGGGAATGAATATTAAATAAATAACCCGGCGGTATCTTTAACATTGCACCAAAAAGTGGTGCGTTTAAAATTAATGGGAAAATCCAATAGGAAATATTCTGTTGGAATATTTCGCGTGGTATCCACTGCCATCAGCCAGAAACTCGACAAGGGGGGACTGGACAGTGCCCCTTTGGAAAACAGACCCAGGGGCAATTGAATTGCCCCGACCAGTACTTCCACAATATGATGGTTTGTACTGGTTCTGTTCACAATTTAAGACTAGTAAAGTCAATGGGGACTTTACATGCCCTGGGAGACAGTAGTCAGTCTCAGGGTATGGAGTCTATGTTTGGGGGTCACTATGACACCCCTGTGTTACTGCACTGAGGGTGCTGTGTAACACACTTACCAAAAACACATGAAGCCCTATGGAGTAAAAGACCCCCTAGCCCATAAAACACATTACATAGTCAAAGGACATTCTCAAATCATGCCTAAGAGTGGGAGAAAAAGAGTCTCACTCTTAACAGGAGAAAAGAAATAAACCCCAAAAATCCAGCAAAGCTGCTGGGGGACTCACTAGGTTTGGGAAATTAGCCTTAACAGAGAATTCTCCCCAACACCTGACCTACGCAAAGCACGCCTTCCTAAACTTTGAATTGTGTCTACTTTTCAGAAATATTTGCCTTTCTGTCGTCCAATTCGGCTTTCCTACCCTTTTCTTCCATTCCGTCCATGCATGTCCAATTGGCAAAAATGGCCAAAATTGCCTACCTCTCACAAAACAGTTGATAACCACATCAAAATAATGTTTTTTCGTTTCCACTCAACCTGTTCTTGAAAGCCAGGAAATTGGGGAACGCAGCACAGCAAACCATTTGTTCCTAGCTCTTACAAGGAAAAAAACACAGGCTTCTTTGTACATCATTTTATTAGCATTTTCTGAAAAAACCCCAAAACTTTCGCCCTTTTTGCTTATTTTCTCACCCCCCCCTACAGCAACCTAGGATTCCTAGGTGGCGTTACTACAGCCTACATGCGGGGAAAAAAGGAGCCAAATTTGGCTGAGATATCTCATGTAACAAAAAAGTTACAAGGCATTGAATGGCCACATACCGAAATCACCAAAAAAGGCCCTGGCACTGAGGAGAAATACCCATGGCACTTAAAGGGTTAATGAAGTTGGACTCTAGGCTGGGGGAGCTGGCTTCGTCTGAACAAGCTACAGCGACGAACGGCAAACTATTTGGGGATCTCTTCATTAAGGATATGACTAAGTTCGCCAGCACATACGTGTCCATGGACAAGGCCCAATCTTCCATTAAGAACATTTTCGGGAGGACATTTTTTGACAGGGCTGGAGGAGGAAAGAGCCGCTCGTCCAGCTGCAATCAATACAGAAGGTCCTATAACAACAGAACCAACTGGAATCAAGAGGACCGGAAAATGAACCCTTTCTTCCCTTCCAGGGGAAGAGGCAGGGGCAGAGGTTGGAGAAGTAAAAGTAGACAGCTACAACAGAATAATTCAGGTGAGAGAAATAAAAGCAGCGAAAAAGGTGGAATTAAACATTCCTCCAGTAGGAGGAAGAGTGAATTGCATGTAGGAAAATGGGAGGAGATATACTCAGATGCATGGGTGAGGCAGACTGTGCAAGGTTTTCAGTTATAATTTTGGCAGGAACCATCACAGTTAACATCACCAACGCAGATAAGGTTCAGCAAACAGGACGTGGATCTGTTAGACAGAGAAGTAGAGTTACTCAGGATAAAGAATGCAATAGGCCCAGCCTCAGACAGTCAAGGAGGTTTCATAAGCAACCTGTTCTTAGTGAAAGGAAAAAACAAGGTAAGGCCAGTAATACATCTCAAGGGTCTGAATTATTTTCTAGTATACAAACACTTCAAAATGGAAGGGATTCACCTTTTAAGGGATGTTCTTCAGAAAGGAGATTGGTTAGCAAGAATAGATTTCAGAGATGCTTATTTAATGATTCCGGTTCATCAGGATCAGAGGAGGCTGTTACAATTCTTATGGAAAGGAGAGAAATGGGAGTTCAAATGTCTTCCTTTTGGTCTAGCGTCAGCTCCATGGTGCTTCACCAAACTTTTGAAACCAGTAGAAGAACAACTGGGAGAACAGGGGATCAGAATGATTATTTACCTGGACGACATCTGCCTGATGTGCCAGGACAGAGATTCTCGTGGAACAGATTCGGAAAACAACAGTTCTGCTGCAGCAACTGGGTTTGCTGATAAACTGGGAGAAGCCAGAGCTAGAACCAGCATGGGAGATGGAATTTCTAGGCTTCATTTTAGAGACAACTCAGGGTTCACTCAAACTACCGTTAGAGAAGGTGAACTCCATAAAGAAGGAAATAAAGAGTATGATGACAAGACAAGAAATCTTATTGAGAGAGATAACGAGGTTGGTAGGTTGTCTGTCATCGTCGATTCAAGCAATATTTACAGGACCTCTGCACTACAGAGGTTAAAGATGGATCATCTCAGGAGGGGTCCATCTCACAAATAGAAAGTGGCTATATCCCAAGAGGTGAAGTTGGAGCAGGAATGGTGGTATTGCCACATGGACGCATGGAATGGCAGGGCGATATTTGGCTCATCTCCGGACCTGGTAATAGAGTCGGATGCCAGTCGTTGGGATGGGGAGCCAGATGTGGAGATCAATCGACTGGGGGGGAGATGGTCGAGCGAGGAATTGGGTCTACTCATCAATTGCCTAGAGCTTCTGGCGGGATCTTTCACAGTCCGTTGTTGGACTCGGGAAGGAGTGAAATGTGCCATTCTTTTGAAGATGGACAACGTTTCGGCAGTCAGATACATAAATCGGCGGGTGGGACGAGATCCAGGATGCCGACAGAGAGAGCCAAAGAATTTTGGCATCTATGCCTCCAGAGGGGAGTCAGTGTGATGGCAGAACAACTGCCAGGAGAACTCAATCAGGTGGCAGACTGGAATTCGAGATACATGAGGGACTCCAGTGATTGGCAGTTGTACAACTCAGTATTTCTGGAGATAATGTATCGGCAAGGTCTGTGTTGGACGGATTTGTTCGCGTCGAGATTGAACAAGAAGTTCTCCAGGTTTTACAGCTGGAGACCAGATCCGGAAGCGACAGCGACAGATGCATTTCTCCAGGTTTGGGGACCAGCGAAAGAATATGCCTTCCCTCCGTTCACCATGATAGCGCGCACAGTGGCGCAGGTCAAGTGACAGGAAGCGACAGTGATTCTAGTGACTCAAGATTGGAGGGGTCAAGCATGGTTCCCGGACCTTCTGGAGTTGTCGTACGATGCTCTGATTCTGCTACCACACAGAGTACATAATTTTAAGTCCAACAGGAGAAAGTCACCCATTGATATGGTCAGTGAACTTGAACCGTACCAATAGCTGGGCCAGACCAGGACTTTCGGGGACGGCTGAAGAATTTATTCGAGTCTCATGGACCCCAGCTACCGGGAAGGCCTACAGAATGGCATGGAGAAGATGAAGTAATTGGTGTATGGAGAGAGAAGTTGATCCCATACGAACTGATGTAATCCACATAGTGAATTTTCTGGCAGCACAGCCGGCTCAGACAAAAGCATACAACTACAGATCGGCGATATCGGCAGGTCAGGAGTACATTGAAGGTAGACCAGCAGGGGAGCATCCTCTAATATGCAGATTACTGAAAGATGTCAAGTGCATGAGACCACCCACACCAAGATATTCACATCTTTGGGACGCGAGTGTGTTATTGAGGATGTTTGAGGTTTGGCCGGACAATGAGTATCTTAATAGCAAAGCTCTGTGGGCTAAGTTAACTACTCTGTTGTGTTTGATTTCATGCAAGAGAGTGTCTAATGTGAGGGCTTTAGAGATCAATAGGAAATCCTTTTTACCTTCGGGGGTAATATTTTATATTGAGAAGAGGACAAAGACAAACATTAAATCGGTTCAGTATATGGCTTTCCCAGAGAAGCCCAAGTTATGTCCCGTTAGGTGTTTGAAGGTTTATGAAACTAGGGCGAATATGGTGAGGCCCAATGGGGAATATCAACTGTTGATAGCTATTAGGAAACCTTTTAAAGCGGTAGCATCGGCCACGTTGTCTAGATGGGTAAGATGGTGCATGGCAGAGGCAGGCATTGATGTGGGTCAGTTTGGAGCTCATTCGAAGAGAGGTGCTATGGCGTCATCGGCCTTTATGGCAGGAGCCCGCCTGGAAGATATTTTGAGGACAGCTGGATGGTCTAATGAAGAAACATTTAAGAATTTCTATTTTAGACCGGTTGATCAAGTTGCGTCGTTGGTGGTAAGATTTAAACGAGCATAATCTGAGCCTCCGAGTCTTGACATAGAATACAGATTTTCCATACATTAATAACAGAAAGTCATGGTTCTATTAAAGACTCAGAGGCGAAAGATTATTCCACCCAATTCAATCGCTACAATCAAAAGTGCGTAAATATGGTATTTAAAGAGTAATGTAATGTTGTAAATGGTACTGTAATTATGTAGTTATGCGATTGCCCACCCGTTCATGATGAGATAGGTAATGGTATATACATGGTTTAACAGGAGCAGAGCAGAAGACAACAACGCCATGAAAGGGGAACAAAGTGAAGATTAAGAAGTAGTCTACCGGTTGGGGAGCAGGTTTTAGGATGTTCGATCAACAGAAGAAAGAGGAAGGACTACGGTTCAGGCAGTGGTTATAGGTGTAGATGGGATAAGATTGGACTGAGGGATCACATGGTTTTTATGAGCTTATGAAAAACGGACTACAAATTCATTGCACGTTTCTGGGAATTGAAGTTTTGTTTCATGGTTTTTCATAATTGTTTATTGTTACTTTGCTGCTCGAGTATTAAAGGAAAGTTCAGAGCATAATCTTTCGCCTCCGAGTATTTAATACAATCATAGCTTCCTGTAACGAATGTATGGAAAATCTGTATTACTACAGTCTCATTTCATGTCGTCTCTTCTATCACAGACACTAAAACACTTCCCCATAAAAAATAAATGTTGAAATATTTGCACATTACTCTTGAGAGATTATATATATAGCACAATTCGTGGATCCAAAAAGAAAACTCTGTGGAAAGACAGCCCAAAACTTACCAAGGTTGGATTTTTTTAAACAGCCTTTATTTTGTCATGGCAAGTTAAAAGAAGAAAATCCCAGTTTCCCAGAAGTATGTGTGCCAGCAGGCAGCCTGACACTTTTCGCCACAGACTTGTGGCTTGATCACAGTAACTCCACCAATTGCATACAAATTGATGAACACTGAGAAGGTGACTAACATTTTTCATACAAAGTGCTGCCATTTTGCTTTGGGCTAGTTGGGAATTGAATATGCACTTTACTGCTTTTTTCCATTATAAACGCACATATAAGCGTTTAGTCAGCCCTTTCAAAAAGTTACTTTTGACATTAGCCTTATTTAGTACAATTATTTAAAAGGCTTATGATAGTTTGTAATAAAAAAATAAGTAAAGTGCATAGTGCGTGTGTTGACATTTCACCGCATTTAAGCGAATACATTGTTTCATACATTTATTGTGCAATTCAAAATTTCGAAGAGACTAAATAGATATATATATATATATATATATATCTCCTTAGATCCTGGCACTTATCTATGATAACTTTTCTCTCCGATCTTCACACTGGAATTAATTAAGGACTGTAAACTTCTCAATTTTCTGATTCTTGGGAGCTTCCTGTAGTTACGCCCGCTCAGGTGTCAAACATGAATGAAAGGCAGTTGACAACCTCTTCCAAGGTTCCAAACTACCTCACAAGACTTCCATCCAATCACTGCTGTCCAGCTGCCTCACCATCTTGGATAGGGACAGAATTAGATGTCTGCTACAATAGTTAAGGCAATGTTAACCTGACACATCTAAGCCCCTACCAACCTAGAATCAGACAGAAGTAAGGGAACCTGACAGTACCCCCCCCCTTAGTGCCCTGTCCCAGGGCCTGGTTTCTCAGGAATCAATTGATTAAATCTTCTAACCAACACTGGGGAGTGCACATCCTTCTTATTCACCCAAGATCTTTCCCCCGGACCAAAACCCTTCCAATCCACCAAATATTGTAACCTTCCACGCACCACTAAGGAATCCAGGATTTCCTGTACCTCATACTCTTCTCCCGACCCCTCAATACAAACTGGATCTGGTGATTGCTTCACCCTAGTACCCTCTCTACAGGGTTTCAAAAGGTTGACATGGAATGTTGGATGTATTTTAAAACTAGGGGGTAACCTTAACTTAACAATACCTGCATAATCTCAAATGGGCCAATATATCGTGGACTAAACTTGTTTTTACCTTTGGCGCTATATTTTTACTAGAAAGCCAAACCAAATCTCCTTCCTGATACCTTGGCGCTACCCTCTGCTTGTCAGCAAACTTGCAATTGATCTTGGTCTCTTGTAATGCCTCCATTGCCCTCTTGATATTTTCTCTCATGATTTTCAGACTTCCTTCCATATTTGGCACCTCCACCTCAATCGGACTCACCTCCCTAAGACATCTTGGATGAAACCTGATTTAAGAAGAATGGAGACATAGATGTGGAGTCTTTGCACGTACTGTTACAGCAGAATTCAGCTAACCATAATAACTCCACCCTACCCTTACCAGACGTTAAATAGCATTGCAAATATTTTTCGAGTTCCTGATTTACTCTCTGTCTGATCGTTGGCCTCAGGATGGAAACTGGTAGTCAAATTCACCTCAATCTTTAATTCTTTACAAAACGACTGCCAAAACCTTGATACAAACGGAGACCCCCCCGGTCAGAAATCACTGAGGGAAGACCATTACTATGTTTTGCAAGAAGGCTTGAGCTAATGAAGTGGCTGAAGCTGTTCCCTTGATTGGAATAAAATGACCAGCTGGAGAGAACACATCCACTACCACCAAAACCGTGGTACACCGCTGATCAGGAGGGAGGTCAACTATGTAATCCAAGGAAACCATATGCCAGGGGCATGGTGGTACAGGTAAAGGAACTAATAAACCAGCAAGCTTTTGGTTTTCAGTCTTCACTCAAGCACAAATTTCATATGTTCTCACAAAATTCAAATTATCTTTTCGCATTCCCTCAAACCAAAACTAGCTACATAACAATTCCATAGTCTTTCTCTATCTTGGATGTCCAGCTAAAGGGGAATCATGAACCTGTCTCAAAGTCTCCTTCTGTAACTCCTCTGATGGTAAAAAAAAAATCTAGAGACTACAAGTGGCAAACCTCCCTTTACAAACCTGTTCTTCAAAACGCTCCCCGAACATCAGCAATCACAAAATGTCTTTCTTGTAACAACGGAACTGGTGTGAACGGAAATTATTTGTTGCTTCCCGGATAACATCTAGACAAGGCATCAGCCTTACAGTTTTGGCAACCTGGTTTAAAAGTAATAACAAAATCACACTCGGCAACAAATAGTGACCAACACAATTGCTGCTGTGTTAAAGTCTTGGCTGAATGCAAAAATGTCAGATTCTTATGATCAGTGAGTACTGTCAATCGGAGTCGGGCACCTAATAGATAGTGCCTCCACTCACCAAATGCTGCTTTGATAGCCAGATGCTCCCTATCCTAAATGGTAGAATTCTTCTCCGCAGCTGAAAACTTCTTGGAGTAAAAAGCTACTGGATGAAGTTGTCCAGATACTGGATGTCTCCAAGACAATACAGCCCCAAGAGCCACATCTGAGGCATCCGCCTCCACAAAGAACAGTTGTTCAACATCAGGATGTAATAGAATGGGTCCTGTAGTGAGCTTCTTCTTCAAGGATGAGAATAACCAGGTTACTCACCGTAGTGACCACCTTACTCCTAGTCCATAGTCCCCTTTCCTCCATACTTATGGGACATCTCTCCGTCCTGTGGGACGGGACCGGAGCACTTTGTAAAAAGCATCCAAAAATGTTCCAAATGTTGTCCTTCCTCTCTTTCTTGCACAGGATCCGGCACGCGGCCGTAACCCCGCCCACCTTGGCTCCGCCCCACGCATCGCCCATCAGTCCTTTTCTATCGCCAGGTCAGAGACCTATTAGCAATAACAGAGGAACCTTAGTAGAGGGGACGGAGGGTGGGCATATGGAGGAAAGGGGACTATGGACTAGGATTAAGGTGGCCACTACGGTGAATAACCTGGTTATACTCCTACGTCCCGTCCCCTTTCCTCCATACTTATGGGAGATTCCCAAGCAGTCGTAACAGGGACTTACGGTGGATGGAAATACCCCTTACTGAAAAAGGTTCTTCAAAACTGAGCATCAGCTCTTGAGCTCATGTCAGGACAATAATGCTTACAAAAAGCAGATGGGGAGGCACAAGTAGCTGCCTTAGAGATGGACTCCCAAGGGACATATTTCTGAAAAGCAACCGCGGCTGCCTTGCGCCCCGCACCAGGTGCGCATGAATACCCTTAGGAGACTTCAGCCCTTGGACGGTGAAAGACTAATGCAGGCGGCCATCCACCGGGAAATAGTCGCCTTAGATGCCTGCTTACCCTGAGAGTTACCAAAGGTCACAAATAGTTGAGAAGAACTCCTAAGCTCGAATGTTCTGTCCAGATAGAACTTAAGAGCCCTTCTGACATCGAGACAATGCAGAACCCTTTCTGCCTCTGAGGTAGGGTTTGGAAAAAATGCCGGCAGGGAGATCGACTGATTCAGATGGAACTCCGATACAACCTTCGGCAGGAAAGCAAGATTTGTCCGTAGGACTACTTTATCCTTGTGAAAGACCAAAAAGGGGTGCTCCACCGACAAGGCCTGGAGCTCACTCACCCGCCTTGCCGACGTAACGGCGACCAAAAAGGACACTTTCCAGGATAGTTACTTGAGGTCCACTGTGGCCATTGGTTCGAAAGGCTTATGGCACAACGCCGTCAGGACTACATTTACATCCCACGACGGGTGCGGACTACGAATTGGAGGATAGAGGCGTGTCAAGCCTGCAAAATGCCTCTTAACCACTAGGTTACACAGAGAGTAAGAGCATTGGTCCGTAGAAAGGTAAGCGGAGACCGCTGAAAGGTAAGTTCTGCATGACAGAACATGAACACCTGACTGTATTAAGAAGGATACGAAGGACAGCACCGTGTCAATCGTAGCCCCCCTTGGGTCCAACTGCTTTCCCAAACACCAGTGACAGAACCTGAGCCATTTGCTTCTGTACTGGGACCTAGTCGAGGGTTTCCTGGCTGCCTGGATAATAAGCATGTTATCCGCAGACAAGTTAAGATGTTCTACAGACTTGAATTCAGGCATCATGCCGCCAAGCTGAGCGATTGTGGGGAGGGGTGCCACAGCTGCTGTTCCCCCTGGTGAAGAAGATCGGGAATCACTGGCAACCTGATCGGCGGAAACACTGACAGTTGTTGAAGTTCTGAGAACCAAAACCTGGCCGGCAACCACAGGGCTATGAGTAAGAGGGAACAGTTCACTGAGTTCCTCAGCTTGCAAATTGCTCGGTGAACTAGAGGCAGAGGCGGGAAGGCGTAAGCTCTCATGTTGTGCCATGGGATCTCAAGAGCATCCCCAGAGAGGAGGCTCCCAGCCCCCCTCTGGAGGCATACTGAGGAAGCTTCTTGTTTACCGCCGTAGCAAAGAGGTCCACTTCCGGTGTGCCCCAACGCAGGAAAATCCATGAGAGGACCTCCGCCTTCAACTCCCACTCGTAGCTGACCACTGTCCGCCGGCTGAGGGCATCCGCCGTGACATTCAGCTGGCCCAGGATGTGCACTGCAAGCAGCCCAACACCATGAAGTACAGCCCACTTACAAATCACAAATCTGGACAGACAGGTCCACGAGAGGGGGAGACTTGGTTCCCCCTTGCTTGTTGATATAATACATCGACACCACATTGTCCGTGCGTATGCGGACCACTTTGTTGGCAATGATCGGTCTGAACGCCCTGAGCGCTAAGAAGATCGCCAGAAGCTCTAAATGATTTATGTGGAGGAGCTTGTCCTGAGGCGACCAGAGATCCGACACCTGAAGAAGATCCAACGTTGCACCCCACCCCAGAAGGGAGGAGTCTGTCGTGATCGTCACTGTCTGGGCTGGGTCCTGAAGCCCTGCACCCACCGACAGGTTGCTGAGAGATGACCACCACTCCAGGTCCACTCTCATGAAAGCTGGAATCATTATTAACTTGGAGTCCGAATCCACAGCCGGACGCCAAGAACTCTGAAGAGCCGACCGAGTCTGCCTCATCTTGAGACTAGCAAGAGGAAGCGCCAACACGCACTAGGCTATGAGGCCCATAAGCCTCTGATACCACCAGGCCAACGTGCTCTCCGACTGCGCAAACATCTGACACGAGGCTAACAGATCCGCTATTCTGAACCCCGGTCAGGTACACTCTGCAGTCTATCGTGTTCCAGCGAAAACCCAGGAAAATCAAGTCCTGCGAGACCGTCATGGAAGATTTCCACCAGTTCACCAACAGCCCAAGATGGAACAGGAGCTGAAGGAGACTGAAGATTGCACGCGGCTTTCAACGGGCAAGGGCTGCGTAAGAGCCAATCGTCCAAATACGGATACACATGGATACCCTGCAGACGAAGATAGGCCGCAATCACCGACATCTTCGTGAAGACACGCAGCGCCGAGCTGAGGCCAAAAGGAAGCACTCGAAACTGGAAGTGCTCCTCTCCCAAAGAGAAATGGAGATATCTCCTGGGTGGATTCCAAATCGGAATATGCACGTACGCATCCTGTAGGTCCACCACGCTGAGCCAAATCGCCCATCTGCAAGGAAGACCGTATCTGGCTGGGCGTGATCATCTTGAATTTCTCTTGGGGTAGGGAAAGATTGAACTTGGAAAGGTCTAGGATGGTGTGCAGGCCAGCCTGGTTGGGTTTGGGCACCGTAAACAGGTGGGAGTAGAAGTCCTCCCCTCGCTCCCCGAGGGGCACAGGTTCTAGAGCTCTGAGGTCCAGAAGTTTCGGAACCTCAGCTTTCAGGGAGGGCGATCCAGACAGCTGGAAAGGAGGGTTGCAGGGTGGGGTAGGGGGTAAAGGTAAGCAGAAACCCGCCCAAGCGACTGACCAGACCCACCTGTCTTCTGTGATGGTCTGCCACGCCTCCCAATGAGACGCAATGCGCCCTCCCACCGGGGTCTCGTGCGAGCGCGGAAAACCCTCATTTGCAGGTTTTTCAGTGGCGTTGCCACCCGAACCTGAGGAGGAGGCTGAGGAGCGGGAGAAAAACTGAGTCCGTTGTTGCCTCCGGCGGTTATTCCCCAAAGGGGTATCCACCGTACGAGATTTCCGATCAAGGAAGCCCCTGAAACCAGAGGAGGGCTGACTCTGGGACAGCGGTCTCTGGGTTTTAAAGTGGGTTTTAACCAGGACCGACAAAGACTTGGCGGTCTGTGTGCTATCCTTCGTCTTGGTCAGCTCTAAATCTGTTGTAGAATGAAAGAGCTCCTTACCATCCAATATCCAGCACCTTGTCCTGTACTTCCTTTGAAAACTTGGTGGCATGCAGCCACGCCTGTCGTGAGGTATCAACCCCCAGTATAAGGCCCCGAGCCGAGGTGTCTACATGGTGAACCGCAGCCTCCAGGAGATCCTGGGCCAAGACCCTGGCGTCGGATAATCCCACTTTAAGACTTTAAAGTCTTCCAGCTTCTCGACCGGGGTGAACTCCTCAAACTTCGACAGACCTTTCCACATCCGCATATTAGCCCCCGCTAACACCAGCTAGGCATTGGCCTGGCGAAGCTGCAAGACCAAGTTGGTGAAAATCTTACTCCCAAGGGAGTCAAGGAGCTTGTCCTCATTTCCCAGAACCTGAGTAGCCATCGTAGAAAAGGATGCTGCAGGCCTGGACTGTAACATGGCCGCAGCCTCTCCCGTAGAGGAAGGGGGCGGGCAAGATGACAGGGCCACCTCTTCCGAAGAATGCAGCCTGTATCGTGCGTAAATTTTCTTAATGACAAAAAGTCCAGAGTGTGGCTTTTCCCAGACCCTGCAGACCTCAGCCAGAACGTCCTTCTGCAAGAACAGGCCAGTACGCTCCAAGGGAGACAGGGTGAACGGCCCAGAAAGCACGCCCTCCTGCAGAGCAGGTGCCTTGGGCACCAGAACATCCAAGAAGCACATCATGTCCATTACCCGGTCATGAAAAGCTCTAATAGAGTGGGGGAGGTCCTCGTTGTCCTGATCGCCCTCCGCGTCATCCGAGAGTCAGGATCCTTCTGAGCCGTGTTGGGTGCTGCCTTGTCCACGGAGGACAATAGGGGCAAAGGCGGAAGAGTCGGAGAAGGCAACGTAGGCAAGGGAGGTGCCGGCGGAACCACCGGAGGAACGGGTGGAGCCGGAGGCGCGGGGTAACATATCTCCCTAAAAAGCCCTTTGAAATATTCCCTCATGGGGTCGGTACGCATGAGCATCTGAAATTTGCCGAAAAAAGGCATCAACCGCATAACCTTATACTCAAACAGGCCAAAACGGGTGCGTAATGCTGTTTCCCATTCATCACCTTCTCTTATTCGCAGTTATATGCCCCTCTAAGATCCAGCTTAGCAAATATATTGGCGCCTTATATCCTATCCAGCATCACAGAAAACAAAGGTAATGGATATCGGTTCTTCACACTGATCTTGTTAAGGGCTCTGTAATCAATACATGTTCTCAAGGTCTTGCCCTTCTTAGGCACGAAAAATAAGGGCGACGCTGCAGGAGATTGCGAGTGACGAATGAACCCATTAGCCAGGTCCTCCTATAAATACTGCTTCAAATGTTCATTCTCTCTCGCTGTTAACATGTAAATTCGACCACAGGGAATTAGAACGCCGTCTTCCAGGTCAATTTTGCAGTCATATTGGCGATGTGGTGGCAATTCACAGGCTTCCTGCTCACAAAAGACATCTTCCAAATCTCTATAACATTCAGGCAGTACTCCCACAATAGCCCCCACCACATGCTCCACCACAGACCACCTAGCCAAAGTCTCTCCCAAACTCTCCCTCTCCACAGGACCAACTTTCTCTCCTCTAGTACACTGCTCCAAACAAATCTCAGACTTAAACTCCACAGTTCTCCTAGCCCTATCAATCAGAGGATTATGGAGGGTTAACCAAGGCATTCCTAGAATTATCTGTAACTGTGGGGCGTCAATTAACTCAAATGTAATTTTTTCTCACTGACCTTCAGCAATCCTTAGTGCCAACACCTCCGTAGTCTGAGTAATAGGCCCTGAAGTGAGTTGGGTCCCATCAACGGCTCTAACATGTTCCGGAGCTTCCTGATCTACAATTGGAACTCGCAAGCAGATTGCCAAATTCCTGCCCATGAAGTTTCCCGTGGCACCGGAATCTAACGTACAAGGGCAACCACAACACCACAATGCAAACTACCCTTCCAATGCAGGGATACGTTCAGGGTAATATGAGGCACTGAAGTCTGGATCGTGTTGGCCACCATTTGACTTCTTCCCATGGATGTCTGCAATCTTCGTGGAGTTCGAGGACAATTTCCAACAAAATGACCACTATCCCACAATACAAACAATGATTTTTCTTCTGCCTTTTCTCCTTCTCTTCCTTAGATAAGGGTGGTCTAAACTGTCTCTCATGACCTGAAACTTTAATTTCCTTAGAAACGGATTCTACTCTGGGCCGTTCACTCCGAACCCAAGATTTTCCGTATGGGAAACTCCTCCTCCATTCTAGATGTTTTTCAGACAACCTAGTATCCAGCTTCAACACCAACAATGAATTCCTCACAGGAGGTTGGTCTTTCCACTATTGCTGTCAAAGCATCCTTTAGCTCCTCCCGCAAACCCCTATAGAACAGAGATTATCTGTTTTCTTCGGGGCACACACACTCTAACACCAGGGTCCTAAAAGGAATAATACATCCAGACAGATCTCGACTACCCTGCGTGAACTCTAAAAGTTCACTGTCCACACTCTGGGTTAAGGTTGTACGATGGAACATTTTACTAAATTCTGCCTTAAACTGTTCCCAATTCTCCAACTATCTGACTCTTCCACCCACTAAAGGTACTGACCACTCTGCTGCCTCCCACAGAAAGGCCACTTTAGAGGTTTCGCTTGGCAATGACTCCGGTCTGCACAGAAAATGCAACTCACATTGCATCAAAAAGGTCTTACATTTTTTGCTGATCAACAGCGAAACGCTACGGAGGAGCCAAGGGAGAAATCACTAATGAAATAGCTGATGATCTGCCTATTCTTCCTCCAGCTCCTACCCCACTCCTAGACCCAGCTACCTCCTTCTCAGGATACACAACTGGAGGACTCTCCCTAGATCTCCAACTAAAAACACTAGTTCTCTTCTCCTGTAACGCCCTGCAGGCTCAGCTCTTTCATTTTAACATGCAACTCTGTAGTCTCCTTCCTAGACTGCTTAAGGCTCTCAACGATAAATCTGAACCAGACTCCATGTCTGCTCGGGCAGGTATTAAACATGTGGGCCTTGCATTCTATCAGGTTCCCAGAGCGGTCTTCCTGCAGGAGCAGATGCTATGTCCTCCAACCCCCCCCCCCCAATCTGTTCTTCCTCAGCAGTTTGTCTTTAATACAACTTCTGAACTGACCGGGTCGGTGGGAAAGGGGAAGTGGATAAAACAGTCAGGTATCCTTCTACAGCTGTCAACTCCTGGTCCTCTCTGTCTCCCTTGTAGAATAACCTGCAAATTAAACATCTGGGTCATACATCTTGGTAATTTAACAATTCTTTTAAAGTAACCTCTAATTCCCAATGTTACCCTACTACCTACGCCCCAAGCTTGGAGGCCTTCTAAAATTAGGAATGGACTGCTCTTTTTCTGCTGAATTAAGAATTGCCAAAGTTCAAGAATTGTCCAAGTTCTCTTACTTGTTAACTCTTCTCTCTGCAGACTGACAGTTCAATTCTAGAAATTCCTTGCTGACTGGTAGCTATTCAGATTTTGAGTCATTAAAAGCTCAGTTGCCTTAAAGCTTCTTTCTTTTTCTTTCCTTTTCTTTCTTAAATGTTTTTGTAAAGCCTTCACTTTTTAACTAAGAAAATTTAAATGAAATAAAAACTGTACATACTTTTTACATGTGTAATTAATTGAAATCCTCTGCATGGGATTGCTGAGAGATTCTCACTTCTAGCTGGTCTTCAGGCAATTAATTTGTCCCTCACTCGGAGACGTGGCGCTTCATGAAAAAACTGAATTCAAAACTGTAGCTTTCTCCTGCAAATCTCTGCGCTGCTCTAATTAACGTGACGCGTCGTGACATTGACTTGGATTTCGCTCTTGCGAAGCTCTGGCGAAGCTCCGAGTGTGCTGCTGAGTGTCAAGGACAAGACCCGGGCTAATATGCAGTTGTAGTAGAGCTCCAATATACGCACGGCGTCGGGTGCTTTACTCTAACATGAGTAAACAAGAAATGCTCGCATCAACGAGTGAAAAGACCTTTCACATATGGTCTTTGAAAGCATTTAACAAACTTTATACAACTCGAAAACACACGCGCAAGGCCACAATCAGCAGTACGAGTTGCACGCAACGCCTCCATCAGCTGTTCCGGTCGTGCGCAACTGACCCTAGACTGCTACTGCGGAAGCGCGCTTGCGGCACAGCTTCCGAATTACAATATACAAATAAACAGTCTCATTTCATGTCATCTCTTCTAGCGCTGACACTAAAACACTTCACATAAAATAAAATGTTATAATCCTTGTGCAGTACTCTTTAATATTTGCATTCATCACATTTCAATTGCATAATATAAACATCCTTAGATCCTAGCATTTATCTTTTATGATACTTTTCTCTCTGATCTGCACACTGGAATTAATGGATAACTGTAGACTTCTCAATAATCCGATTCCTGGGAGCTTCCTGTAGTTACGTCCTCTCGGGTGTCAAACCTGAATGAAAGGCATTTGAGAACCCCTTCCAAGGTTCCCAACTACCTCGCAGGACTTTCAGCCAATCACTGCTGTCCAGCTGCCTCACCATCTTGGATAGGGATCAGAATTAGAAGTCTACTACAATAGTTAAGGCAATGTTAACCTGAGCCATCTAAACCCCTATCAACCTAGAATCAGACAGAAGCAAGGTAAGTAATGGAACCCGACAACTCGACTGTATAGCAGAAAATTCTTGCTGAAAGAACCAACTCCTCGTGGGGTCAATGCACGAGGTCAGGCGCCTGTACACCCTCTACTTCTGCTGCATCTATAATACAAGGATACATGTATCAGCATTTCAGAAATATGCCTGAAATATATGATCTCCTCCAGCACAAACTACTGAAGTTCCCAGCATTTTAATAGTGTCACTCAAGCCTCGCAACAACTGACTCACTGGGCAAAGGTAGCCATCTCTCGATGGATGCTGCATGTGGAATATATCCTACAACTCGAGGGAAAACCTCTCATGCTCTAAAGCGGTTGCTATGCAGGGAACTCTAGTGCCCCTCCGGACGAGTGATACTGCTCCCCCACAAGTTAGTCCACTACAATAACTCCTGTGAACTGCTAACTCCCCTCTATGTTCCAGGAACATCTACACAGCAACGGCTGCAGAAAGCTATCCAGCGCGTTTACCTTGCAGCTAATAGTCTCACGGCTCACTGAGTTCTGAGTCTGGGCACCGAATCCGAACGCCGGCATGTCTTTTCAAAGACAAGGTAGACAGACTATACGATGTACAATGTAAGTCCGTCTCCTAGAAATCAACGAAATACTGTTGCCAAACCACAAAAAGTAAATTAAAAATTATGATTCTCACATCAGAGAAGCCCTTAAAGATTCTGACCTCACTACATCCCCTGTAAAACGGGGACGTGGACTTACCTACCCCCAACCAATACTGGGATCACCAAGTACCCTTTTGCTACCACAGGAGGGGGTGGTGGTCTGAACGCCCACACTGTGGACAGAGAATGTCCTCATATGTCCCTAGCTGGTATGTGCATATGTGAGGGACCAGTATACCCTCAAAATGAAAACTTTCAAGTAAGCATTTTAGGGTGAAATCCTCCCACAGTACACCCATAGCAAGGGATGTAAGTCCAACTAGTAGCCATAAGGACCCATACATTAATAATGATGCATAAAACCTATCCATGGGACACAAGTCCCTATCAGTCAGTGCTGCTGGCTAGACACATTTCAAATGTTCACAAGGAGGTTATGTGAAGATCAAGTTGTTCCACTAATCTTGAGTTACTGTGTTGAGATGATAGATCCATCTCTGCTCTAGACTATGTAGCTGAGCTGCCATATTTCCACCCTGTAAATGCAGTTTCAAGTTGCATGGGCACATAATGTACACTGCATTTTTGGTTTGACAATTGGTAATTTCGAAAGCACAATCCACTAGACCAACCCGCACAACTTATGTTGGCCACCTGTCCACCCAGAGATTCAAGCGACCAAAAGCTGGAGGCTTCATGTTAGTCAAGATTATATGCAGTAACCCTGTGGGAGACTGCACCAGCCTTGTCCTCTTGGCAATACGTAACCCAACCTTTGGTATAGGCCTGTACTACACACGTTGGTAGTGTGACTGTGCAGCCAGGCTCATCTGAAGAGGGGTCAATGTGAGCTGTAGGGTTGCAACATAAAGTTTCACAGTGACAAGTATCCAAATAACACTTATACTCAAGGTTTCTTGATTAAACAATTATTTATTAATTTAACAGTCAGTTTTAAAATAAGCCTTCTTTAGAAGGGAGCAAATATGTAATACTTAAATATACTTCAAAATACACACTCTCAGTTTCAATAAATCAGTAGCTACCCTTTGGGTATGGCACTGTAACGCTCACCTGATTCCCGCTGAGGCGCCGGTCTTGACTGGGTGAATGCCGTATCTTCAAAGGTGATGTGTAACACACGGTTGGCTCTTTGGGCTGGACCTCTGTGCACTGTATGTCTGACTCGAAGAGTAAGATGTCTGCAGATAGAAAATATGGGATTAATGAACTGGGGTTATTGGGTGCCTCTCTCCTCTTCCCTTTCTCTTCTCCTGTAGAACCCCAAAGGTTAACACCCTCACCTTAGGTAAGTGAACGCCGAGCTCTCCATCTGCCTCGGGGCAGGGTGCCGTAACCAGTTTCTTCACTGGATAAGGGTGCAGGCCTCTTGACCTCAGAGGACTGCTGTCCGTCAACTGCACGAACGGTAAGTTCTGGGCACTTCAAATTTCTTAAAAGTCTTTTGTAATGATATCTCTTGTTTTGCAGGGTTCTGGCGATGGCGGATGGCGGGCTGATGAGAGTTGAGGATCGAACCCGCGTGAGGAATAGAAGTGCCTGGAAGCACGTAAGTAAGCGCTTGTAGCCTGCTTCACGATGCGCACTAACTGTCCCTTTTATCTTGCAGGTACAAGTTCGGAGCTTTAGAGAAGCTGAAGGGTGCTGGAATACCCACTGGATTCGGCGTGGGAAGGAGTAATGGCACGTGAGTAATAAAGTTGCCCAATGTCTTTAAACGCACCTTCTTTTGTCTTTCAGATGCGGGATGCAGCGCCGAAGGCCTCCGGAGCGTGCAAAGAGCTGGTAAGCTTTTGTCTTTCAGATGCCGGAATGCAGTGCGAAGACCTCCGGAGCATGCGAAGAGTAGGTAAGCCTTTGTCTTTCAGATGCCGGAATGCAGCGCGAGGCGTTGGTGACAGCCGATGGACCAGGTAAGAGATGCGCTGCCACTGAAGACCGTAGTGCTAACCTGTTCTTTCTTTGTCTTTACAGGTGCTGCTGAAGACTGGATTCCAGGATGGTAAGCCTTTGTTCCCTTAGGCCCAGGATCAGAAGCAGAAGACACGATGAGCGTTCTGCTGCAGAGAATGCAGAATAACGCAAAGCAAGATTCATCCATCGGGTGTGGTTTAAATAGCCTCCTGTAGTGCTTAGGTGTCTCCTTCCACAGCCACGCCTAGGTAAGAAAAGAGTTCCTGCTTTCCAGAAGAGTTCCAGTGTTCTGAACCTAGGGAGTGGCTCCTGCCCCACCCAACAGGAAAAGTAGTCCCAAACAGAAGAGGATCAGGGGTTCAACTGGCAGGTAAGTAAGCAGCATGGTCTGCTGCAGGTAAGTCCACCCAAGCATTATGAGCCCGGCGCTTCCAGCGCTGGGACTGGGCATCTTTATGAGCCTGGTGCCACTGGCGCCAGGACAGGGTCCAAAAGGTCCCAATTGGGACTGGCTGGCACTCGGAACCGGGGTTATGGGTCTGCTTCCAAGGGAGTCGGGCAAGTCCTGATCTTTTGGAAGCAGAGATCATGACAGGCACACAGACACTTCCTACACCCTGTGGTGACTTCAATAGTTAGGACACTGTGGACATTGCTACAACTGGTACATTTAAAGCAATACTGAGGTTGGTGTCAAAAAAGGAAAAGAGGTTGGGAAAGGAAACAATGTTTAACAAGTTTCTCAAACAGGTAAGCACTTTTGAACCCCCCCGATGCAATGTAGATTAACCCTTTCCCAGCTATACAAGTAAAGAATGTATGACTTTTGGAGAGATAGTTAAACACACAATGTCGAATGTTAGAAGAACGTTCAGGGAGCCAGGACAGCCAATGTCAATTGAGCAAAGTCTAGGGGAGCTGAGGTACTTCTTGAAGGTAAGTAAAAAGTATTGCACAATGTTACAGAGAAAAAGAAATCACTGTTGGGCCACAAGCTGGGAGGCTTGTGAAAGGCAAAGCTACAGGCAACTCTGCAAAAGGTAGCCAATGCAAGTCTCAACTGAGAGCAAGCAAGCGGCACAACAAGAGGTTCCCCTTAGTTCACAGTACCTTAGGTCTGAAGAAATTGGGTTCCAGCTGGCTTCTGTTCCTGTTGTAGTATGGCAGATCCTGTTGTTCCTGGGCCTTAGTCGTGGGGACAAGGGGGAGGACGTCTGGGGACTCCTGCACTACGTTTCAAAGGTCGGCGGCAGCAATTGGCAAAGTTGAGATCAATGGCACTTCACAGTTTTAGCTTCTCGTGAATAGCACCACAGCGGTCCTTGGATACCTTGTGGACTTTCCTAGCTTCTGGGGTGGCTCAGGCTTGGCTAGTCCTGCTTTGTGGGAGTCGGGAGGATCTTCCTGAAGCTCGGGTCTGACTTAAAGAACGATGCACTCGATTTTGGTGTTCCTGTCCCCTGGCACTCGGTTCCTGCAGCAGCAATGAAAGTACAGCCAGCAGAGAAAGGATTTCCAGTAGAGTTAGTCTTGGGGTTCGACTGGTCCCACCAACCCAATGGGAGGAGTCGTCCTTTGCAGGGCTTCTCTAGTCGTGGTGAATTCAGAGCTTCGGCACAGCAGCTGGGCTTCACGGGGCAAACCAACAGTCCAGGAGTTGCAGCAAGCTTCTCTTCCAAGTTCTTCTTCGGATTCCTTCGTCCACTGGTCGACTCTGCCTTCCTTGCAAAAGACCTCGCCTTTCATTTGCAGCCTAGCTGTCACTCACACAGCAGGGTGGCTGTCCACCTTTGGGTGCATTCTGGTAACCAAGGAGTCTAAGCAAAGGGAGTTTCAGGATCCTCCCTTGCTTCCTGCCCTGCCAGACACGCTGGAGCCAGAGGCAGGCTTCAGCAGTGAACCCTGTCAAAGATAAAATGAACAAAGAGCAAACCTGGGTTGGCGCGCAGAGTAAATCTCAAGGACCTGTCCAACAAGAAATGGCGAAAAAAGAAGACCAGGGCCATTTTGACAAAATGGGCACCCATGGATGCTATACTGCAGCTGCGAACGCAGCCAGCGGTAAAAACACATAACGGCAGAAAAAAGTAAACCACCGCCACCAGCCATTAATTGTAGAAATGGTAACATTAAAATGTTACAAGAGCAAGTAGACAAAGGGGATACTAAGTAACCCCTCCAGGGCTCTAAGAAAGATAGTGTGTGCTGGGTCTACAAAGTTACAAAATGGTAAGTAAAGTCAATTTCACTTTACTGCTCTTGGAAAAAGTAGTTTTTCCAAGAGAAGGTATTTAAACCTTTGGGAAATCTAGAGGACTTCCCTGTGTCACTGCACTGATGGTGCTGTGTGACACAATGTAAAAAGATGATGCCTGTGGAGTTTGTCATACTCTAAAACCAAAAGAAACACAGAGTTCAAATCAAAGAAAAATGCATGAGAGAGTGTGAAAAAGGTCTCACTCGCTCCAGGATAAAAATGAAAAGTCCTAAAGTCCAGCAAAAGAGCTGGGAGTCTCTAAGGTAGATGGGAATTAGCACATTTCTGAGAATTCTCCCCAACACTCCAGCTTTCTGGTTGTTGCAGCCAAATATTGGAATGCTATGCCCCTTGAGCTAAGGACAGACCCTTCAAATTTGGTCATTCCGTAAAAGACTCAAAACTTGGCTTTTCAACAAAGACATGGCAAACTGGATCCTAACCTATCGCTGAGGATAAGGTACCCCTGTAACAATATGCCCTACCCATGCTTGCAAGAACTATACAACCAAACTAACGTTACCCTTGTATGTTCTTCCTGTATCTTGACTAAGAATGTAATGCAACTGACTAAGTATTCAATGCAACTGCCTGGACCTAGACCAAGAATGTAATGTAACTGATTAAGTATGCAATGCAAGCGTTTTAAGTTTAAGCACCCAGATGCCTTAGGGTTAGGCGCGTTCTATAAATGTAAAAATAAATAATTATGGTCTCTAAGCTCCCACTTGATATGACTGTGTTAAAACCTATGTTTTGTTTGAGTAAATTGGCATGCCACACACCTGCCACATTTATGATGACCAGTGACAGGGGTGGGGGGAGACCCCACATATTCAGAACAGTCTGGTCTTCCCTAGTAACTTGCTATGGGTGCACCAGTTTTTGCCTGGAATTGAAGTGTTTTTTTTAAAACGCAGACATGTGTTTTTTCTTCAGTGTACCTTGATGCTTGACCAGATGCCAGTTTTTGTGTACAATTATTTTAATAGTATTACTGATCGGACTAAGCATGGTCACACAGGTAAGTCTCTCCATTTTGGCTTTAGGTTGCATAATCAGACAAGTTTCCCCATTGGTATTTGCTGCCCTTTTGTAATTATTTGTGACCATTTTACACGGATATTGTGTCAAGTAATCTAGTCTTGCGATCCTCCACATGAAGGTCAAAAGCTTTCTTGTTTGAGCAGTTCCAGCGATTCCAGAGAACTGACCATACGGTAGATAAGTTTTCAACCGAGCCGGGTGAAAACTGGTATAGTGGTGATTTTTAGGTCCAGAAAGTTCACACGACTGACTCCATTCCATAGTGAACTTGAGGTTATGATCACATATGTTCAGCAATATATGGAATTCATGAACTTGTTCTGTTGACCCTTTCCATGTTAAAGACATCGTCTATGTATCTTTTTCACACCACAATGCGGTTGAGGAACAAAATTAGTGTTTGATGACACAAAGACCTCTTCAAAGTTAGCTATATACAGGTTGGCCACATCTGCAGCAAATGTGGCACCCATACAGACCTCTTTTTGTTGTTTGTACAATTGTTTCTTAAACAAGACATTTTCCATTATAGGCAACCTTGCACATTCAAAATAAACCCAGTAGGGGGGTATATTTGGAGCTTCTCGTTTGTCTAATAGAAGCTTTAATAGTGCAAGACTCTCCATTTGGGGAATGGAAGTATAAAAAGCTTCCACATCCATGGTGACCAAAATATCCAACAGCTCCGTAATAGTTTGTTGAATTATATATATTTTTTTATTGTATATGGTTTAAATTAACCTTTACAAATTCATTACATGCAAAAGTTAAAATTTCATCACATCCAAAAAAGAAAAAAGGAAAATATAATTAAGTGCATACTTAAACCATACAGATGCATTTGGCATTAAAATTTAGGAACCAAAAAATAAGAAAATAAATGGCTAAAGATGAACGAGAAGAAGAACAGTAAAAAACATATTTATATAGATGATAGCAGGTTCCTACTGTTCCTGGTCTAGTTGCAGCTCACTCAAAGCCTAAATTTCACAGTTGCAATATACAAACATTTGAGATCAATTGTCTATATTCACGATTACCGAGGGATACAGCACCAAAGCATTCTGAATTTCTACTTCTTAACACACTAAAATATAAAGCACCCCCATAACAGCTATATCTACTTCAACATAGATCATGGTGAATCACAATGGTTCACAAATCATAATTTCCATCACGTATTCAATACATTTATAGCTCTGATAAAACCTGCTAAGGCCAGCGCCTCCAAAACTTTCTGGATACTAAGACACCGCTTCCAGAGTAGATCCTCACAAAATACTAAATACGCACCCCAACCAATACTGGGATCACAAAGTACCCTTGTTCTAACACGGGGGGGGGGGGGGCTGAACGCCCACATTGCAGACCGAGGACAGAAAATGTCGTCATATGACCCTAGCCGGTATTTGCTTATGTGAGGGACCAGTGTACCCTCAAAATGAAAACTTCCAAATAAGCATTCTAGGGTGAAAGCCTCCCATAGTACACCCACAGCAAGGGATGCAAGGCCAACCAGTACCCACACTAGCATGCCCCTGGGCATGTAGTGCCCATAAGGATCCATACATTAATAATGACGCATATAGCTACCCACGGCACAAAAGTCCCGATCATTCAGTGCTGCTGGCTAGACGCATTTCAAATCTTAAATCTTCAAGAGGAGGCTGCATTATAATAAGTAAATTATTTTGTTAGTGTCTAGCCCTTATTTTTGAGAAGGGTCTGTATTTATTGTTTATGATTGGTTGCTATCGTTGGGGAGGAACTAGTGCATTTCTGCACCCCTCACCCCAAAGCACTTTACAATTAGGCAAGACTTCTCTAAGCACTATATCACTGAGAAAGCCTTTTTCATGCAAATATAATCACACACAGACGTGGCCAGCCACTAAATGAAGATAGATAGTTATTTACACCTTATATTTAAATACTATTAGCGGAATACACTTGTAAATGTTTTTCTATTTAGTGTTAAAATCTCAATGCACCGCAGAAGTAGCCTCTGTGCCAAAAGGATGCAGCCTTTGCTAAAAATAGACTACAGGCACTGCCGTAGGGTTCGTTAGCTCTGGCAGAGCACACGAAGTGGCTGAGAAGCTGTTTCCTGTCCATCAAAAACCCATGCAGACATACAGAGTACTATGATAAACACGGTTTTAAGGGGAATTACTGGACAAGATAAAATATTAGTATATTGAGTGAAGTGTGGAGAGTATGGCGGGAGGGAGTGTTTATATATAAATATTCATAAGTAGCAAAATTATTATAAAGAGCTACAATGTATTCTTGCATAGCTAGCAACATGTTAAGTAGTTTTCTCCTAAATGGAAACCCGGCTATGCAAGAAGGAAGACTGCAGCATCCCTTGTAAGGCAAGATGGACAGTTTTGGATGAGCCATGCCGGTATCCAGTAACCAAGTTGAACAGTATATAAGGTTTCCTCCTTGGCACCAGTCTGCAGGATCCAGCCACGGAAGAGGGACAGAATGCCGTTTGGGGAGCAGAATTCTCCCCCCCCCCCTTATCCTCATTTCTGTACAGATTAAATTTGTTATGCTTGCGAGATAAAGAATTGTGGCCTTAATTCCCTAGAGGGGTGAACTTTAATCTGGTTTGAGCGCGATTAGAGGTATGGCAATATAATTAAGGGGTACTGCTGTAAATTTGGCTACCTTTCACTATGGAGTGTGGTTGTGAATGGATATGCATGAGCCGATTGATATGCATACGCTTGTGTACATGAAATGAGTGGCATTAGTGGCATGAAAATGTCTTTTTAATGTGTGCATAGTCTACTGGTGGAAACACATTTTGTAAATAAAAGAAAATGTACTCTTATTTGAGATGTATGATTATAATCAGAGTATAATCAGTTCTGTCTATCACTTGAAGTCTTGATCTTTGTTCTTTTTGTAATATGTTTGGACAAAAACCAATGCATAAGGCATGGTCATCTTTCTTTGATTATTTTACCAAGACAGGAGTAACATTTGTCAAAAGGTTACATATTTTAGGCCCAAAATGTGACAGTGTGAAGAAAAAAAAGGTAACATTTCCTGCCTCGACCAAAAAGACATCCCAACAAAGATGTTCAGTGAAGTAAAAACATTTGGATTTAATGCAATTCTGACAAGAAGGTTTGAGTACTGCACTTCCAGAGTACAGCATTATACAATTAAGGGATTAGACATAATTAGTATATGAGAAAAAAGTGTCACCCCCTTCCATACCCTATTTCCCTTATCTGAACATGTCTCGTCCTCACCCAGGTACCCTACATTCAATCCTCACCCTCCCACATCCTATTCCCCATCTCTGAACCGATCTCATCCTCACCCTGGTACCCTAAGTTCAATCCTAACATATCACAGCTCTGGTATAAATGATGCTGCTGTGACTTCACTTGGGTTCTTCGCTTCAAAGACAAAACACATGCACTGCTTTAGAAGTGCTTCCCCTTCCCCTCCACTCCGCACCTAACCAGAGACTAGGCGATCTGCTCACTATTTTCACACTTGTTAATTGTAGATCCCTTGTTGCCAAATTGCCTGCCCTCCCCTTCCCCGTTGTTAGCTCAACACTGCAATGTATCACTTGTGATCTACTTTCCTCACTGCGTACTTCCCACTATGACTTGTAAAGCGCACAAATGATTCCTGGAACTATTTCGATGTTCAATAAATTCCCTAATAGTTAAACACCACATTTGATTATACAACCTCGTATACGTACTTGTGCACTCTGGATTCAAAATTATTAACAGTATCTGCAGTAAACTCTATATGCTTTGAGGAAATGCTGTTTCTGCCCCTGAAAGAAAATGACAAAAGAGCATTGATGAACCATGAAAGCTTGCCAAAAAGTTCAGAAAACGTGTATTTGTTTATACTTACATCACAATGTTTCCATCTCTTACGAGATCCTCAATTGTTAATTTCATGTGCTCCAAACTATGATTTGTTAGCCATTCTTCAGAGGTTTGAATGGCATAGGCTTCTCTTCCTTGTACACACTGTGAACCACAAAAAGACAGGCATGTAAACATAGTAATGCACATGCATCAACATGGTACTACATTAGTGCTTGTGTGGCCCACCAGAAGGACTGCCATTGTTGGTTATACAGTTATAAAACGTTTGCTGGCCAGAAGATGTACAAAGAGGGAACAAAGGCTTCTATGAGCAAGGCAAAAACTTGTATTGCAACGTGGCTCGGATGTATGCAAATAAAAGAGGTTTGATAGACAAACTTAGAAGGTGTGCCTCCTTCCTGTTTGTTAGCAACTGCCATGGGCAGATTATATTCTACACGGAGCACAGAGGTGGGTTAGCAGAGCAAGCCCACAAACAATCACAGTACAGTAATTACTAAGGTTTTGGATCCAGTTCCTGGGGGTGGACCAGTGCGGGAGGATCACCTGTGTGAGGGGTCTTCAGGGAGTGGAGGGTGAGGCAGCCGATGGTGGGACGCAGTATTCCTCCCTTTACCGTACCCATGATCCCTCCTATTTCTTAGGATTCTCTGATGTTCCAACTACCACCCCCCTTCCACACAAACACTGGGCCGTGGAAGAGGGTGACCGAGTAATAATGCCAACCCTTATACATCACATTAGGCAAAGCCAGGCACTTGACTCCAAGTGCAAACGTCCGATACCAATTAGCTCTCCTCACATCGATAAAAGGTGAAACGGAGACACACTGAGCAAGGTGGAACAAGAGTAAGAGCAGAACTTCCAGGGCAAAGATGAACCTACTTGAGCAGAGCAACGGACCAAGGGATGAGAGCCACAGTCGGTGGTGAACCTCAGGAGTTCCCTGCAGGAGGTTGTTGCCTCCAAAAAGCCAGAAGAGAGACGTGGAGAAGGCTGAAATCCAAACAAGAAGGCTGCATTGTGTTTCAAGGACGCCAGCGACCCTCGTGGGCGAACGAGTTGGGTGTTAAGCAGAGTTTGTATGCAGTACCCTTTGGGACCACTACACACAACTACGACTACAGGTGTAAGAAAAACCAACCTTTCGTATACGTCTGTACTACACAGTTTTTGGCAGCGGAGCTTAGCAGCCAGGTTTATCACAAGAGGGAATGTGTGCTGTAAGGATGTTATACAGAGGTCTACAATCATAGGTATTCAAATAAACTCTTACACTCAAGGTTTGTTGGTTAAACACTTATGAATTCATTCAACAGTCAGTTATAAAACATTCACTAGAAGGAGGCAGTTAATATCACACAAAAATACACTTCAGTACTATACACTGTACATTTCTGAGGCATTTAAACTACTTTGCAGGAGGAGCAAAATGGCATTCAGAGTACTTTGAAGTAGGAGCAAAGGGCATAGGTTAATACAAAGATTACAGTTACTCTTAGACAGTGCAAATATTTTGAGTTCACCAGAGGAGTCAATTCATTGCAATAGGTTAGGCCAAAGTCAATGGGCTAAAGTCTTGTATAGGATAAAGCAGTTCTGGTAGCTAAACGGAAAGGTTTTTGCCAAAGTTCTCAGAAGTAGTTCGTAAAAGAAAGAATCATATGTTGGGTCACAAGCTGATTGGGCCTGCAAGTTGGGAAAGTTTCAAGCACTTTCACAGCGAGAGGTAAGTACTCTCAGTTTCATTTCACAGTACACCTTACAAATGAAGAAAAAGATGCAGCTGAAGACTTCTGTTCCTGGCAGTTCCTGCAGATCTCGCTGTTCCTGAGCCTGTCGTGGGGGAAAAGAGGGAGGACATCGGGGGACTCCTTTACTGCACTGGGACTGGTCTAAAAGCTGGCACTTTGCAAATCTTCATTTCTGATAGCTGTAGTCAAGCACAAACTGGTGTTCCTCTCCCTGGTTATTCAGTTTTCTGCAGCACTCTGAGGAAAATACAACTGGCTCTGAGAATGATATCCAAGTGGATTAGTTTAGAGTTGATTGGTCGTCCTTAGAGGGCTTCTCTGTCGAGATGCACTTAGCGATTCAGACCTGCAGCAGGGCTTCACCGGGCAAACCAACGGTCCAGGAATGGCAGCAGCCGTCCTCTTCAAGCTCGTCTTCGTTTCTTTCATTCCAGTGGTCGACTCTGCCTTCCAAGCCAAGAGACTCGCATTTTATCCAGTTTCCTCCCATTCATTCCAGCCTAGCTGCCACTCACCCAGCAGGGTGGCTGTCCTTGCCTGACAGTCAGCCAACCAATCACGCAAGAGTGCATTTGGGTCTCCTAGGAGACGAAGCACAGGGGGTTTCGGGCACCTCCCTCATTTCCTGCCCCCCTCTCCCCCCAAACACTCGGGCGCCAGAGGCGGTCTTCAGTCCTGAAGCCCACCAAAGGCGATGAAACAAAGGGACCAAACCTGGCTTGGCGCGCAGAGACAAACTCCAGAAGGACCTTTCCAAAAAGAAATGGTAAAAAAAGAAGACCAGGACCTGTTTAAACAATGGGGGCTAAGACGCCATCTTGAAAAAAATAGCTCACATGATTTAACTCTACCGATGTTCGTGGTCGGGAAAAGTCATGGTAGTTCGTTGTAAAACCAATGCCACCTGCCATTTAGAGAGGAATGCTACATGAGTATCTAGGCACAGGGGATACTAGGTAACCCCTCCAGCACTCTATTGTAAGATAGGGTGTTCTGGGTCTAGGAATTTAAAAAGACTAGTAAAGTCAATTTCACTTTAATTTCTCTGTGAAAGAGTAGTTTATCCCAGAGAAGATATTTAAACCTTGGGAAAGCCTGAGAGGATTCCCCGTGTCACTGCACTGAGGGTGCTGTGTTACACAAATGGAAAGATGATGCCTATGGAGTTGTCTAAAACTCCATAACCAAATGAAACACAGACAGAAAAACATAATTAAAAAGTTCAAAGTCCCAAAGTTTAGCAAAAGAGCTGGAGGGCTCTAAGGTGGGAGGAAGTGGCACATTTATGAGAATTCTTCCTAACATTGGGGAGGCGAGGCCAAGCCTGTGGTACTAACCTCAACTCGTAAACTGAAAGACCGTAAAGCCAGAAAAGAAATGCACACAGTCGGTGAGTTGGCAAGCGACGTGAGAGACCAGTGTGTGCTAAAGAAAGAGTGAAGTGGCAACATTATATAGCACAATTGAAGGCTGCACGCGTGCGGATGAGACGCAAAGAAAGGCAGACCTGCGAATTAACCTTGAAGTAACGATAGCTGTAAGGTCAGTTATACTGAGTAATGGAGTGGTCTTGCGAAAGGAAGTAGCCCACTCTAAAGTCTCTGTGAAAGGTGAAATGTTTATAGTGATAAAGTGAATGGCCTGTAAAAGCGAGGTGATTGAAATTGACCCAGAGAAAAGGGGAGAGTAAAAGGTGAACAATTAACTTTGGTGCATAATACAGTGAACTACCCAAACCGTGAAGCACTGGGGCAAATGACATAGGAGTGGGAGTTGAAAGCTGGAAAGTCAAAGTGGTCCTGCAGAGGTCTATAGAAAAAAGTTGCACACATTCGAAAGTCTTCAACATTGGTAAACAGTCCGAGCCTGACTGAGGGAGACCAAAGGTGTAATAACTTAGGGGAAGGGAACCCCTAAAGGAGGTGAATTAAGCTTGGGGGGGGGGGGGGAACACCTGCAAGTGTTTTGTTTTGTTTTGCTTAAAGTGGTCTGAGCCCGATTGAGGGAGATCAACATGAACCTTTGCTTTAACATTCAACATAAGGAGAGTGGAAGGACTTGCCTTTGTGTCAGACCATCCCAGGAGGATCCGCGAAGCTGGAGGACATCCAGCATGGACGAGAGGCTGCTGCTGACCGGGGTGCGTGTGAAGGAGTCGGGGCATCCCTATCCGGTCTGCCGTGCCTGGGCAGACCAAGGAACTGGAAGAACAGAGGTCCAGGTGGAAGCAGTAAACGGGACTTCGAGGTTGTGGCAAGACATGCAACCGGCCAAGAGAGAAGTGCTGTAGAGCCTCTGCAGATACTGTGGAAGAAGCACAAGAACGCAAGAAACCGAACAAGACGCTGGAGAAGCATGCGACCAATGGTGAAGAACCGCCACAGTCCCAGAAGATACATGGGCTGTCGGGATCAAGAAACAGGGCAAGAGAAACTCAAACCCGGGGTCTGGGAGCCCGATATACCCAAGGAGAGTATCTTAAGCAATTGGCCATATGATAGTACCTGGCAGGAGAGTGAACCAGGTATATCAGGAACAAAATACAGAGGAGAAAACATGGTTGGGGAGCTGCAATCTGAGGAAGAGATCCTCACTAGCCATCTTCTTTGTGGCAGTGCCTGGCAGGCGAATGACCCAGGTCTGCCCAGACTAAGTCCTAAAGAAACCCAGGTCTGGGAACCGCTCCAACAAGTTTATATATGAGAAAGGCCAGGGGAAGGGAGGCACCCCCTGGCATTGTGAACTGTAATAACACCCCTGAGAAAGGCATGGGGAAAGGGGACATCACCCCTGGCATTAGGAGCCGAGATAAAAAGCCTGAGAAAGGCCAGGGGGAAGGGATGCATTTCCACTGGTGTTGTGAACTGTGAAAGTAAGCCAAGAGAGTGTGATGTGAGGGTCTGGGAATAAGAAACAGACATAAGGGTGGCAAATTAATTGATAAAAACCTTTATTTAAGACAAAATAAGAGGGGATGGGGAAATTCCTAAAGCGATCCATCTATATGAGAGGGTTCCCTGCCTCAACAAAACTAACTAATGATACTGTCAGTATCAGGATGTCCAAGTTATAGTCCACCGTCCTGTGTCCAAAACCTATCCCCTCACAATGTAAATTTGGGAAAAAGGTGCAAAGGGAAATGCCTGCAGCCCGATTTTATACTTCCAAACTGAAAGTTCAAAAATGGTGCAGAAAAGCAAATACAAGTTCCATAAGGCTTGGGCTCTGACTCCCTTTCCAAAGACTCTCTTGCCAAGTAGGGTACACCATGTTCTTCACTTCTAAGTTTTTTTCATCTTCGTTCACTTTCACCCAGAGCCTTGGTTTACTCTCCTGCTAAGGTCTCCGAGTGTCCTCAGCATCTACAAAGTTCATATTCCTCTTGAATATAGTTTGGGGAACACTTCCCCGGCCAGGGTCCCAGAACCCCTTCATGTATCCTCTCAGGTTTTCATATCTTTCTCTGTCCCACAGCTCTGGTTTATTCTCCTGCCAGGGTCTGTGAATGTCTCCCGTTTCTTTAACATTCGCAATTGCCCCTCTTCTGGACTGGGGTATCTCTTTCTCATATGGGTCCCAGACCCTCTTCATATTAGCATCCTGCTTCAATCTTGCCTCACTCCACAGCCCTGGTTTACTGACCAGCCAAGGTCTGAGAGTGTCCTTTATCTCTGCAAAGTTTGTTGGCTCCCACATCCTCTCCCCTAGGACTCTCAGCCCAGGTACTTGTTCCTCCTGAACTCCAATTTGTGGCCCATGTAGTCCCTGTGTGTCTGCCACCTCCAGACTAACAACCCTGGAACCTGTAGGGCTTTGGCCTTGTCTCTCTAGTTACTTGAGAGTCTCCCCGGAGTTGTGGCAACTCTTTGGGCTCAACAGGACCCTCTCCTGTCCCTTGCGTACTTTCCTTGCAGTCTCCCATTGCCTGAATGTGGGAGCCGGCAGGTACGTTTCCTCTCTCACGGTCTGCTTCATGCTTCGTCAGTTCTCCCGGGGGTCTGCTTTCCTCCTGCGTGTCGTTGGCTTCTCCTTGCTGGATGGCTGCATGGCTCTTGCAAAGTGCTCAGTCCGCGCTGAGCTCTGAACAAACACCCCATCCTTCTCTCCCCACTCTGCCTTTGAATGACAGCTGAGCAATAGCCCTGTCAGAAAGGCTTGAGCGTGTACCTTCATTCTTTCTGGTGATCTTCCTTATTTGTGTCCTGTTCCTCATCTCAGTACTACCATTAAATACTGTGTTTCTTTTTTTCCTCAATGGGTTCCACTAGAGAGGTTGTACAACACTACATTGTGGTACTTGGTGGAGGGTAAGGGTAGGAGGGTTAAAGGGGTACTGTGTTCTCACTATCTGGTCACTGCTCTCAACAGGGTCCTCCACATGAGGTGCTCCCGCTGAGTAACACCTCCAAGGGGACTATCATGTCTCATGGGAAGGGGCGGGGGGACTTCCCCATCTTAAGCAGTGATGATACCTTGGGATTCGCCACAGTGAGAACAAAGCCAAGGAAGGCCAGGGGAAGGGAGTCATTCCCCCTGGCTTTGTGTGGGGAAAAACACTCGGAGACAAACATCAGGAGAAAGGAGCCATTGTCCTGGTAATTGAGTTCACAAGAAAGATCAAAACAGTGATCCAGGGGAAAAGGAATCATTTCCCCTGGATGGAAGAAATGATGAACTTTTGATGCAAAGCCAGCAATCCTATGTTTTGAAGTATTGAAGTCAGGTGAAGGGAGTAATTCGCCCTGGTGAAAGACTTATAAGCAGAATTGTGCCGTCCAGTCCAGGAGGAAGGAATCATTCTCATGGACGATGAACATTGGAACAACTTTAGTTTAGTTATAAGTGTAAGGGACAGAGCTAGGGACGTTTGACACAGGACGGCGGACTCTTAAATTGCAATGACATCCTGACAAACCCATTAGCACTTTTGGTTGAGGCAGTGAAACCCGGATACATATAGGGAAAGGGAGGTTTTCTCTTTATTTTGCTCTTACTTAAATAAAGGTCTACAGCAATCACTATGCCACCTGTGTGTCAGTCTCCTCCTTCTGCACTGTACACTACTCTTATTTTTCTTTTTTAACACTAATAGGCCACTGGCCATAGCCGTTTTCCAACAATACCAGGACTTTAGACGTTTAAAACGTTACCAAACCACTGGCCATGGCTTACGTGACTGTAGCTGTAAAAATATATTTTAAACAGTTTCATAGCTTTCTTTACATAACTGCGGTTATATTGTAATTACTGTAATTAACTACAGATACTCTTGGTTATTTGTAGTCCTTATATCTGAATTTAACGGAAAAATGGCGAAAAAACAAAATGCTTTTTTGCCCTCCCGGACAATCAAGTGCCCCCGACCTCATCTGTGCCTGCTCCCCCACCCCCCTCATGGCCCCCTCACCTCTACTGCCCTCTCCCATTCTGCCCACCCAACACTTGTTTCTGTGATGCAGTTTCATCAGTGAAGTCGGGTAGTCCTGCCTATTCCTTCAATACGAGAGGGTATGGCAAAGCTTTATGTTGCTAACTCTGTCCCTAGCACAGCTGCAACTCCCACATTTCACTTAGTGTTCTCTTGCCTCCTCCCACCTCTTGCTTAATGGCATTTGCATGTTTTTTTGCCCTGCGAATTGCATTGTTCTGCCTTTTCTTGTTCCAAAAACCGAGGGTATGTCTCTCGCATTCAGAGAAAAAAGATGGCGGCTTTTCCATTTCTGAACAACCTCATGCCAAAATGAATCAAGGGGATATAGCTATAATTTTGGCAGACGGGCTACCCCCTTCTCCATCAAATATTTTAAAAAACTACTGGACAGAATAACCCCAAAACTACACAAGGATCATGAGTCAACGATTCATGCTTCATTTGTCGGAGTTCGTCCCAATCCGTCCAGCGATTTGGGCTTTGCAGTGGAGCAAAAATTGACCTTTTTGGTCTATCGAAAAATGAATGGGAAATAGGTCGGATTTTTATTTTTTAACCAATCTTTCAAGTCTGGTGGAGGAGGGTGAGGTGGGCAGTGGGAGGAGCATTCAGGGGGGATACAAAACTGTTTTCAAAATGTCAGAGTCAAAAGTTATTAAAAATGCATGTTTTTGTTTTCCTAGGGCACTCACCTTAACTGTCGTGCGGCGGCCGCCACTCTATTGCATATATAGATATTATATCCATAATAAATAAATCATTATTGGACTCATTTTGTCCTTTACTGGTGCTTATTTTTGCTGTGCTACGAGTGCGACCCCAATCTCCTCTGGAGTCCCATATATTATTATTATTTTTTTTTTACAACTTTAGTTGAAGGTGCTGATTTAATGCAACAAAACCCTTGAAATTAGGCAGGTCCTGGAAGCTAAGTACCTTAACTATGAGGCCCATATTTTGCAGTCTGTAAGCACCTCTATGACATCACAAATTACATAATTTATATCATATATGACATCACTTATGGCATCATGAGTGACATCACTGGTGCAATTTAAAAAAAAACATGTTTCAGCATATAAGGATGGATTTTGGTGCAAAGCTTGGTTTGAGTTCGCATTTAAAAATACTGTCCCTCTGATGTGGCAAAGTATCTGGTTAAGCTGCCCGCACATTTACATTTCCCAGTATATCACACATGTGCACTGACATTGAGTGAGGTAGGGTTAGTGAGGAACAGTGACGTAGAGTGAGGTGGAATTAGAAGGGTACTGTAATGAAGAGGAGTGATGTGAAATTAGTGGGGCACTGTGACGAGGAAGTGTGAAGTAGTGTAGTTGCGGACTGTGATGAGAAGAGCATGGTGGATTTAGTGAGGGGACTGTGGCAAAGAAGAGGTGAAGTTAGCGGGGGCCTGTGACGAGGAAGAGTGAGGTGGAGTTAGTGGTGCACTGTGACAAGGAACAGTGAGGTTGGGTAGTTGGGGATTGAGACGAGGAAGATTGAGGTGGAGTTTGTGCTGGACTGTGACGAAGAAGTGTGAGGTGGAGTTACTGGGTGACGGACTAAGAAGAGTGCAGTGGAGTTAGCAAGGGCCTGTGACAAGGACAATTGAAGTGGTGTAGTTGGAGACTGTGACAAGGAAGAGAGAGGTGGTGCTAGTAGGATACTGTGATTAGGAATGAGGTGGAGTTAGTGTGTGACTGACGAGGAAGAGTGAGGTGGGGTAGTTGGGGACTGTGACAAGGAAGAGTGAGGTGGAGTTAGTGGGGTAATCTGATGAGGAAGAGTTGGCTGGAGTTAGTGGGGGACTGACAAGGAAGAGTGAGGTGCAGTTAGTGGAGAACTGTGATGAGGAAGAGAGTAGTGGGGGGTATATAGGTACTATTCAAAACTGGGACGAGGAAAAGGAATGTAGGAGTTCAGGTAAGATTTCTAACTAGGCACTGTGATCAAGAAGAGGAAGGTACGATCATGTAGATCTCTTCCTGCCTGACGTCAGTCATGAATCGAGAACTTTACTGTTAAGTCACTGAAAAGCTTGTCCAGTCAAAACAATGGATATATCAGCTTCCTCCAGTCTGTCGTGCACACTTTCTATTAAACTAATTAAGTAATTCTGAACTTTAACACATTTAACATCATAACAACACTAACAGCCCTCTAGTGCACTCCTCTCACACGTTGTAAGTGCTCCCTGTAATTGTAATATAAAAAAAAACAGATCTCTTCCTGAATAAACTTAAAATCCTCCTTTTACCCTAACTAGCAATCACAGCGATTGCAAAATCATTTTTGTTTCCGTTCTTACTGTTTCTCTGACTTGATTCTCGAATAGGCTAATGACTAATTTTCAGAAATGAAAAAGCCTGGCACCGGCAATGCATCATGGGAGATACATCTAACATTTTGGGTACATGGGCACCCCGCTCGATGCCAAACGAGACGGATTTATGCCAAACCAAAAAAAGATTTTTGTAGAGCCCTTTGTACCAGACTGGTTTGTTATTTGGCGCAAATCCATCCAGTGGTTTGGGCTGTGTATCAACAGAAATTCCACATTTTACCTATGGGATGGAAAAGAGAAAAGCACACCCTTTTTTTTTTTTTACCCTTTACATCTTTTGAACTGTAACACAGTTACTAGCCACAGAATTTTCACATTTCCTAAGTATGATGGGTTTCACCTCAACTATAGGGTGGCATATATATATATATATATATATATACACACCTTTATATGAATACTCTTTACTAAACATAGCGCTCACTAAAACACGGACAGCCCACCATTGTAATATACAAGCACCATTCGCTATTTATTTATTTTATTTAATTGCTTATAGCACAAACCTCTCAAGAAGTGGAGCACTTACAATGGGATGGTGCTTTGGGCTTAGCATCTTATACAGTAGTACAGCACTGTAGGTTAGTGGAGGGAGGATGGTATTTGTATTTGCCCAGCAGGACTAAAGAAAAACTCAGAGCTTAAGCCCCCCAGAAGGGTCGTCATCTTCAAAAATACTTTCTTCCTCCTCGCTACACCTTCTCCCTACTTCCTTCTCCCCTAACCTTGCCCCCTCTTCTTTTGAGGAGGTTTCATTTACCGCGCTGATTTCACTTACAGTTTAGATTGTGCATTTTCTTATTCTATGTCTCGCCATTTAAGTTTCTCCACTCTCCCCCATTACTTCTCAACTACATCCATGCTGCTCTTGCCTAGTAACAATTTAGTATTGTTTGTTAGATCAACATTTAAATAACTGTTCCTTCTCTATCTCGAAGAACTTCGACTCATCATCCAGCACTCCCCTTCAGGTGAATGTTTCCCAGGCAACAGTCCTATGGGCACTCTGCTTCAACCTCACCTCTTCTTTGGGTAAACTAATCCAATCCTTTGGATTTCAATACCTCTCCTTTGCTGATGACTTTCAAAACGTTTTTCCATTTTCCTCCTTCACCCAGGCCATCTCAGAACACATCACAACAGGTATCCAACACTCTTTGCTGCCTGAAGCTAAACACCTTACACTTTCTCCTAGCTTTCATTGCCAACCCCACTCACTTATCTCCCATCTCATTCCCCCAAATTCCTCTCTCAATTCCCAAACGCTGGCAACCGTGGGCCCTCTTCCACAGCAACCTTGATGAATGTATCATCACCATAGTCATCGCAGCCAGTATCAACCTCCTGATTATAAGATTCACCCCCACCTGTTCTATTACATAAGCAAGAATCATATTGTCAACTTAGGATTCAAGCTTCCACTAGTGCTCTAGCCTACTCATGGACCTACCCAGTGGTCGTAGTGTACGAAAAAAAAGTAGTAGAACTATGTTCCCTGCTGGCCTGCACCGCTCCCCGCAAACCTCATCGCCACGCCCCTTCCCATGCACAATACAAACCCCAAAACACATGTGCCTGCTGTTTAAAGAACGTCCAGTGCAGTGCACTGAAAGTGCAAGTTTCAACTTCTTCCTACACTTTTATTTTAAAATGAACAGTTTCTTTTTAAAATAAAAGTATAAGAATGGTAACACAATTAAAAGAAATAGAGGAGCACTGCTCGCGACCGCGCCCGCCCACTTCGACCACTGGACCTACCCCGGTAATCTTCCTACCCTCTGAACAAAGTCCTCAACTGTATCATATGCACTGTAAGGGATCAAGCATAAGACTGACACAGTAAAAGCTTATTTTTTCTTAAAAAAACATTTATTTTTTAATCATCATACTGTGGGTACAAAACAACATGAACAACAGGCATATACCAGACAATTCCGCGACAGCGGCTCATGAAGCAAATTGGAATGCAATATGAAACACACATCAGCCTCCCCCCACACCCTTCATAGACCACATCAATCCTCTCGCCTCCCCCCCTGGACCAGACTGTTTTACAGTGATGAGTAGTGTTGCAACAAAGGGGGGCTTGACCATGATCGCGGGGCAAGTTTCTGCAAAGTCAATAAATGGGGTCCAGATAGAGACATACCGTGCATAGCGTCCTTCACACAGTGCAGTAATGTTCTCAGCCACCAGAATGTCCCAGATCTTAGCCCACCACATCTGAACCAACGGGCCGGCCCTCTGTGGACTTCCAGTTTCGAGCTATGGTCAGTTTCGCCGTCAGGAGAAAGTGTCAAATTAGTGTGGCCAAGGGGCCAGTAAGTGGAAACAGCCCAGAGTGTCACCCAGTATTACCACCGTGGGTCCATGGGGAGTGACAACCCTGTAATGTCCTTTATTTTGGAGAGCACCTCCTTCCAGAAGACGCCCACTTTAGGATATGACCACACCAAATGAAATTAAGAGCCCAGAACATCACAACCCCGCCAGCAAGTAGTGGAAAAGCCTCTAAGGATGTGACGCAACCTTTCAGAAGCGACGTACAACCTGTAACAAAACTTATAGTAACATTCCCCATCTGTTAGGCATCCAGACAACTTAAGCATCCTTCCACATATTCTCAGCCACCCTTCGTCCTCAATGGGCCCCCTAAATCAGTTTCCCCATTTACGCATGTACGGTAGACGCACCACCAGGTCCCCTGTAGCCAATAGTTTAAACAGCTGTGAGATTCGACCCAGTGAAAGACTTCCTGTGTAGTGTTAACTCAAGGGCAGATAGAGGTCTATTAACTGCTTTTTTTGTGAGTGAGTGGGAAGTCCAGTGCTGCAGTTGGGCATAGTGGTAGGGTAAAGGCATGCTTACATTCCTCAAATGTCAGAGCTATTTTCTTTGTAAAGGTGATGTATTTGCGACAAACCCCCCGCTGCCCACTTCCCAAGACCATCCGATCCCACCCGGGCTGAAAGCTTGGATTGTTCCACACCGGTGTGAGGGGGCCCATCCCCATTGACACTCCCCATTTACGGAGAGCCCTATCCATGTAGTAAAGTGAACACTTTGTAGTTGCTAGCAGGGTGAAACCCCACTCCCGCCACAAGTGTCTTCTATCCATATAGGGTACGTGCATTAGGTCTACCACTGACTGGGCTTGCTCGATTTGTTTCCACTTTGGTTGTAGGTTGGAGTCACCTCAAGGAAAGACATGAGACAGCTGTGTGGCTAAGTTGTAGCAGAAGACATCAGGGACCCCCAGGCCACCCACACTCACTGGCCTCAACAATACTTTCCTGGATATTCAGGCACCCTTATTCCCCCAGGTGAATTTGAAGATCCTACCCTAGCAGTGTACGGAGATCTGGGTCGGGAATCCTCACAGGCAAAGCCGAACATCAGTAAAGCAGCCGTGGAATCAGGTTCATTTTGACTGCCCTGATGCGACCGAACCAAGAAATCTCCTAGCATCTCCATCTCAGCAAGTCTTCCATAAATTCCTGGAATAACAACGGGAAATTATCCCGGAAGACCTCAGAGGTCTTACAAGGGATGTGGACCCCCAGATAGGGGATAGGCTCAGAAGTGCACATTACAGGGGCAAGAGCCCCGATCATACTCCTCTCCTGGGGCCTCAAAGACGCATCCAATCCATGCGATTTAGTATAGTTTACGTTGAACCCAGAAACCCAGCTGAATCCATCAAATTCCTGCAGCACCTCAGTTAAAGAGGATCGAGTATTACTCAGTGTGAACAAAATATCATCTGCATAAAGGGATACCTTATGGACCACTTCCCTAACCCAGACACCCCCAATCAGCCCATTAGTCCTCACACGGCTGGCGAACAATTCCATGTACAAGGCAAAGAACAACAGAACAACAGTGATAGTGGGCAGGCTTGCCTCGTTCCCCTGGTAATTGACAATCTAGACGACAGAGCCCCGTTAACCCTGAGGCAAGTGGATTGCCATCAACCCGCTGGTGAATCCTGGCCCCAACCCGAACCGTGTCAGAGCCCCCCAGAGTCCACCATGTCGAAAGCATTGCGGGCGTCCAGTGCCACTATGCCCAAATCTATATCCAAGCATTTCCCCCACTTCCAACAAGCTAAGGACTCGCCACACATTATCGTGCACACTGCGGCCCGCAATGAACCCTGTCTGGTCGCTGTCTATTAGGTCACGGAGGACCTCCATCATACAATGGGCCAACATTTTTGAGTACATTTTCCAGTACGTTGGTGAGCGTAATGGAGCGATAGGAGTCGCAGCTACGCGGATCCTTGCCTGGTTTGGGGGATCAGTACCATATTAGAGGCTCTCATGGAAGGAGTAGCCCCACCAGAGAACACAAATTAGTTGAAGAGATCAACCAACGGGGGAACCAGGAGTTTGCGGAATTGCTTATAAAAAAGGGAGCCGTGAACCCGTCGGGCCCCGCAGCCTTGTTCTTCAGGGATTCGATTGCCCATTCTACTTCGCCATGCAAGATGGGCGCCTCCAGGGCTTCCCGATCCTCGTCAGATAGACTCAGCAAGTGTGCATCTCTCAGATATTGGGCCGGAGCTTCCTCCAGGGTTCGCTCACCCCTGAATACCTCCTTAAAATGTGCCTTTAGAATGCTCAATTTATCAGCCTCACCCCTCTGCACCACCCATTGCTCATACCGCAGGGCTAAAACAGAGTTCCAGTTTCAGAACCTACGCAGCTTGGCCACCAAAAGGCAATTGGCTTGATTCGCTTTGGCATAGTAGACCTGCTTAGTTTTTAACATTGCCTGAGCTGTCCTATCGCCCAGATGTGCTTCATGTTTGCTCCGTGCCACTCTAAAATTGAGTAACGCCTTACGAGATCCCAATCTCTTGTGTGCCTTTTCAGCCCGAGCAACCCCCCCCTCTAAGCCCACCCTAACCAGCTGCCTAGCCCTCATGACCACCGCAGACTTGCTAATGAGCTCCCCCCTAACAACAGCCTTCATGGCATCCCACACAATACCCCTTGAAGAGCCACAGTTTTCATTCTCCTTAAAAAAGTTGGAGATAGCCACCCCCAGCTCTCTAGTCAACACAGGGTCTCTGAGCACTTGGTCATGTAACCTCCATGGGCACCTGGGCCTCTCAGGCCTGTCCAGTACTGCCAGAGACACAGACACTGGTGTGTGGCCGGACAGGGTACGTGTGGCAATTTCCACCCCTCAAACACACTGATATAGTGCACTGGGAACACGCATGATATCTAGCCGAGAGAAACCCCTGAAAACATGCAAGTAAAACAAGAAATCCCTGTCTTCCATGGAATCCAATCTCCATGCATCTACCAATTCACAGAGGAACCGGCCAAAGGCCATGGAATGTTTGAAGTCTAACTTGGTAGGGGGCAGGGTCTTGTCCACCAGGGGTTTAGGTACCAGGTTGGAGTCCCCACCCAAGATGATCTGCCCTTCAGAAAATGGGAGCACTTTGAGCAGGACAATTTACAAAAATGCTTCTTGGCCAACAAATTACGGACATATAGGGACGCCAATGTGAACATCCTATCCCCCAACAGGCTTTTAACACACACATAGCACTCCTGCGGTTCTCATAGGACTTTGGTTTTAGAAATTGGAGTTTGTTCTCCCACCAATATTGCCATCCCTAGTTTCTCTCGCCCCCAGAAGAACTGGTGCGGCAATGCTCTATTTTTCTTACGCTTCTCAACCTGCACAAGCAGGTGGGTATCCTGCAGGAACACAATAGAAAGACATAACCTTCAATTTGCCCAACACTGATTTTCTTTTCACTGGGGAGTTCAAAACCTGCACATTCCATGTCCCCATCAGCATTAGATCCCCCCTCAGTTTCAGCACCATCACCAGGTAACATTTCCACAGATAACCAAGCCCCATACTCTGATCAGTCCAGCACGAATTGCCGACACATTAGTCACATAAAATAATTGTCTGTCCCACAGCAAACATTTATAACTTAATTCCTTCTCCCTTCGCCCCAAACTTGTTGAAACATGAGCATATTCCAGACATCTGGAAACTTTGTAAGGAACCAGACTTGGAGGGCCGAAAGAGCTCTAACCCCAAGATTCTCCCTCCCAGCGCAGCCCCTGCATACCAGCACCAGCCCCTTCAAGACCAGGCCCCAAGGACGCCCAAGTAGGTGCAGCTCCAAAAGAGCCCCGCCAAAAGCAAACGGGTTAACACACCAGACCTCGGAGCATTCAAGTCTTGCTACTTGGCCCCTTCACCCGCCTCCCCTAGCCCACCTTGTGCCATCTCTGCGGAGACACCGGGTCAACCCCCATGACTCAGGACCTGCTCAACCACCAGGCCTCCCCCACCTGCCCCCTCCGGATTCAGTAAGCTCTCCAATTCTTTCAGTATTTTAACCACCCAGCACCTCCCGTGGTGTGTGAAATAGAGCACCGTAGGAAAGCCCCACCTATAAGGCACCTCCTCTGCACGCAGCCATTACATCAGTGGATGCAATGCCCTCCGCTTTGCCAGAGTCATCAATGCCATGTTTTGATACAGGGAGAGTGACATATTGCCAAAGGATATGGAGGGTAAGGGCCTGGCTGCTGCCATTATTCGTTCCTTAAGTGTAAAGAAGTGAACTCGGGATAGTACATCAACAGGCCTGTCCTGGGTCGAGGCAGCATGAGATTTGGTCTGTTGGGTCCCGTCTAGTTCAATCTCCTAGTTCCCAGGCAGTTCATGAATGGAACGGAAGAGATCAGTCACAAAGCTGGGTAGGTCTTCGTCTCAGACCACTAAAAGGGAACAATTTTCCCTGTCCTCCTGTTTATACTCCAGGGCTTCACAACGGGCCTCCAAAGCCTCCAGTCGATTGGTGCACTCCACCCACCTCATAGGATTGCTCGCAGAGGGTATCCTCCACCTCAGAGACTCTATGCTCGGACTCCGAGACTCTTTGGTCTAATGCCAGGATCTTTTGGGAGCGTTCCTCCGCTCTTTTATGTATTTCTTTGCGAATCTCAGCCAGAAGATCCTGCAGGTCAGACTTGGTCGACATCTGCATAAGCATAGCTGGGAGAGGTCGACTCCATGCACCTGGGCAGTCACCATCTCAGAGTGCTTGCTCTTGTATGCGGATTGCAGCATTGGGGAGATATCCCCTTGTTTCGCAGTCTTAGGAGCCAGCGGGCAGCCGGGATCTCCTGCGCTACACCGCCTGCACCACCAAGAGACCAAGGGCGACATAGAATCAGCCCGGGGTGTAGACACCCCAGTGCCAGTCCAGGCTCTCGCTTAGCACTATGAGACTATGCAGCGATGTCTTACGGAGGCTGCAGACAAGTTGTAGGATCCAAAGTCTAGCGTACCCAAAATCAACCCCTCTTTATATTTTCTGTAGAATTATGCACCCAGCAGGAGTATAGAGCGAGGCAACCCAAGGACACCCCTCAAGCAGCCCCCTCTGCAATGTGTGTCTCCCATGTCAAACTGGGCTGCAAACAGAAGGAACAACCCAAAGGGACAACCTGCTGCCTCTATGTCACCCCAACTCTGCGAGGACTCCTATAGCTTAAAGTCCAAGTGCTACCAATGCACAGGAGGGGTCATGAATCCAAGTACAGAAGTGAAGATGTTTTCCTAGGGCAATTGGAGCCATGGATCCGGGTAGTCACAACAGCAGGAGCCTTCGCTTGGGATCAGGTGTTTTCCCATAGCCTCGGGGGCCCCTGTTCCTTGGGGCCTTTAACCGCCGTTGCCAGGATGGTGTGCAGTCCCGGGGGATTAGTACTTTACAGCAGGTGCCTGCTCCTAGTAACACAGCGCCATGTCCCCCGGAGCCTTTTGCCACTTTGTCATGATGGTGTGCTGTGTGCCGCTTGAGAGCCCGCATGAGGAGGAGCCAAGTCTGCATCCGGGAGGCCACACGCGACCTGCCGGTACCACGAGGAAGAGGGACAGGGAGCTGCATCATGATCCCGGCCCCCACAACATCAGCTGCAGCAGTTGAGTGCCCAGGGGACTGCTGCGTGCCCCAACTCACAGCTTTGATGATTGCCACCTCCAGGCCGGGAGCACCGATGTGCAAGGGCACCGGACACATCCTCACTGGGCCTGCAGTACAGCGTTTGTTGCAGTCTCCAGTGTCCCCTCCAGGGCAGATGCTGTGTCTGTGCCGCGCTCTCTGGCACACATCCCAGGCCCCTCTCTGGAGCAGCAGCAGTTTTGCAGGAACAGTGAGCTCACACCACAGAAGGCACGGAAGGCGGCTCGGACATCAATCACCAGTCGGAGCCGCAGAGCTAGCACACCTCCCCCATCAAGTCTGAGTCCAACCCGGGGCCGCCATCTTCTCACCCGGCCAGCCGCCTTCCACCCGACTCAATCCTCACAACGCAGGCACCGTCAAAGCTGCAATATCACTCAGCAGTGGCCGCAGAGCTCTGGGTCATCATCCCTCCTATACTGTGCAATTTAGGGTGCTCGAAGAGAGTCAAAACGTGTCTTTCCGCCCTTTCGGCGTCGCAGACACTTAGTCAGCCATCCTCCTGATGGCGCGCCTAGCCAAGCCCCTCTCCAGTAACAGCTTTTATGTTGGATAAAGACTTTTATTAATGAAAGAAAAGAGAGGTTTGGGGAAATCCCTATCCCTAAGAGGGGTTTCACTGCCTCAACAAAACAAAGGAACGTCTGTGTCAGGATAGCCAAAGCAAAAAAAGTTCTCTGTCCTGTGTCCAAAATCCTGATCTGACCCTGACACGAAACTATATATAACGTGAAATAGGGATGACTTTTAGTTGAACACCTGCAGCTTCCTTCCAAAGTTCTGCAACACAGGGTTCTAACATGAAGAAATGAAAACCAATAAAGTTCCACCAGAGATAGGGCCCTTCTTTCCCCTAGAGTTCTACTGGTTGGTCGAATGTCACTTTAACCTGTTCCAGAATCTCAATGGGGACTGCTCTTTCTTGGAGTTTCCTCCGGTTACACAGCATTTTCAGATATATAGTTTCTTCTCTGGGCCTCTGGTGCCTTTTGCAAAGGGATATGGCTCTTCCCTTTCAGTCCACAATTCAAGGGGAACAGGGGGGGTAGAGGGGGGTGTCTACCCCTGAGCCTTCTCAGCTTTTCCAGAGCTTATTCCACAATTCACATTCAGGGGGTTCTGCCCCTTTTCATATAGTTTCCTTTTTGCAAAGGGTTATGGTTCGTCCATTTTAATCCACAATTCAGGAAGGGGGGGGGCCTCTGCCCCCAAGCCTTCTCGGCTTTTCCACAGCTTATTCCATAATTCGCATTTTGGGGGTCACTGCACCTTTTCTGCAATCCCTGGTATACTCTGCGGCCTGGGTTCCTATAATCTTACAATTTAGGTCGGGGTCCCAGACTTGCTGTGTGCCTGGTTTACTCTCCTGACAGGGCTTTTTCAGTTCGCTCAATATTGGAGTACAAATCCCATGTTTACACACTTCATCAGAATTCACTCTTTTTTTAATCCAGGTAATTATACTCTTCATATATTGGGTCACAGACCCTTTTCCAACAGTCTTAATCTCTGTAAATTTCCCATCTTCTTTATTTGAGTTTATACACTTCGCTAACGGTACGTGGCATCTGCCCTGATGCGCCCAGGTATCCCAATCCCTTTCTCTGGGCTTACCGTTCTTCATTGGCAGATTCGGCATCACTCACGTCTCACTGTTTCCTCTGCTGCCCATTTCCTGACTGGGAGCACGTCTCGTCTGCTTCTCAGTTCCTGCCTTGCCTTATCCTTTGATCGTCAGCTCCTGCTGGCCGTGACGACCAGTGTCAGGAGAAGTACCTCTGCACTCTGTTCCGGTGTGCCATATGTAAATGTTCCGGCCCCTGTTAACATCCTCTAAAGACTAGAACGCAGTGTTGGCTTAACGCCTCTAATGATATCACTCCATCCCGCTTCCTTGTCTCAGTGTCATTAAAGGGGGCGGGCGGTGTAAGTAAGGTTGGTGATCAGTAAAAAGTTGAGATTCCTTATCCACACTACAATATGCCGTACAAGAATGGGGGAAAAGATAAGTGGTTGTTACCAAGAAATAATTCCTTACTGGAAACAAGTTGTTTCCAGTAAGGAATTATTCTGATCTAGGGTCTTCACTCTGCCTCCCTGAAGGTTGTTCTCCCTCACGTAGACCACCCACAGATAGCCACTCCCAGGGTCAGAGTCGGGTAGCTTCTGTTTTTCCATGGCCACGTAAGGGAAGCTTCCCTTCAGGGAAGCAGTGACTCTATAATCTACCCAGTTCCTTGCCCATTGTCAGGATTAGCGACTGGCAGACTTTGAACACTATGACCCCTCTTCGTGGGATATTTTCCTCCTGAGAAAACTATCACCAAGATCAAGTAAACTTGGGTGTCAAGGGCTCGAGCAAAAGAAAAAAAAATAACCTGTACCATAACGGCATCGAAAACTGATGCAAGACCGGACACTTACCCGGGCGGACTGAGGGCATGTCCATCTACAGAGTCCAACACTTGTCCAAGCCAGTCTGCCGAAACAAGGGAGAAGGACACAGGGACCTACCCAGATGCCATGAGGATGCCACTAAAGGGATGAAAATCCTGGGAAGAACAATGGAACACCATGATCCAGGAAACAATGCCAAAGTACAGAGGGAAACCAAAATTGCAGATCCAAGTACAAATGCCAAACACCAAATCCAAGGAGGGATCCAGAAAGTTCAAAGTCCAAAAACCAAAACAGAGTGTGAAATCCAAGACAACCCAGGAGCAAAAATAAACCAAGAGAAAACAGGAGCACTGGAAGACGCCACTCACTAGTTGAGGGGAGTAAACCAGGCACACAGAAAACTTGTTGAAAAGCGGCTTCCTTCCACATCACCTGGTTTAAATGGAGCCAGCATCACAGATTTCCAGGTTGCACATGAGCCCACTGGTGGACTGCATTGATACCTTGTTGTGCTTTGAGGAGCGTTGCTGCTAGGCGACAAACATTGGTTGGCGCCGGCCCGCTGCCTGAGTCTCCAGAGCAAATGCCAACCAGTGGGCCGGCACCGCAGCAGTGCCAAGCTGGGCCTTCTCCACAATCAGACACCCATCTCCACTAACAGACACCAGGCTGGATGTTTCACTTTGACTGCAAATTGAACATTCTGTCCTATCCCATACCTCACTTAGTGCATCTCTCTTTAGTCTCACTCTCCGAAGTTTTCACACTCCTCAAACTTTCTGTGGCCCGCTCTCCCTGTGCCTACCAGTTCCGCTGTTTTGTACCTACCTGCAACTCCAGCTATCAAAACCAGCCCATCAGAGAAACGCTTAAGATACTGACTCAAACACCACCTCCTGGCTAGAAACACAGTGTGTCCTACACCCTCCACACCACTTCCTATTTGTCACCCATAACACCCCTAACATTAGGTCACTGAAGAATGCAAACACGTCAATACGGATATTGCTCAAAGATAGCCAGTGCCACTACTAGGCCATGCATGATTATCCTATTAATGCCTGTCCTGTTGTTAATGTTCCTGCTCTATGTTCCTAGTTTGATCTACCCCACTGTCACCAGGATTCCCCACAACCCACTAACTGGCATATTGTAAAGGAACCATCACTCTGGTACAGCCTCCGTCATCTGATACTTTATCAGATGTAAGTTATTTCTAAATGACTATGTCTAAAAAACAAATATGAATACAAAAGAAAATTAAAACCGATAATGATTATCAACAGCAGGCAGTCTGCTTAGTAGAGAGCCCGATCAAGATGGCAGCGAGGCCTTGTGCTCCCAGGTGAATCCACTTAAAGGCGGCATTTTATCCTGCTTCCTGATCTGTCACTTTCTTTGACTATGAACGTTATGGTGGGCAAAACCCAGGAGAATACTTCGGTCAAGTCACCAGGTGTTGGAGCATCTCGAGGCCGGAGATATCAGTGTTTACAGATTCGTCGTGGTGGGGTGAGATGACGCGGATCCCTGGCAGGGGCTTGCATCCAGGGCTAGAGATCACGCATGCGCAGTCAGCCGGATTCATCACGAATATGTACGTGCATGTGAAATAAGTGCATTATTAACGTGATAATGGATGTTCTGGATGACAGCAGAAACAGGAAGGTCAGTGTGTAGAGGAGGAATGCTGCACACAGAACTCAATTGGATGGAGTACAAAAAAGGCAAAAACAGTCTTGTGAGGATGGGACAAAGAATATAGGAGTGAGATACCAGAGAAACATGCAAGAATCCCACGCATAGCCACCCCGCGAGGGAAGATAAAAAGGAAGGAATCGAGACTAAACAAAACCAAAGAACTCCGCCCATCAGCAAACCAAAGGCGGCGCAGAATGAAATAACTGCCGCCAGCTGAAGCGCATGTAGAACAAAGTAAATAGCATAAGGTACAAAGCCAAAGGCCCCAAGGAAAGAAGAAAAGAGAGAAAGAGAGAAAGACAGAAAGAGAAAGACAGAAAGAGAAAGACAGAAAGAGAAAGACAGAGAGAGAGAGAATATTAAACAAGGAAGAAAGCAGAACAATATCAGCTACAGAAAAGGGGAAAGAGACAAAAAGGAAACACTGAACGCGGAAAGGAAGAAAAGAGTGCCGGCATGGGAGGGGCGCGAGGCGGGACTCGCGGCTGGTACTCGTAAGCAGCAGAAAAGCGATACAAACAAGGAAAGTCAAAAGATATTAAAGAATATAGAAGGAACGGGCAGGCCAAGGCCGCCCGGGGGTGTACTACTGAAAACGGGGCAATATCCAGCAAGACAGGACTCGGAGCGAGCAGGAACGGAGAGCGAGAATCTCCTAGTGTTGCAACGCACCGGAGGGCGGGGCTAAGGGGTTGAAGTAGGAAGAGAGCAGAAAAGACTACAATGCAGCTAACGACATGATGGCACGTTAATGGTGGATCCTCCACCTCGTCCAGAGCTTCCAGGAACCGGTCCTCCTAACACAAACGCAGCACGGCAGTTCAAGAGGAGGAGAAAGACGGTGCATACCGGGAGGGGGGGTTACAAGGAGAGAAGGAGAGAGAGAGTGGGACACCTATGGGTGAGATGTGGTATCCCCCTTCTTTCAACACCTTTTCCCCATCCTACCACATAGGATATTCCAAAACACTGCGTCCTCTTTCCAACACAAACACTTTTGCACAACACGAAAGACAACGGACTAACACCAGAGGAGTTTACCCGACATGTCCCAATACAAGGGTCAGGCAAAGTCAGGAGACTGACCAGAATCGCACACACCTGACGGACCTTTCCCTTCCCCAGAGGGATAAAAGGTGGAGCACAAGAGGAGCATGGCAGACCGCACAATGTGAGAGCCAACTCAGCACGGCAGTTCAAGAGGAGGAGAAAGACAGTGCAGACTGAGAGGGTGAAAGGAGAGAAGCAACCTTGCCCTTTCCAACCAAGGACCGCGACACCTCTGCAGAAGGAATTGTAAGACCGCAAACAATAGCCAGCATGTGTTGCAGCAGATGTCAATTGTACACAAGACCCTCCTCCACTAATAACCAAGCTGGGGAGAGACGCTGGTCTCTGTGGTACCAACCTTGACTCCAAAGAGAAAGAAAGCCAAGTGGTTCATCACAGCCGGTGAGTCGAGGGGAAAGTCGATAAGAAACCAAACTGTGTTGAACGAAAAGTGACAAATGGTAATTGAACTGTGAAAGCATAAAGAGATATATTAGAAGGGGGAAACCAGCAGCAGAGGAGTCCAGCACCATGTGGGTGCTCACGCAGGAAACTCTGGGCGATTACCCAATGGTAGAAAGTACCATAAGCAGAAGGCCTTGGGAAAAGGCAAAGGGGGGTCAAAGTGATCATATAGGGGTCTTGTAAAATCCTCTGTACAGTCGAAAGTCTTTGACCGACAGATGACTGAACTTAAGGGAAGTGAGTCCTGCATGACAAGAGATGAATAAGAAAGGTACGATTGACGAGATTGGCAAGAGTGAACCCGAAGACAGAATGCAGATAAAAGGTGGCAAAGTTTAAAGTTCCGAAATACAGTATGTTGACAAGCGTGAACGCCGACAGAGTGGTTTATTCACTTCGAATATAAGGCTTAAGAGGGGCACTCGACAGGGATGCCCATTTTCCCTGTTGCTGTTTGCACTAGCAATCGAGCCATTGGCAACGAGGATTAAGGAGCGTCACATACACAGGGGAGTGCAACTTTATACGCACAGGGTGGTGGCCTCTCTCTACGTGGACAACATGGTGCTTTTTGTCGCTGATCCCAAGTGTAACCTAGACCCGATTATGAGGGGTGTAATGACATTTGGATACTTTTATGGTCTTCGAATCAATGCTACTAAATGGGTCCTCTTCCAGCTCACGAGTTGTGTCACCCGATACCCAGACAGGAGGGGGTTCCAGTGGCAGGAGGATTAAGCTCGCTATCTGGGAATAAATATCACTAGAGCCCCGCAAAATCTATAGGTTTATAACTATCAGAGTTCTGGATCAGACTAGGAAAGAAGTAGACAGGTGGAAAGATCTTCCCCTTCATCTACATGGGAGAATTTTGTTGGCAATGATATTGTTGCCTCAGGTTCTGTATGTGTTCCTCAACGTCCCACTAGACGTACCTAAAGAGAATTTCCGGCGGGTAAGGTTGGTGTGTTACGGCTTATATGGTCAGGGAAACAGGCTAGGATTTCTTGGGACAAACTCGCTGTACAAATAGGTGAGGGAGGTTTGGCGCTGCCTGAAACTTATTATGAGTTGGCTCAGGCCAGGTTCCTTCTTTATTGCTTTGGCGACCAGACAGATAGAAGGCATGTGGAAGTGGAGAGAGCGTTCGCATCACTGTTTCTTTTACAATCAGTTATTCTTTTTATTTAATAATACATTTTATTGGTTTTAACAACAATCACAATCAACAAAAGAGAAAAAGAAACAAGGTAAAAACATACACATTCAAAGAGTGAATCAGTAATAGAGCACGGTTAAAGTTAATTGGTTTTCATATGCCGCCTCCTCCCTGTGATATTTGAGCGTGTTCTTTCGAGTACCAAAGGTTACTAAGGTTCACAATCTTCCCATTTTCCCCATATGTTGGAGGCTTTAGTGGGGCAGCCTCTCGTCTTGTAAACTCTGTGTTCCAGCATTGCACATATGTCCATATCGTCTATCCATTGTCTGAGATTCTAGGGCGCCCCATTTCTCTGTGATATTTCGCTTCATCAGTCCTGCAGCCGTAGCTAGTAGCAGTCCCTCCCATTTGTTAGCAATGTTCTCGTCGGGTTTGCCCAATATCAGTATTTTCGAATCTAGTGGTATACTGCGGCCTAATACTCTGGACAGTTCATTGCAACATTCACCCCAGAAGGTCTGGATTTGAGGACACTCTCACAGGATATGTATGAATGTTCCAGCCTCTCCACCACATCGGAGGCATTGCGGACTTGGGGCTCATCTCCATTTGTGTATCATAGTTCTAGGATAATATATTCTATGCAGGATTTTTAATTGCACCAGACGGAGCCTGGAAGAGATAGCGATTTCCCTAGGGTGCATTAGAATCTGGATCCAGTCCTCCGGGTCTATGGTGCCCACATCTTCCCATTTGGATTTAAGGTGAGGGAGTTCCGGAGTGGCAAAGGAGGACATAGCATTGTATAATATAGAAATGCATTTAATGGGGATATATGCTGGGAGTATTTAACGTTCTATGGGTGTGTTCTCAGGAATGACAGAGCCTGTTTGAATGTGTGGTTGTAGGGCGTGAGCCAGTTGAGTATAGTGATATTGTTCGGTTGCTGAGAGCTGGAATTTCAACCGCAGTGCCTCAAAGGAGGCGATTTTCCCACCTACCAGGACATCCCCGATTTTGGCGATACCGGTCTCCTCCCATTTGGGCCATGGTTTGAGCTTCCCCAGTTCAGTCAGGTTACTATTGTGCCACAGGGGTTGTGCGATGGTGATCTCATCTTTCCATCCCACAAAGGCGTTTGCTCGTCTCCAGACCATACTAACATGTGCTGTCATGGTCTGTGGAGGGGGCCTGTGGAGGGGCTGATAGAGCAGGTGTAATGGGTCTGCATCGTGCATAGCCGCAATTTTGGCCCTTATATGTGGCGACTCCTGATCCCCATGTAATAGGTCGTAGACCACCGCTAGCTGGGAGGCACAATAGTAAGTCCGGAGGCGGGGTACACCGATACCTCCCTCCCAGACCGATCTCTGAAGCGTGGCCAGTGCAATGCGGAGCTGACCCCACCCCCCCCCCCATTATCAGTTCTCCAAGGAGACTGTCAAGGCGGTCAAATTTGGCATCTAGAATCTCAAGCGGGGCATTTTGTAATACATAAAGAAATCTGGGCAGGGTGATCATCTTAAAGAGGGCGGCTCTACCCATAAGTGTCAGGGGGAGAAGTCTCCAGTGGCGGACATCGTCTCTAAAACGGTTCATGAGTGGTTGGAGGTTGTGGATTGTGTAGCGTGTTAAATCCTCGGATACCCAAATCCCCAGATATCGAAAGCCATTAGGCTCCACTTTGTATGGACATTCCTGGGGGTCGGCTTGTGTGCCGCCCTTCACCGGGAAAAGGATAGATTTGCTCCAGTTGATTCTCAGCCCACTGAGTTCACCAAAGCGGACAAGCACCCGCGTCACAATGGGACAGGTTCGTATCGGGTCACCCAGATAGACCACGAGGTCGTCAGTGTACAAGGACACCCTGTCTTCATGCCCCGCCAGCCATCTAAATCCTGTCCAATCCTTGCTCTGACGGAGCCATAAAGCAAGTGTCTCTATCGCAAGAGCGAAGAGGAGGGGGTACAAGGGGCATCCCTGCCGCGTGCCTTTGCCAAGGGTGAAGGGCTCAGAGGGCCACCCGTTCACCCTCACCTCTGCTTGTGGGTCTGTGCAAAGGCGTTGTACCCATCCCAGAAAATTGTCTCCGAATCGCATTCTTCGCATAGTTTCCCAGAGGCTGTCCCAGTGAACCAAGTCAAACGCTTTCTCAAAGTCTATGGCCAATAGTGCAAGCGGCTTGTCTATAATAGGGGCCCTTTCCAGCTAGAGATGGAGACGCCGTATATTCATACTTGTCGATTTGTGTGGCATAAACCCGCATTGGTCTGGGTGGACCAGAGAGGTAATGACTAGTTGCAGCCGGTTAGCTAGGAGTTTGGCAAAGACTTTAATGTCGGTGTTAAGTAGTGAAATGGGCCTATAGGAGGCGCATTGCTCAAGTGGTTTACCCGGTTTGGGAATGACAACTATCGTGGCCTTGCGCAGGTCTGGCGGGAGAGCGCCCTGGTCCCGAGGAACATTTTGTCGAGATGTGGTGCCAATTTCTCCCCACCGAGCTTCTTCCAGGCCTCAACCGGGAACCTGTTGGGGCCCGGCGTCTTCCTGGACTGCAATTGGGCTATAGCCTCGGTCATCTCTGTTTCGGTAAGGGCAGAATCCAGTTGTGTTTTCTGCTGTTCTGATAGTTGTGGCAGCATGATATCATCTAGGAGGGAGGGGTCCAGTGGGGAGACCGGAGTGTCATACAGAGTGGCATAGAAGTCAGCAAATGCCTTTACTATATCACAGTCTGAGTGGCTTCTCCCATCCTGCGGGGATATGATTTCCCTAACATGGTGTTGGCCCTCATCCCTTCTCTCAAGCCAGGCCAGCATTTTCCCGGCTTTGTCCCCATGTTCGTAGACCCTTCCTCTGGACTCTCGATGGGCGTGTTTAGCGTTGTCTAGCTCGATGTTCCAAAGCCTCTCTCTAGCGCCCTTAAGAGATCTGAGGATTTTAGAGGTCGGATCCCGAACATATTTGGCCTCCCAGTTGCTCATTTCCGCTTCTGCCTCTGATAATTTCTGAAGTCGCTCCCTCTTTTTATTTGCCGTCCAGGAGATTATTAACCCCCTCAGTACCATTTTGTACGCCTCCCATATCATAACTGGATTATTGATTGCGGTGGTGTTCATTTCAAAGTATTCATTGGGTGCTTCCGTGAGTTGATCGACAAGATCAGAGAAGCCCAGATGATAGCTATTCAATCTCCATGACTTGGGGGACTATGCCCCGCATGCACAACACCATCATCAAGGGTGAGTGGTCTAAGATGCCACGGGAAAGTAGCTCCGCAGTAGTCGCCTTATGTATATCGGTGCTTGGGAGGAAGAGGCAGTCCAATCTGGACAGGGAGCCATGTGTTCGCGAGTGGAACGAGTAGGCCTCGACATCAGGGTGGAGATGCCGCCACATGTCTGGGAGGCCCAGGACTGATGCAAATTTGGCTAAATTGGTGGAGTTATTCAGGTTACGGTCCCTGATGGGAGTGCGATCCTTAATGTTACACATAACATCGTTCAATTCGCCCCCCAAGATCCACATATCAGGTTGGTGTTTTGCCATAAGGGTGACCAGGTCCTCTAGTAGTTCCTCCCCAGCCATGGCCGAGTATACACTGACACAATGGCCAGTGTTTATTTCCCCCAATGTTCCAACGGCCATCATGTAGCAACCCCTGGGGTCTTGTTCTACTGTCAGCGGCACAAATGGGAGGCATTTGTTTATCAGGGTGAGAGTCCCCCTGGATCCCATTGTGTATCCCGCGTGTAATGCCAGTCGGTAGTTGGTTCTGCGAAAGAGGGTGCAGTTGGTTCCAGCTAAGTGCGTCTCGTTTATGAGAGCAATGTCTGGGGAGTGTCTATTCAGGAATTGCATGACAAGGCGTCGCTTGATTCCAGAGCCCAGTCCGTTCACGTTCCACATGATCAGTTTGAGAGATCTGGGGCGCTCAAGGGATGGTGCATGGGTCAGTGTAGATGCCATTTGTGGTTTGTAGCGTCAGATTTGCAGGTTTTGTGGAATCGCTGTAGAGGTATTATGCAGGGGTTGGTTACAGTGGGGGTGTGCTGCCGATCGGGAGAGACATATGGTGGCATGTGCTAGTTGATGTGATTCATTAGCTTTGTGAATGCATAGTAACTGTAGATCAATACAAAAACAACAAACTGTCCCTTCCCCCCACCCTATACTCCACCCCAACATGAAGTACCTGTCACCGGAACATTGTTGACACTTGGAACTAGAGTGTCAACTTAAGTTACTGAGAAGAGGGGCGGGTGGTCCACGTGCAGCTGCATTGTGAAAGCATGTCTTGCCTTATGTAAGGTAGTGGGTCTCGCTGCAGGTCAACGGACATCTTAGATTCCTACTCACCCCTAGGCGTGGGGGCCTTACCAGGGGTCGAGGCAGGCTCAGCCACCATTCTCTTCCAGTGGGTTTTGTGCTGGTGCCTGTGGTGGGATCAGCCGTTGGTCGGCTGGCTGTCTGGGATTCCTGTCCCTATTGCTTCGAGGTGACGAGCATCTATGTGTTGTTCTGCGCCAGCGCCATGCTTCCTTGGGGTCGCTGAAATGGACTGTGGTTCCTTTATGGTGGATTTTAAGCTGGGTGGGGAACAGCAGGCCGTATTTAACTCCCATTGAGTGCAGTTGTTATTTGAGCTGGTCGAAGGATTGCCTAGCTTTCTGTACCTCCCTCGTGTAGTCCGGGAAGAAAGCAACTCTGGAGCCGCTGAAAGTAATCGTGCCCTTGGCACGTGCCCGTTGTAGCAGAGCGTCTCGATCTCTATAGTTTAGAAGCTTTGCTATTATTGTACACGGAGGCGCGCCAGGTGGACGTCCCGTGGGCATGCAGTGTGCTCTTTCAAAGGAAAAGAATTTGGAGAAGGAGTCCGGTTCGAACAGATCCGTGAGCCATTGTTCAAGAAAGAGCTCCATGCAAGGGCCTTCTGTTTTTTCTGGTATGCCGAGTATCCGCACGTTGTTGCGCCTGGATCTCCCTTCTCCCTCCTCCACTCTGTCTTCCAGAGTTTTGATCTTGGCCGTGACGCTTTGGAGTTACTGTTGCATATTGTGTAGGCCATCCTTTGCATTTGAAATTTGTTGTTCAGCTTCTCCGGAGCGTGCTGATAGTTTTTGTAAGTCATGTCTGAGGAGGGAGACATCAAGACTTATCCCGTCCATCTTCTGCTCCATTGATGTGTGGGATTCTGTTATGACGGCCATGCTGTCCTTTAAAGAAAGCATGTGTTCCGGTTCTAGTTACATGGGGTTCGATGCCTGGAGCTCCTGGGTTTGCGTCGGGGGTATTGTGTATTGGTCTATTCTGTTTTTTGCGGGAAGTTTCTTCATTTTGTCTTTTCCCATGCTTGCAGGTCGATCTCGCCACTAAACAGGTATGGTTCTGTATTATTGTTCACTGTCTTTGTTGATTGTGGAGCGGCGCGCCTTAGTCCAAGGTCTCCTGATATTTGGTGCTCCCTTTTGAGGTGTCTTAGTCCCCGATTGGAATCTCTGTTCTGCTGGGGAGTGCGCCGTCGTCGGCGTTCACCGGGAGAGTAGATAGCTTGGTTATGTTTTGCCACCCTGGCTGTGGGGGTAGTACAGTGCGAACTTGCTCGTCTTCCCCCTCCTCTGTTGGGTGTCAGAGTTAGCGTGTTTGTGTTGGTAAGCTGGGGTACCGTTTTGGGTTGTGCGTTGTAGAGTGGATCTTCTTCTGGTTGCCACTGCTTTGCCAGTTCCCAATGTCGGTGCACTGTACGGTCAGGGCAGTGACCTCAGGGGCCTCAGCCTGTGTGTCTCCCAACCCGGGTCAAACCAGGACTTTATCTGGATCACAGTATGGTCGGAAGGTGCACTGACTGTTGGTATGACATGGGTTGGTGTGGCTCAACCCTCTCGTTCCTTCCACTATTGCTCAGGTTGATGTAAGTGTTATCTTTACTGGGCAAGCAAGCATTTGCGCTGACCCCCAATCAGTGAAGTTATGCAAGGCTGAGGATGTTACACCGCCTCCCGATGTGGCACTCGATCTGCCCTTGAATGCTAGGTATAAACTGATCCATTTCAAGTACCTACACCAATTCTACTACACGTCTGCTTCCCTACATAAATATTACACAGAGGTTTCCAAGCAGTGTGCATGATGTGGTAGCATGGTGGCGGACTTTCTCCATTTGGCATGGAGGTGCCCTATGATCCTATCCTTCTGGGAGGGGGGTCTTCAAAGTGCTATGAGACTTTATGGGGGTAGGTTTAGATCCTGATCGGATGACTGCATTTCTGGGCTATACCAAATTGATCCCCAAAGGTATGAGGCGGTCGGTTGGGTTGCTGCTGCTTTTGGCCAAAAGGCAGGTGGCAATGCTGTGGGGTGGAAATCATTCCCCGAGACTGAAGCAGTGGCATGCGGACGTATTGTACTGCAATTATATGGAAGCAGAATTTGGCAGGCTGGTGCACCCCCTGGCCAGGACCAGAGATATATGGAGGCCTTACATACAATATTGAATTGCTCAGTCCCAAACACAACTAGAAACTCCTCCTCAGGGGGAAGCTGGATACGACTGGCCAGGAATGAGAAGAGAAAGCTTGATTTGATATCTGTGCAGTAGGGTTGTACCACCTAAGTAACTGGGTTTTAGAGAGATATCAAACAATTGCGATGTGCTTATGCTGAGGTTGGGGTACCGTAGTTAATTGTGTTGTAATAATGAAAAATGTCAATAAAAAGTTCAAAAAACAAACAGGCAGTCTGGCTAGCTGTTATTTACGATGCAGCAGGACCATAAAAAAAGGCACCTGCAAGCACACTGTCTCCCAGTGGTTATGTGGGAGCCATGAGTCTCTGGTCCTCGGCATCAGATAAGTGCTTGGGTTCTTCCAGCAAATATTTATTTTGTTCCTCAGGGACATTGAGGAAATGGCCTCTCCCTTCTATAGGAGTGAAAACAAAGGAACCCTGAAAAGGAAGTGCAGAGTCCTCAGTTCTCCAAAGGTTAGCCAGTAAAGAGGGTCTTCACCACCCAATTTATTTACAAACCCCATTAGGAGATTGTTGGGTTTCTAATCCCGCAAACTAGGGCCCTATGGGAATCTCACTTGTTGAATGTCCTACCCCTTTTGCAGAAATGTCAGGGTGCCTTGCTATGGGTGGCAGATGCTAAGCATGCTGAGAGATCGGAAATTGTGGAAGTGGCACACTATCCCCGAGAGCCTAGTCTGCATTTGTTTCACCAATTTACTAACCCAAGAACAAAGGAGCATGACTACATTAATTAATCCTCTACTGTACAGTCTCCATGAACCTGTTGTTGAAGGCACAGCGCAACACTTAGAAGTTCCCATCCACAGCTAGTATATATCACTTTGGCTGCAGCGGGCATTCCTGTGTGGGCGCAAGCCAGCTGATTTCCGTTGTGGGAGAATGGGCTGTTTTTCACTGCCACTGCTGTATATCCAAGTAGAAATCAGTGAATGGCAAGCTTAGAACAATTATTAAGGTTCAAATGGGTAGAGCTTTTGTTAGGAAATATGGATCTAGGTCTGAATTATGCTAACAAAAGAGCAATTTTGCATGGGGCCACCCGTTCAAGAGGAATTGCCCACCACAATGGTGCTCTCTTTGTTGTCTGTTTTCTTTTAGGGACCCTCCTCCTCTCCCCCGCAAACACTTCTATCTGCTCCATGGCCTTCCCCACCGCAACCCAACCCAACCCATTCCCCATCAGTTGCTCCTACAGCTCCCCAAAGTCCCTTCTTTCAGTATCAGTAACCAACATGGAGAAGCGCTACACACTAATATGCGTCTGTCTATGCATGATACTATTGTGCGTTGTGCTTCTCTGTGGCACTGTAGAGCCCACAATCGAGAAAAACATCAGGAAACCAGAGGAAGATGAACACTGCTGGGATGTAAATATGATTTATTTCACCAAGGGGGTTTCACGCCCAAACACTTTCTCAAGGTGACAGTTCGGAGACAATAAGCGTCTACCTAGGCAAAGAGTAGAATACCCAGAATACATTGTCAAATAGCAAGGAAGTGAAAAAGACTGAGACGCAATGTACATAAAGAGAATTTGCAAAAGTAGAGAAAGGACTAAAATGCAAGTGCCATGTACAAAACACAGCACAGGAGATGATGTAATAAAGAAAAGAGTATTTGTGAAGTGAGTGAATATGAAAGGAACGAGGTAACAGAACAGAAGAGTGTCAAAAAGTGACAAGTTTAAGATCTTAGTGCCATAAAAGTGCTCCACTTGGGGAAGGTGGGATGGGCAGTTGCTAGGCGAGGAACACAGTGCCCAAAAAATTATAAAAATAAGAGCAGCCATATTATGTCATGAACTGTAAAGGGGATTGATGCCGTAGTATGTTCCAGGGCCAGGTAAAGTCAAGGCTGCCTAGTTCAATAAGGTGCAGACCCACAGTGAGAGAAAACCAGCTGAAAGAGCACAGCAAGGCATGGGAGCAGGGATGGGATAAAACAGTAGGAGACGTGAACAGAAAGCATGGTAAGGAACAGAGTGAGTAAGAAGTCTAAAACGATGCCAATATATATTCCAAACGATACATCATTGCAGAAGAAAATTCCTCGATTGTGTCAAGAGCTCTCTCAATGCAACACAGATGCAAAATCCAGGGGGATTCTGCTGGTTAGAGTACTAGTTCATGTGACCCTCCTCTGTAGGGGGTGGGATCAGTTTAATGTGATGGAAATTAACATTAGCAGGGTCACTCTGTTCATGTTCTGCAAAGTGTGTCACAAGTGGTGAGCCTATGTCCTTGTTGTGTATAGGTGTGATACATTTTGAGATGCTGGTTGTGTGTTCAAATGACTTTTCATGCTCCCTATATCAATCCAAGTACAGGGGTAAATGAGGACAAACAGTGAATGCTGATAGGAATTTGAAGAATTGTTTTATGTTAAATACTCTTGGGTTTGGGGTACTGGAGATAGTGCAGGTGTTTAAAGCACTGGGTTAAGGTGGTAACCATGTATTGCCTGATCCTGCTGCTACTCAGTGTGGTAAGTCAGACTCAGGACACGGACACAAAGTCATGTTGCAAGTTGGTGTTTTATTAAACCAAAATAAAGCCTTCCCAGTCCCGTTTTCTAGAAGGTTCTCTCCCCCATCTATAAAGAAAACAACGAAGGATGCTTGTCA